>NW_024347788.1:12304552-12421078 GCF_902729225.1 Pteropus medius | reverse complement strand
ACACCCCGCAGCGAATTTGCAGGCACACGCCAGATGTTCAATAAATATTGGATATGGAGTAATATATTGTCAATAATTACATAACTTTAAAGAAAATTCTCACTACGTGACACTAAACCAAACCCAGAGTTGTCTTTCCTTTCCTATGCAGATAAATTGGTAGAATATTTATAGCCAAATTTGTTTGTTTAGCCTGATAATTATGTGCTGAGCTTCTGAAATTTCCATTTCTTCATTTTATCCTTTTTGGCTCACGATCCAATTTGCTTGAGTAACTTCATTCATAAGACAAATCAACTAAATCTCAATTTAATAAAAAATGCCCATTATGTGTGATTCTCTCATTACTGACATCAATACTTGAATGCAATTGTCTGCATGCTTTTACATAAATTATGCTCCATGTAATACACTGGATTTTGTGTACTTTTCTGCATAATATAATAATCAGCACCCTTCATTTGAATGCCTTAGTTTAATACTACCGAAGAAATAGATAATTTTTTTTTTCAAATCAAAGGAAAAGCAATGTGTACTGCTTAAAATTCCTCCTCTCAGGAGCTGGCTTATCAAGGACAGTTTACCACGCAAACCATTTTAGTAGGTAACTACCTAAGATTTGAAAAGATGATCATTGAAGATGTGCATGTGCCTTTTAATAAGAAAAACACTGCTCCATCTAAAATATAACACTGGACCAAGCTGACAGGGCCCATGCAGGCATTGTCCGAAAGAATGTGGCAGGTTCTCTACGGCCGCACTGTGAAATGCAGTAGCTCCTAAGCATAGATGACCATTGAGCATTTGAAAGCTGCCTAATGTGACTAAGAAAAGAAATTTAAAATTTAATTTAAAATAAAATGAAATCTAAATAGTCAATGTATCTAGGGCTTCCATTTTGGACAGCGTCATTGAGCTAACTCAGACTCTAAGTTACGATGTACGCTATCTTATTCATTTGGCAAAAAGTCTTAAGGGTCCACAGCACTCCCCAGCTTTCTTGTGGTTCGGCTACAGAACCTCCATGGTCATGGGCCTCCAGGAGGGCCCCGTGGGTGCCCATCCTCTGCTTTTTGTGACCTTCTATAATCCGTCTCCCTTGACTGTGGGTGGACATGGCCTCCCTCCTACCACTTAGAACATGGCCAATCGCGGTCAAGATGGGCCTACGAAAGGACCGTGGTCCCATTTCTCTCTTGGATCATTGCCCTGGGAGAAGCCCACAGCCATGACACTATGCGGCCTTTGGAGAGGCACAGGTGGTGAGGGACCGGGGGCTACCGACTGCCATGTGCGAGCTTGGAAGCAGGTCCCATCCCAAAAGATCAGATTGCAGTCCTGGGGACAGGCGAATTGCCAATTCCTAAGGGACTTTGAGCTGAAGGTACTATTATGGGGGGAAAAATCAATGACACTTGTTAAACATGGTGAAGATGACTTTGGGAGGAGATCGGTGGGGGAAAACTATCTTGCTAGGTATGGGAACCGCTGCAATGGGTTCTCGTAGCGAAGAATTCAAATGTGGTTGAATGGCGAATACAGCTTGGGAGGGGGAATTTACAGCCAAGGAGCACGGCGGGGTCACTGGGTAGAAAATTACTAAAATAACACATCGGAGGAAAGGGGCAAAGGGAGGGGTGTTTTCTGGCTAAACTGACCCAGCAGGAAGCCTATGAAGTCAACCAGGTGATCAGACTTCTCCTGGGGATGGGGGGATGAGCAATGAGGAACCTCATCAGGTATCAAAGGTGGGGTTCTGATAAAAATTACTTAGCAGTGTTCTTGCTAAGACAACGTTTTACAGGAAAGTACACAGATGACCTAGGAGAAGGTTCAGGAGCCTGACTAAAGGTCGATCATACACAGAATCTTTGTCAGCTCTCAGCTATGGCAGGGATCAGCTTCCTGATCCGCGGAAACTACGTATTTATTATTCTTGGCCAGTTGCTGAGTTTTAGGGTTGTTGTTATATGGCAATAGTTAACTTCCATCTTAATGTGTAGGCACCGCAGTGGAGATACTGACTACTCGGTGTAGGAGATACAGGGTTGCCAGATTCAGCAAGCAAAAATGCAGGGCAACCAGTCAAATTTAAATTTCATGCAAAGAACCAATAATTCTTTAGGAGAAATTTGTCCCATGCAATATTTGAGAAACACTTGTACAAACACAAAAATTATTTGCTCTTTATCTGAAATTCAGATTTTAAGTGGACATTCTGTATTGTGTCTGGCAGCCTCAACGAATACTCAGGGCTTGGAGCTGGGCCTCTGCCCTCGAGGTGCCATAACAGGGAGAGAGAGATGCATAAAAGAGATTTAATTGAACGTGGTGAGTACTGACATAGAGGTGGGCTGGGGATGTTATTGGAGCACAGGAGGAGGAATAGAAAGTTGAATCTAGATGAAAACGAATGTCATCCTCTTGGGGTTTATAAGACAGGAGGAAGGTAAAACTGTCACAATATTACATAACAATATGCGGCTGTGTGCCCAAACCTTACTCGGTCTGTTCTTGAAGTTTACAAAAGCCGAATGCCATTTCTTAGAGTCAAAACTGTGTTAATTGTAGAGTGGGGATTCCTAAAATGTCTCAAAGAATTCAGGACTCATCAGACACTGTTTCATTAAAAAAAAAAAAAAGGAAACTCAACTGGGCTTAAATTAAACAAATGAAATACAATCATTCCTGTAGCTGAAGTCAGTGTCACAACTGCCTTCAGCCATGATCTCATCTCGTTTCAGGGTCCTCACTCCTTCGGAACGCTATTGATCACGGTTTCGAAACGGCAGCTGCGGGTCTAGGCCCGAGGACCCAAGCCTGGCAGAGGTCCCGGCACTGCACGGATGAGACGCACGGTCCTGGCGCGCGCATCCCGCGAGGCCCATCACCGAGGCCCCGCGAGTGCCCCGCGCTCATTGGTTTAGCCCTGGGTCACATGCCCTCTCCTTAACCAATCAGTGTCAGGGGGCGTGGCTGAGCTGGCGCCACGCCCGGGCGTGCGGGTCAACCTACTGGAAGCCGGTGCCGGGAGAACGGAAGGGACCATCGCAAGTGTCCAGGGCGGGGCGCAGCCCTAAACAGGCCTCCCCTGCTAGGCCGAGGCTGCTCGTGTGAAAGCAAAACATTAACAAATTTAAAAAAATTAAAATAATAAAATAAATAAATAAGAAATAGATTAAAAAAAAAAGGGAACGATTCCTAACCACGAATCTGGGCTAAACGTTTCATCGTTTTTCCATTTGACCACCCACGGCGTAAAGGTATTATTGTTCCTGTTTTTCTCTTTGAAATACAGTCTCTGAGAGAGCACGTCACTTGCCCAAGGTATCACACCTTTAAATAAGAAAAAAAGAAAGAAAGAAATTTCGCTCCAGTGTCTTCCTCCCACCGTGCTTTTCCTATTGTATATGTAATAGATTGGGAAGGTTATTAAATCTTTGAGAAACTACAGGATATATAAATTATAAAACACTCCTTCCCCACACTAAGAAAGGTGTTTTTAGAATACTAGTTGGAGCCTGGCTGGCTTAAAAGAGTCCGGAAGCCCTTTTCATAATAATTAACAGATTCCAAGCGAGAGTGTAGGAATGGTGGGAATAGGCCATGCTGAGACGCTCGGACAATGACTTCAGAACAGTGGGAAGGTCGCTGCAGGGGAGCGGGGTGGGCGAGAAGAGGGGTGAGAAGGAGTAAGAGAGAAAGAGAACTTCAGAGTGGTCTGGCTACAGACGAGTCACCCCCTCAAAAAATATTCGGTTAAAACACTGATGATAAAGAACACCGGACATCGCAGTCACACTCTGCTTTTTTCGCAGATCCGATGTCGATTCCTTAATTTAATATCAGAGCCCTTTAAATGATTACTGATGGCTCCTCGAGATACTTATTGAATTGGAATCGCTTATCTCGCTCTTCCTCCTCCACGTTAAGGATATTATATTCTTTTTTTACGTGAACCACGGGTGTCTTTCACTGACTTTTACTTTGCACTTTTAGAGATAAATTCTGCCAAGAATAATATTATCTGAGGAATAGTGTGAGACCTTAACCGTCAAGAAAGAACATTGTTGAAAAGTGATTTTTAATTACTTCTTACTGAGGAAAATTTAGCTCAAGTCACAAAGGTGATAACGCAATGTCAGCCAATTAAATGAAACCATTTATATTTAATTGCCTCCACGGCACAGTCCCATCCTTAGGAAAGTGACTCTTTATGGTTTGGGTTAAAGTAGTCTTTGCAACATTTTCCTGATTACCTTTCAACAGTGCTGGGCTTGAGTCTGATCTTGCTTTTTCCTTACTGGTGACATATTTTTATTGTTCAATGGAAAATTTTCAAGTACGTGACAACTACCTTAAGATAACAAAAGACATCCAAGACTGCAAATATTATACGGACTCTAAAACATTCCGAGGAGAAAGCTGACCAAAAGCCCATGACTAGAAGTGAGCACTGTGAATCAGCACTCACAGTCGTTCGAGAGGGATATTATTAGGAAGGTAAATATCATAAAATGGTCCGATCATTATCTCAGCATTATTTACAATCACATGAATTGGAAACCAGACAAGTCTAATAATGAAGCAATTTGCATAAACTCAGTGCCTTGACCTAGGGGGAACTGTATTGTGAAAGATGAGGTCACATAGGAAAACATTTGTGAAATGATGTTAAGCAAAAGAGGTGAATCGATAATATTCACATCACATTTACCACGATGAGGCAACTGGAGAGAAATGTGCTCCTGGGAAGAAAAAAAGCTGAAAAGTTCTAGGCCAAAGTGTTAATGAGAGCGTAATGGGACTAGAGGTGACATTAGGTTTAATTATTTCCACATTTTCATGTGGTCGCTATGCAGCTGTAGCCTCTGGCATCACAGAATGATGGTCGATCCAAAACCGTGGTTCTGAGTATCCCTGGACCAGCAGTGTCAGCATCCTCTGGGAACTTTCTAGAATGTCAAGTTTCCTATCCTACATCAAACCCAATGACTGTGGCGCTCTGTGCCATGGGAAGCCTCTGCTGATTCCGATGCACGTGCCGTCTGAGAGCCAGTGTCAGGGATGCCATCCACAGCACGGAGGTGCTCTGGCGTCCACTGGCCTTCTCTCTCTGTGGACTCTCATGTCCTCAAGAAGGCCAGCCGTGGCACTTCCAGGATTCCAAGGAGCGGGAGCAGAAAACCAGCACTGGGACTGCACTCACACAGAGTCACCTGTCCTGCCAGCCTTGGGACAGAGAGTCATAAGCACTCCAAATTCAGGGTGTGGGGAAGAGTGTGTGTCTCTTGATGGGAAGAGGAGCAAAGCCACATCCAAAGCAGCCAGACTCGGCCAACCCGAGCTGCTCTGACAAAATAACCACAGGCTAGGGGCTCGGGAAGGACAGATATTTACCAAGTTTTTAAGTTGCCAGAACTGACTTACCCTATTTTTAATCAGAGAATGGTCCAGTGATGAGGCTTGCCATAACAAATGTGATGAAGTAAAATCAAAAAGCCAGCTGAAAATAACACAAAAATAAACCAGAGAGTATCTAAAACAGAACATTAGGAGCATGGAACATTCCTGTACGTGACTGACCCGTGTTGGGAGGCAAAGCCCTTTGTTTGGGCATATCTGCTTGAAAAATAAATAAGACTGCGTGAAGCACAGAAGACACTCCCATGATCCACTGCTGATCTGAATTTCATATTTGTTATAAATCACTAATAACTACCTTATGTTATATGTATAATGTGCCTGACTAGAAACACAATGATTATTCTGAGTGCTTGACATGTGATCCTTGAACTTAATTTCTATTTATATCCTATTGACTATAAGAAAAGTTATATATTATTTGAGTAAAATTGACTCCATACATACTTCTTTTCAATATAACTCTGCCCCAAATCATGCTCAATAAAAAACAAACAAAAAGACAGTTTTTATTGAAATAATAAGCATTATTTAGTTGACTAGTTGACTTTAGCAAATGTAGTTTTTAAAATATTCATTGGTACCAATAAAATGGTCAATTTTCCTTTGCCTCAACTGATTTTAACATGATTTCACAGATATAACCACAAAGCCAGGGCAAGTATTTTACTAGGTGATTCTGGGTTCGTGTGTGTGTGTGTGTGTGTGTGTGTGATATGTTTGTAAGTACACACAAACACGCATATAGATATATATATAATAAACACAAACATACATATATATTACATAAATTTAACCTACTTGAATCATTTTTCAATTCTAAAGCTCAAATACGCCAGGAAAAATATTAAGATAGCACTTAAACAACAACAGAGAACAACAACAACAACAACAAAAAATATCAGTTGCCCGATATTCATTAGACCCTTCGTTTTGACCACAGATTATTTTCAAACTAGTTTGGCACCTTAGGTAAAAAGAAAGGGAACACGCTAAATCGCCATGTCCACCGTCTGTTAAGAGGCTTAAGGCGGCGAGCTTCAGCAAGGTTTTAGTAAATTTATTCTTGGAATCCCTAAACCCCTAACACATGCTGGCCCAAAGTGAACTAATCTTATAAACTTTTTGAAGGAATCAATAAATGCTGAGTCTGCCTGTATAAGAAGTTAATAAAATATGTGCCTCAAAGGACTATTTTAATAAGTGAGACAATATGTAGCATTATTAGCTGATACCTGTCAGATAATATATGCTCAACAAACGTTTGTTCCTTTTACAGTCGATGGCGTGTGATCACAGAAAGAGAGTATTCTACTCCAAGGGAATTTTATGGGTAAGAGTGATTCTCCTATATACTCGCGCTCCAGGACTGAGTGCTGCATAGATGGTTAAAACATTCAGATAGTGAATGCTCTATTATTTTGACTCTATTAATGAGAAAGAAACCAGTTATAGAAATAACAGAATATCAAGATTTTCTCCACTAATGATACAACTCATAGTTAGATTAAATATGGAAAACAGAGCCAAGTTAAAAATTGTAAATGTGAATGGGATCCTAATTATTAACATATGAATTAGTATCATTAAACTCAGAATCCCAAAATGCCAATTGTGTAAACTTGGTAAGCACGATTTTAAGTTTCTTTACAGCTTTTATAACAAATAATTTAGTAACGAGGAGGGAAATGTGGAACAATTGAGTAATGGAAAATGATCTTTTACAAGTCTTTTAAAAAGATTATTAAAACAATAAAAGTAAATTGTTGAAAACCCACTTTTTGTTTTTTTAACAAAAGGTCATATGAACATGATCACACACTTGGGAGAGCCGTCATGACACATCTCAGTGAAAACTTAGAAACCAGAGTGAGCATGTGGACCGACAAACCCAGAGGCCAGAACAACGGCGACACGGCGGGGGTGTCACCGATGTTAGTGACAGTAATGGTGGCCCACTCTGCACTGCTGCCTTAGCCCCCTTGGTCATAAAACTACACGTGGGAATACCGGATTAAAAATGTGAAAAAGCAAATCCATGAAAGAAACAGCATTGTGACCTGTGGAAATGCTGCGTTATATTAAATCTACGCCAGTGTGACGTAAGAGCAGGGCCACCCACGAGCAGAGATAATCCGCCCGCCCCACAGTAGTCACCACGGCCAGCGAGCTCGCTGGACGTCTGCACAACGTGCAGGAGCCACGGCTGCCCGCTCAGGGCCGGGTTAGCCCCGCAGGTGGTCGTGCGCCGGGAGCACCTGCGCTCTGGGCACCTGCGCTCTGGGCGCCTGCACACCGAGCACCTGCGATCTGGGCACCTGCGCTCCGGGCACCTGCGCTCTGGGCGCCTGCGCACTGGGACGCCCGCGCACTTAGGCATTTGAGCACTTGATAACTTGTGCACTTGGGTACCTGCGCACCTAGGTACCTGCACAGCCAGGTACTGTCTCATCGTCAGCGATCTGGAGCATCTGTGTTGGGAGGAGCAGAGGAGACAGTCTCAGTCGAAGACCCCTCGGCCCCGGATCTGGTTTCACGTCGCCAGCGCAACGAAGCAGCGCGGTCGAAGGCGCAGCTCAGAGCCAGACTCGTCGGCTTTGAATCCTGGCCTTGCAGTCTCTGGGATCTTGGGCAAATTGTTTAACCTCCGTGTGCCCTGGTCTCCCCCGCCTTGAAACGGGGTAATGGCAGTGTTGGCTCAGGTTCAGCATGAAGATTAAATGACACGGAGCTCTCGAAGTGTTCAGGATGGCAACCGCAAGCGGTAGTAATTATCAAATTATATGTTCGAGAAACGATTTTACAGGCAGTATACACAATAGAAGTTCAAGAACATAGGATCTATTTAGGGAATCAGAAAATAATCGCTTTGCTAACTCAAATGGAAATCAAGAGAAATAAATACATTTCCTAATTCTCTCACTTACAAATTGATTAGCATTATTCTATCCACCACATCAAGATGCTGATTGATGATACTGGAAAATATATTATTTAATTTAATGGGCAATATAAAAAGTTACCTAAATATAAACACATCATAACACAAGTGCCCAACAAGTGACTAACTGGAGAGCGTATACTTAGACCTGTTTGTAAAATGGCCTCATGTCTTGGGTACTGTTATCGCTTTACGGTAAAGCAGACTGTGCAGCGCTGGGGGTCAGGGGCCAGCATGCCCTAGATGACCACTTAATGGGCAGAGTGACTTCTGCAGGGTCACTGGACTTCTAAGGTCGTGGTTTGACTATCTGCAGCACAGTGAACAATCGAACTGGATTAGCAGCCTCACGGCACTGCTAGCTTCGAGTGTAGACTGAACGCGCAAACCAGTCTGGATGATCACAGATACAGTTTAACAGGACTTTACACGCAATAATTTAGGTGCACACTGTGAAGGAGTCAGAGAGAGTGTCAGCCGAAGCCGACTGTGACAGAGAGAAGGGTCAGTGTCTTTGAGGGGGCCGTGCCAGGCTCTCCCAGCACTGAGGCCCACAGAAGAGGCTGAGGTGCCCGAGAACAGGACAGCCCGGAACTCCTGGAGGTCGGGGTGGCCCAGCTGACATTGTCATCTTCGCTGGAGCAGAGAAGAAACCGCACAGTTATAAGGTGGGGAGGTGTCCAAGGGTGAGGGTAACTGCGATCCGTGTCCCAGAGCTCAGAGACACCCCTCCCCCTGCCCCGCTGTCTCTGGGCCTGGTGCAGACCCATGAGGCAGCGTGGGCCCAGCACAGCCCCGATCCCCGACCCCCAGGGACTGGGGGAAGTCCTCAGGGCCCAGCTTCCCTGCTTATAAAATGAAGATGCTACTAGGTCAAATCGTGAAGGCGACATGCCACTCAGCACCGTGAAAACTGACAGCTTCACAGGGCGCGGGAAGAGGGGCCTCTCGGAGCTGCTCACCGCAGGTGCCTATTTCCCTTCCCGGGTGGCATGCCACCCCCAGCACCGATGCCACGGTCCCAGGCGATGGGATCGGTCCATTCACCTGGTCTGAAGGACAAATGCTTTTTTTTCTTTCAACATTGACACGAGCGTTCGCCGAGTGGGGAAGACTAGCTTCGAGTCCCTTCTAATTCTGAAGAACTTGGTGTTGTTTCTTTGTCGCTTTGAACATAGTGATTTGTTCATTTGTAGCATGAAAAACACATTGCTTTGCAACATTCTGGGATTTTTCGAAGGTCATCCAGAGAAAAGGTAATATTGCACTTTAATGTGAATGCTTACGATAGGGATTTAGAAACGACTTTTAAGAAATATTTACGTTCCTCCGGTCACAGTGATTGGAGGAAATATTGGGACATGATGTCTTTTAAATGACAAATGTCAGCATTAAGTGGCTTTCGGAGGTGTGTTCTCTTCAGTGCGAAGTAAGGGGCCACAGCTCAGTACTCACACAGAGATGTCATTCGCTGTCCGTCACTAAGCAGGAAAATAAGAAGGCAAGAGTTTTTACCCCAAAACAGCAGTCTCAGAAGACCTGCCACATCACAGGTGGTTTACGTTTTTACTCCCTCAGATTGTGGCCACACAGTGACAATGTCCCTGGGTTCTCGCTAATTACGTGCAAATGGTTCATGTTGCCAGTGGCGCATCGCATGGGCCTGGCTCTCAGTCCCTGGCGTTTATCTCCTCCGAGGCCAAAAGATGAAGGGAGGGGGGGAGAAGCAAACTTCTTCCTGGGCGCACAGGTGATTTAAAGCAAATTGAAATGTGATTGCTGGCAGTATGCACAGCATTTAATTAAAAAGATATGTTTTAAGACATGACCACATTAATTTTAAAGTATGTAAATTGCACATAATTCTTTTAGAGATGATGTTGGCAGTAAGGGACACTTTATGTGAAATGTGACTCCAATGACCCAGGAAGAAGGCAGCCGAACTCTCAGAGGCCAGAGCTGCCTTGCTGACCTGGGCTTCTGTCAGTGGCCACCCAGGGCCCCGCCGGCTCCATGCTTTCCCGGACCCAGGTGAAAGCTGAGCGGCCTTAATTCCCCCTGCTAATAGCCAGTGGTATCGAAACCACTAGTATGCAACCCTAGATCACGTTTGCAGATACAAGTCTTAAAATAAAGCATGAGGCACTTTATTTTGGAAGAGAGTCCTGGCACTAATTATTGTTAAACATTGTCATGTCAGTTTTTTGTTTGTTAGTTTTGGTCTTTTTTTTTTGCAAATAGTTTGAGGTTGTTTTTAGTCGTTCAGATGGAAGGAGAGAGAAACCTCAGACCCACCCGCTCTACGATTCCGCGGGTGTGGTCCCTGCCTTTCCTCCAAGAGAAAACAAAACTCTTTACGAATAGTTTTTATTTTTAACCTTCTAGTTTTTATAAACAAGAGAAAAGGTACACAAAAATATAATTAATCCACGACTTTTAAATAATATATAGAAAGGGAAAAAGCAGACGCTCTCATTAGGCGGGGGGATGAGGGGACTTCAGGATGTGTGTTTTGGGGAAGGAGGGCCAGGGAACGGGAAATATCCAGGCTGTTGGTGTTGGATCTGAGGCGGTCCGCCCCCCTGTCCCTCGGCACATTCGATGAACGAACGGAGTAATGCACGACTGTTGTATCTCTGCCACCTGCTTGTGCATGCGCTCTAGCTACGCGACGAAGCTGCCGGACCACACCCCGGGCCATCAAGAGAACAGAAATGAACTTTCACTAGTGTGGTAGCTTTTGATCATTAGTGTTAATGTTAATTACCTAATGAAAAGATTCATGAGATTAATATTTCAGCTTACTAGAACAATCCCTGGTAAGGTTGGCAAGTCACCTCTCTGAGACGAGGCACAGATGCACACACACACGTGTCGTGACCTTGCAGACATACATGCCTGCACCCCAGTGTCCACAGAAATGGGAGCCCACCTTGACCTACCTACAGAGAACCCGTCATCACGTCACAAAGTCATTCTGAGTAACCCAACATTAAGCTCAGTGTGCTTGTTAGAAATAATAATAATAACAACAACAATAATAAACACAGCCCGTGTGGCTGCCAACCATAGCTACTTCATTAAAAAACAAAGGAAACATATATTTCTAACAGCATTTTTACAATTTCTTAAAAAATCCAATATTTCTCCTAAGGAGTGGGTTATGGACTGTGTGCATTTTTATTAAAGCTGCATTAATATCACAATTGCCATCAATCTTCTCTCGAGGGTGTTGGTACCGGACATGACATTGTGTTAGCTGAAGAGTTTTAAAAAATGGTAAAGGCCACCTGCCCACCGGTGAGCAGCCTTCCTCACATGCGTGTGTGTCTGTGGGGTCAAACTGCTGTACTCCCCATGCAAAGACCTTCCACTGATGTCCCCAACCCTTATTTATAATGCGATGCATTGTAATGGAATATGTATTTAAAAGTAATTTTACGCACATCCGAATTAATACTTTTAACATCAAGAAAATATCCTGATAAATCATGAAAATTAAATTGGCACGTAAAGAAAAATTTAATCATGTTGTCAGATCAATTAAAAGAGCACAGCTTTTAAAAATATTAAAGTTTAGTTGGTGCATGATATATAGCCTTGAATCAATTCTAAACTCTTAAGTCCTACAATTTCAAGAAATAGTTTTACTTTTTTCTCTAAAAAAAAAAAGGATAGGCAAGTGTCACATGATAACTCAGAAAAGGTCATTGGGGCTCTTCTAGCTTTCTTTGTCGGCCTCTGCTGTTAGTGGCTGGCTATCTGTCCTGGGCGAGTTCCCCCACCTCTAAAACAGCAGCTACTGCATAAAGTGGTTGTGGCATGTGATGAGCTGATACTCATTAATGTGGATTGTTAAAAGTCATTAGAGCCTGGCATAAATAGATCCTTATGCAGGTGAAGGATGCAAAATAGTACAGCTAGAAATGCAAATTGAAATTTAAAAATGCACCTTTTCGGCTGGAAGAGACTCAGAGATCACGTGTATGGTGACACAGGACGGAGCTTGGAGAGGTTGAACAATGACATTAGTTAGCAGCAGCTTAACCAGACTACACGTTTTGGCTTCATGATCAGAGAGAATTTTCATTACAACTTGTTAACAAACATTTATAGAAAAGTAACCCAAAGCCAATAAACGCGGTTAACTCATCAAACAAGATAAAAATAAAAGCACCGTGCTGAATTTGCTTGCAATATAATGGCTGTGTGGGGAAGACTGGGAGCTCAGAAATGCCTGTACTTCGCCCATGAATCACAGTTCCTCCGTCGTTGAAGCTTTATATGTCGAAAGAAAACCACAAGGTAAATTGAAAGAAAATGGAAAGCGGCATGAAACATTCTTCAGGGCGATTTCTGTTCTGTGCACCTTGGCAAAATCTACCCTCTCCCACCCAGGAAAGCGAAGGCCATTTTATTTCAATGGTGGTTCAGTTCGCTCTGCGTTTAAGGTTGAATTGAACGGCGTGTTCTGTCAGATGATGGGGGATGTGAGTCAGCAGCATCAACTCCGAGTTTCCAGACCTCAGCAACATCGGAATTGGACAAAGATTCCGAGAAGAGCAAAGAAAAGGAACATTAGCACAATTCAACTCGCTTAAACCATCTGTGGCGGCAGCCGAGGCGCCCTGCCGAAGGACACGTGTCCCCAAAGGCTCCGCTGGGAATGCACAAGCTTCCCGCTGTTCCCAATTCTCTCCCCACAAAAGTATTTGCATCTCCATCTCAAGAGCCATTATATACGAAGCAAAAACAAAAAAAGGGGCTGGTGAATTTTAAACGTGTCTTCCTGCCTGTGTACGATCAGCATATGAGGAAGACATGACAGATGACTTTCAAAATAAGAGCTAAAACAGCAAACACTTGTTGAATGTTATCGAAAGATGGTTAGTTAATAGCATAAGGTATAAGGGTGACTCTCCGGATAACTATGGAAATACGCGGGCTCGTGATAATATGCTCGATTAAATTGTCCCCCAGGGTTTGGAGGGTGCGCTAACCCGCGGTCCCAGGGGGTCTGCTCTAGGAGTCTCTGTCTCGCTCTTTTCATCGAGTTGTCCCTGAGGAGGCAGTTGGCCTCCATCTGAATCACACTCCCCCCCGCGTGGCTTTGGGCGAACACAAGTATTTGCCACGTTGGAACTAAGCACTACGTCCGTCCCTTGGGGTGGTCTGAGGCCACACTCTCTGGCCTTGAGCGACAGGGGCTGATCCCTCTGCGACCCTGGCCAGTGGGTATTTTCCTCAGCACTTGCTTTGCTCTGGGGTGAGGACGGGGTTGGCCACACTAGAGGAAGCGTTTGCTTGGGCATTGGAGTGACTCATTAATCCACGATTTAGTGGAACCAAATCACCCCAGCCTGTTTGTCACCACTGTGTCACTGCGAGGCAGCGAATGTGTACACCCCTCCCCCAAAGCCCCCCCCGTCCCCCCGCGATGGCACCAGGAGGCAGGGCCTTTGGAGGTGGTGGGGACATGAGGATGGAGCCCTTACGAGAGGGACCGCAGGGAGCCAGCCCCCTCCCCGCTTCCGCCCTGTGAGGATCACGGAGCCAGCACTGGGCGACGGGAAGAGCGTCTCACCTGAACCCCACCGTGTGCCCCCCGATCTCAGACTTCCGGCCTCCAGAACCCTGAAAGATGCATTTCCGGGGTTTATCGGCCACGCAGCCAGTAATTGGTTGTAGCGCCCCAAACGAACGCACCCCAAACGGACTGACGTAGCTGGGCAGGAAGACCGCATATTCATCTCAGTTGAACAATCTGTACCATGTTCTGGTTTTTGTCACACTCGTAACCAACCACTCTCGCACTCCTAACGGTAGACGCGATTAAGGTCCAGAACGCTCGTGTCCCCACGCCGTGTCCTTCAAAACGCTTTACCTGGTAAGTCGCATCGCTAGGCACGCCATCGCTCAGGAAGAGTATGTTGTACACATAACGATACTTTCTTACTTTCATGATGTGTATTTCGTGCATCTTGAAAACAAAATGCAGTAACATCTTTGAAACTCAAGCATCGCCTGGGAATATCTTAAAGTCACGCCGTTTATGTGTTTATCTTATTTGAAGTCTGTGTTTTTGAGTACTGATGTGTGCCTTATGTATCTTTGAGGTTCTCGACTCTCCAGGAAAGTTATTTGCACAAGAGAAACCACCAGTGAACACACGTTCGCCTGGGACGCGAAGTCCGAAGCTGGGCTGAAGGTCAGGTGTGCGGGGCGCAGCCGGCACGGGCCACGTAAACACTTAATGACAAGGTGTGGAGTAAATGCTCTATGTCGCATGTGCATGAAAAGGCCATGCAGAGTGAAAACAAGGCTTAGAAAGAAAGCTCGATGACGGGAACCGGCCAAGGTGCGCTGCTACTCGAAACGGGGGCCCGGCGGGGGTCCCCGGAACCCCCACGCACCCCGGCCAGGGTGTCTGCCACGCTGAGAACGGCAACCTTTCCACGAGAGAAAGGGGAACAGCGAGAACCCGCAGAGAAGGGACAGGTCACCGCGAGGACTCGGCGAGGTCACCTCCTCGTGGCGGGCAGCGGGTGACAGGTGACGGGCGCCCCTCCCTCCCGCCCACTCTCCTCTTCGCCCTGCGGCAGTGGGACAGGGATGGAGGCAAGAGGTGCCGCCAGCCTCGGCCTCCCAGGGACCCAGGCCCAGCTGGCGTGGGGAGGAGGTGACACCCGGAGTCAAGGGTGACACCAACAAGCGGATAGGAATGGAGCCGAGTCTCCCAACACCAGAGCGTTCAGTGATGGGACACGACACAGGGCTTCGGGGTTGGACTGGGGTGACCGCAGAGTGCACAGCAGGCAGGGGGCTGGACAGAGCGGGCCTGCCTTGCTGACACGTCAACACTGAGACGCCCCAGCCCAACGGGCCACATGCGGGCAGGGAAGGGACGAGAAGAAATGTGATGTTTAACTCCAGGATGAGGGAATGCGGCAGAATCTATTTTCTTACTCCTGAATTAAGTGTTTTACAATAACTATATTTTTCCTGATATGATCGTGACATTTAAGCTATTGAATGAAAATCATTGAAACAGAAAAACATGTCCCATCATTTTGCAGCTGCTCTAAATGCGATGAACTAACTTGTGGGTCCATTTTGCATCGATGATAAAAATTAAGTCAAATAACTAAAATAGTGCATTATCGAGTTTACACATTTCGACATCTGACGGCCACTACTAAATGTCATCCAACGATCAGCCTCGCTGCTTCCGAATGAAGCGAAGTGGAAGAGCCGACATTATAAGTAAGAAATAAATAAAGTTCCCACAAAGTCACTCATGTACGGTGGGATCAGAAGCTAAGGAAGAACCTCAGACCTAGACCTCCATCGGGTGTCCCCCACGCTGGCCGTGCAGTGACGGACACAGCCAACAGGCTGTCAGATACCTAATAAGAAGTGGAGGCACAGGCCTTAGTTAGAAGGGTGCCCCGCCTCCCCCAAGGAACAGTTAGAATCATGTTGAACATACCAGATAGTGTCTAGCGACGACATTTCATTATAATTTTAATGGCACCAGTAAAATATATATAATTTCCGTTTGTTTGTGGTTGGTTTGTTTTCTCTTGCGTTCATCTGCTCTCCCTCCCCGAATGAGAGAGCGGGGACAGTGAGTTTCAGAGTGCCCAGGACAGGTTGGCACTGCGGATGAACCACCCCATGCTCAGGTGAAAAGCACACTTTCCGTGCCCACGTTGACAAAGGAATCTTTTGGAAAACGATGTAAAGGATTTTGTAGCTGCTCTGACTTTAGTGTCGATGGCTCCTTCAGCCCGCGGCTGCCTGGGCCAGTCCACGTCCCAGTGGGGCTCGGGGCTCCCCCGAGACTCTCGATTCCCGTGTATTTCAACATAACTCATTTTCTTTGTGATCGATATTGTTTTGCGTGCACTTAGAAACTTGATTCCAAGAAAGGTCTCAGACTTTCCTAGAATGGCAGAGTTCACGGCACAAAATTGTTAAAATAGTATTTCTGAGTACACATCCACAGCAATATCACTGATTTCCCTTCCTTTTATTTTAATTAAACGGTTTTTCCTTGCTGCTCTTCGGCTTCTGTGGACTTAGGCGTATATGTCTGTGTTACACAGGGCTGCTGTGCATTTCTTCTTGTAACCCTTTCTTAAATGAACAAAGCTGATTTCAGTCCCCATTTTAGAGTAAGCTCTGTTCCACCAAATTATGGAGGTGCTTGTGGGGTGGCGGCGTGTGGGAGAGCTGAAGTCTAGAAGCAGGCATAGCTGGAGGAAGCACCCAGCTCTGACACACACGTGTGATGAGAATTCGGGGAAGGTATTTGGCTTCCCTGAGCCTCAGTTCTTACCTGTAAAGTTCTCACGCGTTTGCACAAAATTGCCTGCAGAAAGTAGGCAATGATCCTACATTCAAAAACATTAATGAAAGGGGCCAATGTCGAAATTACACTCGAGTCGGTATTTATTTATTTATTATTATTATTTATCCCTTATTTTTTTTTTTTAATTTTGGTCTTCCTAGGTGGTCTCCCATCCAAATACTAACCAGGCCCGACCCTGCTTAGCTTCTGAGATCAGACATCGGGCTTGTTGAGGGCGGCGTGGACTATGGCTCCACTGAGACGCGAACCCGGGACCTTCTGTGTGTAAAGCAGACGTGCTCACCGCTGCACTGTGGAACCACGTCCTGGTATTTAAAGTATTGTGTGAACATGTTAAATTCACACAATTCCTGCGTTAGCCATTGACATGTAAAGAGCTTCCGGGATGATTTTTATTAGACATTTTTTTTGGAAGTTTACTTCTAAAACATGTTGACAATTTAAGGTGGATGGAGAGTATTTTAAGCTGGAAACAAAAAGAGATACAGCGCTTGTTTTAGTTGTCAAGTCATATGATTCTATTGCATCTCAGCTTCCTGAAAAATATCAAATTAAAAAGGCAAATAGAAATATGTTCTAAAGCGTCCACTGTCATTCAGATATCAGCTACCACCAGTATTTATCTTCTCAAGGACATGGAAAGGTCTTGGAGGATGGACAAACCAATTAATCTTCGATTCTTCCAAAAGCCTTCAGCTGCGCTTTGAATAAATCAAGAATTCAATCCATGTTCAACACATGAAGCTAGAGACAGTGAAGTCCAAATCGAACACTCTTAATCCATTGCTATTTGGCAGGGATCATGTCCTTTGATCCTCTTAAAATATTTCCACAAATTCAAGACTCGAGTATGACACTGTTTGGATAGGAAATTGAATAATTTTTTCTTTTGTAGGTTTGCAGTAGAGCACAAAAAAGAAATTCATCCTCTACAATGGCTTACTGCGACAAAATTTCAAGTACTCAGTGCGAGATAACATAAAACAGATTTTATGAGCAATGTATGTTACTATAATTCTCAACCAATTATGGGAAAAATAAGCTGAATGAAAGATATTGACTATTAAAATTGCAAGGATGCTGGATATCTTGAAAATTGTCTTGATTTGCCAAGAAACTCTGAATGATAATTAAATTCGTGTACCCACAAATGATCATCGTCGCAATTTTTCTGGTAGTAATTTATTTGAAGTCATAACATCTCAGTGAGACTTGCTTCCTTTATAATCGTGGGAGTCTGAAGTTTCAAGTGTTCCTCTTGGACGGCCTGCGTAAGATGAAATTTAATGCTATTCAGAGCAATCCATTCATTGCTCAGGGCTGGAGACATCGTGATAAGCTGCAATTAGAGACGGAGGAATTTCAAATTCCACTCACCATCTCTGATCTAGTTGACCTTGGGCCAGTGTCCAACCTCTGAGCAAAAGTGACTTTACACTTAAATGACCGACCATCTTTCACAGTCCACACGATTGCAATAACGATTAAGTAGAGTTTCACGTACAGAATATGTGGCCCAGTATCTGATGCAAAAGAATTATTGGTGTGTATTCTCGTTTTTTTCTGCAAGGACACACACACACACATGCACACGCACGCACGCGCACGCGCACACGCGACAATAGGCAACGACTTGAATAATTTGAAATGCAAGAAATGAACCTTATCAGTTCTTGACTGTTCGTTTCACTTCCGTAATTTCCTCAAATTTTACCAAACTACACAGCACAAATTGAAAGGCAAAGAAAAATAACTTTAAAAGCATGAGTGGATGCGTGAAATATTCAATATCTCTACAGGGCGGTTTATGCATCTAACCTCCATTGTGGCCGGTGTTCAAGTTTTTGAGAGCTTTCTATGAAAAAACCTCTCGGTTGTACCTGATCATCCGAGATGACCATTGCACGTGGAAATTATGGGGATATGGCCATGTTCACATGCCTTTGCAATAACATTTATTAAGCCAACCGTAAAAATCCTGGGACGGAAAAAAATCTATATTCATATCTAGGTGATTGTACTCTAAAAAAAGAAGTAACCAGGACACATGGCGTCCAGCTCCTGCTGCTGATGACTCTTCATGCTGCCCTCTCAAGTTCAGTGCAAAGTATTTATTTTTTTAGAAAAAAACAAAACGTTTTCAATTGGCCATTTCCAGGGCTAGCGGGCTAACCAGCTGTCTTAGATGGCATTTTTACTCCCACGATGACACAACAAAATGAGATGTGACTGTTCAATGAATTATGTCTTTTCTTCACAATGTAGTTAGGTTTTTATTCATTTTACTGAATGTGCTTTAGAAAATGAAGCATCTGCCTGTTTGCTTTTCAAGAGCTCAGTGACAATATGGCATTTTAATGGCTTTCTCTATCTTTCTGTGTATTTAAAAAACATTTGCATTTCATTCTTAAGTTTTTTTTTCACCAGAATGGAACATTATAAAAGGTCACGGTCATGTGTAACATGTTTTGTGGAGTGAGGTTTAGCTAGGTCTCCAGAAGCAAATTTTTACTTTTAGTCTTAAATTTAAAATTTATTTTTGTCAGCATATCGTCTTCAAGAAACACTAGTGCATTCACTCAAAACTAGTTGTTTGTCTTCTCCTCACCGAGCATCATGGCGGGGGACATGAAGACGCAGCTGAATAAAGCAGACGGGGTGCCCACCCTCACGGAGCTCCTAGCGCGGGAGGGATGGCAGTCCGGGACCCATGCTGCTCACATAAATATTGAGTTCACAATGTGATAAGCACTGTGAAGCGAAGAAAGATGATTACAAAAGGAAAAATAAAGCGAGGGACTAAGTATCAGAAACTACCTCGAAAGCAGGGACATCCGAGCCTGACGTCTAACACACAGGTGCGCAGAGAACGGAGGAAATGTTTGGGGTGGGGAAGGGGGCGGGCAGCGGCCGTGTGAGCCCATGGAAGCAGGACAGAGCGGGTCTCTGCATCTTCAGGTGTCTGTGCCAGGCAGGAGGAGGCCTCCACCAACGACCTCCGCGTCCGAGTCCTTAGGACCTGTGCAAACGCCAGCCCGCCTGGCCAGAGGGTCTCCACAACATGAGGGTCCTGAATCGCCTGAGTGTCCTGGTGTCCTCACGTGCATCTGAAACCCGAGACCACGTCCTGGCGACGGTCATGAGGAGGCATCGTTGGGGAAAATAATGGTCGGAAAGAGGCAACCTTGCTGGCTTTGCAGATGGAGGAAGGGGGTCACGAGCGAAAGGATGTGGGCCGCCGTTAGGAGCCTGACAAAGCACTGGTCCCCCACGTTCCCTTCGGAAAATAATTCGGATGGCAGCACTTTGACTTCAGCTCAGGGAGTTCTGGTCAGACATCTAACCGTAAGATAATATATTTTTGCCTGTGATTTTAAGCCACTCGGTTCATGGTAATTTGTTGTAGCAGCAAAGGAGAATCAATACTCTCTTCTTTCCACAATGAAGACAACGTCTTTGCAATGAGCCGGACAAAGAATATTCTACTTCCTGTGAATCTAAGTGTCCTGCGATGAGACAGCCGGGTCTGAGCATGGAAGTCAGTGGAACAGGGGGCAGAGGCCTGAGAACCAAATGCCAGGTGTGTCACCCAAATTTCAGTCTCATCGTTGGTTATTTATAAAGGAAGATGGTAGGTAGATAGGTAGGTAAGTAGATAGATGATAGATGATCGATAGCTGATACATAGATCGATGATAGAGATAGATGATAGATAGATAGATAGATAGATAGATAGATAGATAGATAGATAGATGACAGATAGACGACAGATAGATAGAATAGATGATAGATAGATAGATAGATAGATAGATAGATAGATTAGATAGATAGATAGATAGATAGATAGATAGATAGATAGATAGATGATTGATAGCTTGATTGATAGATGTTATTGTGAGATGAACTAAAATTAAAAATTAAGCATCTGTTAGTACTAGCACCTGATTAAAATTTGCCGACTTGAATATTTGGTGAGGAAATACTTGATTTTATAAATCTTATTTCATATTTCTATTTGGCTAAATCCTAGGTAAAACAGTAGTCATAATAATATTTTTCTGCTCATCTAGTTTTTAAAATAGCCCCTTTGAAAGGATTCTGTTTATTTTTATTTACTCGAACGTTTCAGAATAAATGTTAAATGATTTAGATAAATTTTACTAGGGAAACGCTATAAAAATGATTTGTTTTAGCATGTTCCTCAACCCTTTTTAACAATATCAAACTAATATTCTTTAGGTGTTTATTATGTGCCGGATTCTTCACTTATAAATGCTCCCCAAATAACCCAACTCAAGTAACTATTTTCAATCCGTTTTGTGGATGAAGAAACTGAGATACCTATCTTTAGTCCAGCTGAATGCATTGGCCACTGGTATACAAACAGATATAGTGGCCAAATGAAATGGCATCGCATTCTTACGCCATATACAAAATAAATCCAAAGTGGATTAAAGACTTGAAGTCAAGACCTGAAGCCGCAAAACTCCTAGGAGAAAATAGGCAGTGAGGTCTCTGACAGCAGCCTTAGCAATATTTTTTTAAACCCAGCCTCCTCAGGCAAGAGCGACAAAAACAAAAATAAACAAATAGGATGACATGTAACTAAAAAGCTTCCACACAGTGAAGGCAATCATCAACGAGATGAAAAGGCAGCCTACTAAATGGTTGAATATATTTGCAAAACATATATCCGATTAGGGCTTAATGTCCAAAATGTACGAGGAACTTACACAACTTAATATCAAAAGTGAAACGACCCAAATAAAAAACGAGAGAAGACTTCAACAGATATTTTTCCAAAGAAAACATACAGATGGCCAACAAGTACATGTCACCTTACATCTGTCGAAATGGCCAATATACCAAAATGACAAAAAATAACAAGAGTTAGTGAGGATTTAGAGAAAAGAAAACCCTCTCATAAAGCGTTGGCGAATGTGAGCCAGCGGAGCCACGACGGAAAACAGTGTTGGAGGTTCCTCGAATAATTACAGATCGAACTACTGTATAATCTGGCAATTCTACTTCTGTGTATTTATCCGAAGAAAACCAAAACATTAATTCTAAAAGATGGATGCCTCCTATGCTTACTGCATTACTGTCTACAGTAGCCAAGATATGGAAGCGACCTAAGTATACATTAACATAGAAACGGATAAGGAAGAGGCAGCACATACATGCGACGGAGTGTGACTCAGCCATAAAACGAATGGAATCCTGCCCTTCGTGACAACAGGGACGGACCTGGAGGGCATTATGCTGAGTGAAATGAGTCAGACAAACACAAATACCACACGATTTCCCTTATTTGTGGAATCTGAAAAACAAAAGCAAACAGGACAGAAACAGAGTCATGTACGCGGGAAACAGGATGGTGATCGCCGGTCGGGGTGCAGAGGCCCAGGGGCCCTGCAGAGCAGCCGAAGGGGTTGAGAGGTACAGATTCCAGTTACAACATCGTTAAGCCCGGGCTATGAAGTGCGGCCCAGGAAACAGAGTCGATAGAAACGTCATAACTTCGCGCGGTGACAGATAGTGAATGGACTCGTAACGCACATAAATTTCGAATCGCTGTGTTGTGCACCTGAAACTCACAGGATGATGCACGTCGGCTACACGTCACCTTAAAAAGAGAAACAAGCAAAAGACACCTCTGTGCTAGATACTCTTTGGACAGGAATGGAAAATCCTGTCCCATAGCGTACGACTACAAATAAACACGCGACGGCCCCTTCGATGGCGCCGATTCTCCCGAGAGTCAGTCCCGAGTCCTCCTGCGGGCTCTTTTGTTTCTGACCCTCGTGTTAACTACGGCTTTCTTTTTCTCAAGCCTCCGTTTTCATGGCCAGCCTCCTGACACAGAAGTATGTGCCGTTTCTTCCCATCTCGGCCGTAAATCTTTTCTGATTCACGCCCATTTTCCCAAACTCGAAGGCGTGGGAGAAATAAAGCAGGAACAGAGAGGGAGACGGCGCCGGTGCACGTGACGTGCGTACACATCGTCAGAGGAACCAGGGGCTCGAAATATTTTCCAGGGAACGATACCGTTTTAAACAATGAGAGTAGGTTATTCGTAAGCCGTTCAGATGTTTCTGAGTGTTGAGTGACGCCCTCTGCGATTCGAAAAGCGAAATTCTTGAATTACAATATTATTTCCCAAGATTCAGAAACTATTGTATCCTTTAGAATCCAACAAATTACCCTCTCCTTTTACAAGGAGAAATGGAATGGTATTTTATATTAATATGGGCCAAGCCATACGTTAATAAAATTGATGCCTTTTAAAAGTGCTTTCGTAGATGTTATCATATACAGTTTGCCTTTCTCAAGTATGTATCAATATCTTTCTGTTTCATCTCATTTAGCAGAGGTATATTATTAACCTTGGATTCATAAAGCATTTTCTAATTTTCTAAATGATTTTAAAGTGTACAATTAATAAAAATAATATATCTATGCAGTGATAAATGTGAGATTACAAAATGAGACAAGTCGATGTGTAAAGTTATAGCATAAACAAATGTGAGTAGCATTACTATTATTTTCAAATGGCAGAATTAAACTACACAATTATGGCTGATCTGAACCATGCCGACATTAATATAGTGGCTGAGACCGGCAATTATTTGATTAGCAGTAAATAGATTCGCAATTTAGATGTTTTCACATATTCAAGGAAGACTTTTAGAAGTAAATAATATTTCCTTCGATCAACTTTTGTAGTTATTTTACAAACGGAATTGTTTCTAAAGGTTAATTTCATTATTTCTTACTCATTTAAGACTGTTATCTAGCCTTTAATATTTCTTAAATTGAAAAGTATTAATTGGTATTTTCGTTACGGACAGGAGATTTTTAGGTATTGCTACACAAATTATTAAAAATGCACATCTTGGTCTCGAAACGTTTTTAACGGTGGATGTATTAATAAGTAAAAATCAATAGAGATAATGTAACATTTCATAATCTTTTAGAATAATAATAAACCGTTAAAACCGATAGTGCTAAAGGCTAAAATAATTATGTTAAAATAGATTCAGTCTCAGGCCTGGAGACGTTATTTATAAGCTGATTCATATTTGAGAGCAATAGGTCAACGCGGGACAAGAACCTTAATTATGTTCACAGTAATTAGTCTAATTTTTCTATCCCTAGAAATTTATCTTGGTATTTTATTTATTTATAGCAAGAAATAATAAAGTGGAGAAAAGTATAAAACCTAAATGCAAACCATAGGGGAACAGTTAACCATATGTTAGTGTATCAGGGCAATTGGGTTCTGTTCACATTTGAAAAAACATTTATTATCTATTGAGTATGGCATCGGAATATGAAAGTCTACGCACATTATAATTGTGTTGATGCAACGTATCTAAATATATGGGTGAAGACTCCGAGGAATAGAAATGAAAATAGATACAGCAATTAGGCAAAAATATATCCTCTTCCTTTTAAAAGTGAACGCTGTTGTTATCATTGCTTTCGCTGTCAGATGCTCAGCGGACCAGGAGGAAGAGGAGGAAGAAGAAAGGGAGGGACCAAGTAAGAGCGAATTAAGTCTCATCTGAATCCTTTCCAGGAGGAACAGAAGAGCATCCTCCAAGGAATCGAGTCGCCGGCCCGTTATAATTACCTTGTTATTAAAACTCTATTATACTTGTTTCCAGAATTGTCCGTGGCTATAGAAAGCTGATAATTGATGTTTCTATTCATTGGCCTTCTGTGGTTTATTAATCTAAGATGAACTCGAAGAGCGGATTGTACTTTTAACTTCAGCATCAGATTGACTTGACTTATTCTATTTTCTTTTCACTGCACATAATTTTAAGAAAATGAATGAGGAATAATGAAACTCAGGCTACAATAAGCGGGAAGAAGACATGAAACCAGTTCTGCAGGAGACTATGATGAGTCAAGAAATAGCTAAAAATACACCAGAATTAAGGAAAGGAAAAGCACAGACAACTGCGGATGGAGACGTGTGGGAATTCTACATCATGGCAGCCAGAGAAAGAGCATCTAGACACCGGTCCTGGTGCACACTTGCTTACTTGAAGAGCCAGGTTGGAAAATCACAGCAGCATCGAGCATCCCTTCCAAGTACGAGTGAGGGTGCTTGGTTGGACTTCTTTGCAGGTGCCCCTTGCAGATGAGACGGAAGGAAACTCAGCCCCCCCAGTGCTCAGTGAGAGCAAAGCCCAGGGGTAAAGGTCGCGTCGCCCTCACGGTGACCCACA
Organism: Pteropus medius; assembly: GCF_902729225.1. Taxonomy (NCBI): domain Eukaryota; kingdom Metazoa; phylum Chordata; class Mammalia; order Chiroptera; family Pteropodidae; genus Pteropus; species Pteropus medius. The sequence goes on along the minus strand of NW_024347788.1, from coordinate 12,396,099 downwards.
GGAAGCCTCTCCGCCCCGCACTCCCGTGCCACCCCGGGGACCCCTTGCTTCTCGACATCTTCCGTCTCGCCCTAACGGCTAACACTCTAAACACGAGTTTTCCTTAAAAATAAAAGATAACTGAGCCTCGCTGGAGTGCAGGGTCTCCCCAGATGCAGCCTCACCCACGAAGAGGGCCCGGGCTTTCGAAGGGCTTTTAAAATGAACAGACATTCGAGGGATTCCGATGGGTCCCCTCCCCTGCCGCACATGCCGCTCCCCTGAAAGGTGAGTTTGCTCAGGCTCCCCGGCAGACAGGGATGCTCAGCTGGCAGATATGGCCCCTGTGCCCGATACTGGGCTCTGCCACGTCCCCCAGTGCTGTGGTAAAGCGCGGCCTCCGGGTCAAGCCCCGCCAGGAGCTCCCCGAACTGCCTGTGGTCTGTTGTCTCTGTCCGCCCCCCAACTCTCTCACCTGCTCCCCCTTTTCTGGTCCACAGGAGCAGCCAGTTCTCTCTGCTACCCCCCACCCCAGGTGGCCTGAGCATGCTTTTTCCATCTGTCTTGCCTCCAGATCCTCAGCCCTGCACATCAACAGACTCCTGTCCATTTCAGGGCCCCCTGAAAGCATCTCAATGGTCACTCCCTGTGACATTCAGTGCTGTCCCCACATCCAGCCCACGGCTTGCCCATCAGCACCCTCCCAGGCTGGCATGGGGGGGCGTAGCTTTGTCACAGATGGACGGGCGCGTGCTGATCGTTTGCCTCCTGTTAAATGTCTTTATTCTCACATGACATGTCAAAACTTGGGGTTCCTGACACCAAACCCAATTTTTCTTCGTAACATTTTATTGTTGGAACTGATGGGTTGTACGCACCTCTGTCATTTTAAATAGAAAAGAAGTCTTTAACTTTCAACTGTAAACAGAAATTAATTACCGAGATTCTTCTGTTACTGCCTAGTATAAATACTGGTTCATCTTCAAATTTTATAAATGTACAAATAGGAAACCAAATGCATATCTGGTCAATTTCCTAAAAGATTTAGTGTAAAACAAATCAATAGTGAATTAAATTACATCCCATTAATTCTTTGAGTCAGCTAGAAAAAAAATATTTTATCTGAATAAGCCAATTTTCCACTTCAGTTTGCTTGTTTGAGTGTGTCCCTAATTTATTTGGGTAACTTAAAGCAGTAAGAACCAGTAAATCTCTAATGTATTGAATTAGTAGAGATCTTTTCAATTCAATTAGCAAACAGCCAGGGGCTCATTTGCCCACAAATTTCCCGCCCATCACCGCTGGCAGTTTGGCAAATGTCCCTGTACACAACAGGACGGTGTTGCCCATGGCACCTCGGTCTTTGTCCTGCTTACGATGTTCCTGAAGGCGATGGCTGGCTTGAGAATAAACTAGAATGCCTTAGGCCTGCTTTCGGGGCCCCAGGCAACAAGGATCTACAAAGGACGTACCTGCCACAGCAAACAAAATACCTTCCCGCAATAAAAGTGCCAAAAAGATCTTAAAATGCAAATATATTTCTTTCCTTAAGAAATGCATATCCACACGTAATTGTTGACTACATCCTGAAAATTTGCTTGCTGTGATTTATTCATAAACTATGTGTTCCAATCACATAATAGATTATAGAAAAATTGCGCATTTCTTAGCTGATATAAATTAAGCATATCGATTGGATTTTTTTTAGTTGAAAGAGAACCCAATATCACTTTAACTCAATATCACTACATCAAACTTTCAAATCCATTTAACTCTCTTTATTACCTGGGTTTTTTTTTTACATATTAATATAATTCATCATTTACCTAAATCAAAATCTCTGAATTATTGTCATCAAATCACTGAACACATAGCGATTCACGGACACAGAGAAGGTTTTGGACTCTCCTGAAAATGTTATTGCGCATTGGAATATATATTTTTTTACTTTTATCTTTTGCACACTTTTGAGCATTCGAAGGAATGCTTAGTCCAATTGGGTAGAAAGAAGCTTCACTAAATCGGCCAAGTATAACCCATAAATTGCTCATAAGAGCATCAACCTCTTATCACATTAAATTCTCCAAAAATGGCAGTATCCTTAGTTTGGAAGGAAAGTTTTAGGCAAGTTGAACATTAAGCAAACCGACTTTGCAAATGGAGAATCGATACGGAGCCTTGCAAACCTGTGCCTCCCTCACAAACTACTTCCTTCAAACTTTTCTGTATGCTTCTGGAGCTCAGATGATAAATTTTCAATAGGACTCTGAGGGTGGAAAAACCTCGCTCGCTTCCATAATCAAAAATCTTATCTGCAGAAAACATTCTCTCAACATCATCAGCGTATTACTCAGAACAAAGTAGAGTAAACCATGTCCCTATTTTTACAGAGATTTTTGTGGTACATCTTCTGTTTTCAAGTTGCAGTTGAAAACTGCATTTCGTGTGGTTGTAAGAACAGGACTTTGAGAAATTCCTGTTCGGTTATAAGAAATCATGGGTGTTGTTTAATGACTATCCTAGCCATGCTTTGAAGGGTGCATAGGTCGATACGTGTTCTCCATCACGCTCACAAATCTCCAGCGTCACCGTCACCTCCCTCTACCTGCATATTTTCCTCCTTTTTCTTGCCCAGGTTAATTTCTATCTGAGACCATCCGAACTCACACGTCTACAAATAGTTTGTAGAAAGTTCAAATGAATTAGAAGACTTTAACACAGAGATTCTCACTGAGATATAAAAGCTATATTTCTTTTCATGTGATAACTTTCATGTTCTTGGAATTCTAGAAAATGGTGACGATTTTGCTTGGCATATGCTGTCCTTTCAAATTGGGAGACGGAGGAGATCTTAGAGCTTATTTAGATGAGTCTAGAAATTTTGAATTTCACAGGTTGTCATTTTTTTCTTAAAACTTAAATAAATAGATCAGTGCCTGACATAATCAGGAGATAGTAGTTATCTAAACAGTAATACCCTTTACTATAGCCATTATTTCATTAAAGAAGAATAGAAAGAAATCTAAGAGAAAATAATTACTTACTTTAATACAACAAAATCAACAAATACTAAAAGTTATGACAAATTTACCCCATTTACTTTACAGTCCTCACGGGTTAGTGAAAACGTTGCTGTCTCTGGGGACCCCCCTTCCGGGCCAGCCCTGTCATTCTGCAGGAAGCTGGGGGCGACGACTTACAGGCTGAGTCAGAAGAACCCCTATCTCGTGATTCCCAACTGAGTCCTTTCCTTTATATCCAGGTGTAGACCCAAGGTGGCTTTGCAGTTACCTGTCCCTCAGTCTTTGTTTTCTTATTCTTAAAAAGGGAGTTGCTGATTTACGAATCTGAGGTCACTCTCTAATAGCTAATATGGGAGAGTATGGATTCCTCCCTGAGCTGGGCGCACGCATACTCAAAACTAACGTCTGAAGAATCTCTCGCTGGGATGCAGACCAAAAGGAGGAGACGCTGATTTAGAGTGGGATTCGTTTTCCACTAATGGGCACAAGGTGTCTACGAAGCAGAAGAGCTGCTCAAAGCCCCCCGCTGCCGACACGGGGCTGTCAGATGTACCGTCAGCAACAAGCACACTCCACCTGACGCTCCACACGGTGGCTCTGTGAAGCTTCTCAGGGGCTCCGGGTGAAAGTCCTCTGATTTGGAACCCGGATGCTCAAACCTACCTCGAACCCTGCAGGACAGGCCTGTGGTGTGACTCCCACATTCAGGGCATGTCCAGAGGTTGGTTAATTATAAGGACGAGAACTCTTATTGAATAAAATTTAGTGCGGCATTCATATAAAAACGATATACACAGTGTCCAGAAATAAAACACTTCTGCCTCCCCTCTTGCAATTGGAAAGAAAAAATTAAATGCTAGCTTTCTGTTTTTAATGAATTTTAAAACTTGAAGCAGAACGTTGCTTGGCAACCAAAATGAACGCAGAAATGGGCTGTGCCTGGAGCAGCGAGCCCAGGTTTCCGTGTGACTTCGTGGAGGGGTGCGGGTGGTGGTTTCGTCACCATGACATGAAATGTCCTGCCAGCTAATGGGGGGAGGGCAGGTTGCAGACCAACTCTGATTGAGAAGAACAAAGGAATGTGACAGTTCTTGCATCCTAATGCTTCGGGCTGAAGATCAGATGAGCTATCTGTAAAATGCTAGGGATGTAAAATGGAGCGGGCGTCCAGAAAAGTCCATTTTTATCTCTCAGGTGTCAGGAGAGTGTGACAGCTTCCTCGTGGTGGTGACATCAGTGCAGGGTAGTGTTCGTCAAAGAGAGAGGGACGGGAGAGATGGGAAAGTCCTTGCAGGCAGCTGGCACAGCACGCGCCAAGCTCAGAACCGCGGCCACACGGGGCATCTTAGAATAGCTCGGGGCCATCGTGCAGAGCGTTGGTTCTGTGCTGTTATTCTGTGATCTCTTGAGCTAATGAGCATTCGCTGACACTTTATAGGCACGATCGTGTCTCATTCAGATTTTCGTTTATAAAATATTACTCCGGAAGCAATGTACAGCGAATTACTTACCAATATCTAAGGCATAATGGCCATTATTTTTCCTTTATTTCCTTAATTAATTCATTCCCCTTTTCTGGGAATTTCTTCTGTCCCTTCACCTCTATCTGGTTCTCCTGCCACAGTATTCCGATTGAATGTGATCGTTTTTGCAAACTATTTCACACACACAAAATGTATGACTATAAAAGTATAGTAAGTAGCGTAAATAATCTGATATAGAAATTCTGTCCATGGAGCAAAACAATGGTGCCTGAGAGCCAGATGCAGGCTGGAAACCACGCGCAGCATTCACTCAGCAAGCATCACACATCACCGCTTCTATCATTATGTGTTTCTGAAAACCAGTGGCAGAGACCTCTACTCAAACTTTTGTATTCTGCAATTTCAGGCTTTTTCCTATCAACCCACAGGCAAGGACTATCTCCATTCAAAAGTCAAAGGCTTAAACCATCCTTTAATGGTTTCTGCAGAAACTTGTAAAAGCCTATGTTCAGTGTATTCTGTATCAGCTATTTATCAACTACTGTGCACCAAATGTTACACTAGGTATATAAAAATGCACGGACTGGTTCATACTCTGCTGGAAACAGTGGGCCCACGTGTTGAACAGGTAGTTCGGACGAGGTCTTTAATCTGTGAGAGAAGTACAGGGCTCCTGGGGGGCGGGCCACTCGTCACCTGAGTCAGGATGTAAGGTGAAGGAAGGGTCTGGGACGTGGCCAGACCCCCCAAGGGAGGCCACCGAGCTTCAGAGCTGGAGGAAGGGGGTGATCGTAAACTGGGGAAATAAGTCAACCGCCTACTCCTGGAACGAGCCAGGGATTTTTTCTTTCTTCTCCTTTACTTATTTTTAATACGTCTATAAATCCGCGTGACATCTTTAGAGCCCCAAACTCTTAAACCAGGTAATGCTTCTTCCAGAAAATTCCAAGGGCAGTTCCTCAATATTTGCTAAGTGAATGAATGGATGAGTGAATAATGCAGACAATAACAGGTGACTACGGCACACGCTTCACAGACGGTGCCATGGAAAACTCATGGTGACCAAAGGCCAAGTTCTGATGGCGGAATTACCTTCAGACAACAAAGAAAAAGGGAGATGACAAACGTCCGCGTTACGAGACTGCCCGCGACAAGCGCCTGAGTTCCCGCCCTGCTCTCGTTCCCGTGTCTTGGACCCGGTGCCTCCCCTTGCTCGTGGGTTTAGCGCACCCCGACGGACGGCAGAAGTCAGCACACGGCGATGAAATAAATGGACTAGAAGGGAAATCGGGCTGGCTGTGTTATAGAATTTTAGAAGTAAAGAAGCATTTGTTAGAATTTCGAATACAGACATTTTGTATGTGAAAGCGTACGTGTTTATGTGTATGTGAATTGCGTACGTGTGCATATGCATTCGAGTGTGTGTGTGAGTGTGTGTGCGTGTGTGTGTGTGAGAGTGTGTGTGCATGCACTTGCGTGTGTGTGTCATGTCTTAGAGTGTGTACATGTATACTGTGAATATTAGTCGTGTTCGTGAAGTGTGTGTGTGAAAGTATATTAAAAGTGTATCTTTATTATTATTATGCGTGTCTCCTTTTATATTATTAGTAATGTCTTTTCTCATGCTAACCTTCATGGCGTGTGTATCGTAATGGCCTGCCAAATCATATGTGAGTATATGCCGGATGTGAAAAGTGTATTGTGTTAATGCTTAATGTATACTTTTATATTAGTAATATAACTGTGTGAGAATATTGTGTCTGCTTAACGATATATGTCTGTCTTGGCGATATTAATGTATGCGATGTGTTGATGTTTCTTCAATGTGAAATGCGTGTATGCATTATTTGTCATAGAAGTAATGTGTGAGAATGTGTAATAAATCAACATGTGTGTCGTAATACAGCGTGTGTCTATGAGTAATGACTTTACTCGCGTGTCGTGTGTGAGAGTGTGTGATCTGTGTGATAAAGTATGTACGAGCAGCGACAAACCAATATCTGTTCGTGAGTATTATTATGCGTGTGTGTGAGTGTGAGAAGGCATGTGCGTATGTACTTGGCGTGTGTGTGTCTGCGCATTTGAAACCCATCATAGGGGACGATGCCATAGCATCTGTGCCTCGTTTTGCCTGACCCATCTGCTGGACACTCGTGATGCACGTTTCCAACGCAGCATAACCTTCAGAGAAGCGTGTGAACAAACACACATCTTCAGGAAAGATGATGACAACCAAGCTGAGATTGGACTTTCTTAAAACGTCACATTTTTTTTTTCAGCTCTGCAACTTATTTCCCTCTCGGCCGACTCGCGATGGACACAGAGGCACACACGTCACGCAGACACGGGCACAGGCCCTGCTCTGTGAGAGCCAGAGAGACGCCCAGTGCCATCCGGTGTCACTTTCCCTGGCATCCGCCCAGCCAGCTCGGACACGGCCGGGGCCAGCGAAGCAACAACCACACTTCTGTTCCCAGCCGTGAACAGGTCTCAGTTCCGAGGGTGGCTGCTCGTGACGCGCCGAGCATGCCAAGCAGACAAGCACAGGGGCCCTTTGTCAGCAGCCAGGGCCTCGGCCAACGGCCGCCTCGGGGTGCAAAGCCCTTCTCACGAACTCCCCACCACAGCTCAGACTGGGAACTTTCGAGAAAACCCTCCCCCGCTCTGCCCTCCCATGCGACGCTTCCATCTGGCTTCTAGATGTGCAGTTTTCGTGAAACGTTTCAGTTAAAATGTGAATAATGCATTTAGGCGAAGGTGCATGTCTGAATCATTATTATCAGAAAGGAGTCGATGGTTCCTGAACATTCTATGCGGAGAGAGGGTGTGAGGGCACCGTCAAGACAGCTCGTCCTCCAGAGATGCGAGGCCTTCCGCGGCACCAGCTGTGTGTGTGTGTGTGCTTTTTCCTCCTGATGTGTACAGAGCACATGCAGTGTTTGGTACTCACAGAAGTTTGGGTGACGCTAGGATCGAAAAAATTATTTAGCCACATGAAACGGATTTCTCGAATCCAGGCTCCGCGGAGTCTTCGGCGTGCTAGTGCCCGTCGTGCGTCCTCCAGAGCGACACTTCCCGTTGCTCGTCCTTTAGGACGTCTCCTCCTTCCCGGGGGCACGTCGATTATTCTTACCGAGGACTAATGTTTTCAGGAGCGTCGTTCGGGCGGAGGCTGGAGCGTGCACGGTTAATACTGCGACATTAAAAACGAGCGAAGCTGGAGAGAACAATCTCCAGGAAGGGAAGCGGACAGCCTCTGCGGGCCCGACCGACGCCGGCTTCTCGTGTGGGGCTTTGTCGAGGCTGGAGCTCACGCGGTGCCATTTGGGCCACATAAAATCGATTTTCTCAATTTACGCCAGGGAAAGCTGCACGCGCGTCGGTATTCTACGGGAAGGAATTTCAACTTGGTTTTTCTTGGATTGCGAGGCTTTTCTCTCAAGCTGCCACCTGCGCTTTTTGTTTGTTATATCGTGTGCGTGGGGGGGAGGGGCGCACGGCCGTCTGCAACACCTGCAGCTTCTCCAGACGTGTCACCCACCTCCTTGCTTCTCTGTCCCCGCACAGTGCTTTCCTCTGCCCAAAATGCTCCTCCCCCACCAGCCTCCCCTGCCACGCCCCCTTCACCTGGTCAGTTGTCCCCACCTTCCACCATTCACCTCACACCCTGCGAGGCCCCTGACGTTATACCACCTGGAACACCTGTGAGCACACCTACCGAATAGCAAGGGCTTGTTTGCTTATGTGGAGCTCCCACTGGACCCAGAGCCTCCCACGGTCACAGAGCCCTGTCCTGCGTCTCCTGCAGCTGACAGAAGCCGGCCACACGTGCGTGGTGACTGCATATCGAATGAGCGGATGGATACTGAATCTGAGTCCCATTCTGGGTGACAGTTACCTGGGCAGAAAAAGCCACTGAGTTTTCACTAAGCCCCAGTCACCCTGGGAGAGCAGTGACCGATTCAAAAGGTTTTAATGCTTGTAAAGTTATTATTCTCTTTACAGAAAAGCCTCCAGAGAAAACTGTGTGCAGAATCCCAACAGATTCACACGCAAAAACAAGCCCGGGGTCCGAGGGGCGGGCGCCTTGGCCTTGGCTCTCGCCCATCCTTTTCCACCGTCTGCACTGCCGAGGCCGCGGGCACAGCCCACGGCTCCAAGGAATCCCTCTTTCGAAGCGACGCATGTGGAAAATCTCCAGAGCGAAGACGCTTCACCTGGAATGGACTCTGTCCCCTTGAAGGATCGCACTCTGCAGGTCCTTAAATCAGGCAACGTCACGTCTCTGTTATACGACAGGGAACACGGATCTATGGTTTACACAGCTTTCTGGAGCAGGAATAAGGATCGGATACTTTCCAAACCCCTGTTTGTAAATAAAAATGTGTACACAAAAGCGACTAGCCTTCCTTATTAAAAAAAAAAACACAAAACCTATTTCAATCTGAGGTTTAGAATTTGTGAAAGACTCTAGCGCAAGCCGTGTGCATGCAAACACGGAGCACCCCCTATGTGACAGGTCCGGCCGTGGGCTCTGAACATCAACGGTGTGTCGCCTGACCCTATCGAGTGTGGCGTCTCACAGTGGAAGGACGCGCCGTAAAGTGTAACTCCAAGAGCACGACTGATTTTACAAGGACGACGCGAAAGAATGTGTTCCGCGGCCACACACGAGGGATTAAACACAGGCAATCGGTCCCCGGAGTCGCCAGGGGGATGCGGCCATGGGGCTCAGGCGGGAAGGGGAAGGCAGGCCATTGTGACCACGCGTCTGAGCTACTGGAGGCGGACACTTCCGTGGGCAGATAAGACTTGTCCTCCCAGTGAGGACAGGACAACCAGAAGTCACGGGAAGCTTGACTCGGCTTCCCCATCAGAAACACAGCAAAACGAAGACACGAGAAAAAGCACGGTAGGACCGAAGTTCCTGGCCTGGATGGAAGGCCTCAGGGACGCGGGCTCATCCCGGGACAGCGGGGTGCTCCGCGCAAGCTCACAGGGCCGCGGGAGCCCGGCGGTGGCCGTCACACGCCCACGAGTAAGCGTCGGCGAAGACAGAGGATGCAGAGAGGTGAGCGGAAGGGTGAGCCCAGGAAGGAAGGTTAGACGAGGAGCCCCAGGGGATTCGACGTGGGGGTTAAGCACGGTGCTGAGGCCGGGGAGGGCCCGGAGGCCCCCGGCAGCCCCCCGAGCCGGGCGCAGGGACCCGGCCGAGGAAGGATGAGGAGGAAGCACGTTGTACGGACGGCTTCCTGGCGCTGGCTTACGTATGCGACCTCACGGCGTGTCGCCGGTACCTTTCAATCTTGTGATGCCTGTTTTCATGATACAGCAACTTCTCTGAGTTACATGTGAAAAGACAAACACAACCAGGTTTAGTTTTCTGGACCAAATTCTTAGCCTACTAGTTCGGAATGTCTAAATTCTACGTTTCGTTCGCGACTTTTCTAATCATTTCCTTTGAGCTTCCTCTATGTCGACTCTGAAACAACCTTTGTGCCACACATCTTTTTATGCTGTAACGTTTTATATTTTTCATAGAGATCTGAATCATCCCTTTTTGTAATGTCATTTCCAATAAATCAAGTCTGTTTCATATCCCTTAACCAGCATTCGGACTCGTAAATGTGTTTCTTTTTGAGTCAAGGAAAGTCGACTATGTTCTCTGTAACGCAACCCAGGTCCATACTTACTGAATAGTCCATTCTAGTCAATAAACCAAGTCATGCACACCTGTTTTACACAGCCAACGATGTAAGGACGGATGGGGCAGACATTCGGGAGCTTAGGCTAAGAGACGGCTGGACACTTGTTCGTTACAGAGACCATTTCCAACACCGGTCCGACTGTGTCATCTATTTCTTCGTTCGATGCCATAATCAAGCACACATATCTGTCTCCATTCTCCTCAGAGCCCACCTTGTTCTCTGGAGATTGTTTCTCCTAGGAATTTCGGCGGGGGGCAGGGGGCACCTCCTGTTGATTGTCATTGCAGAAGTTGCACACTGGCTCTTTCCGCCTGCCCTGAACCCGGCCGATCCTCATGCGCTGCTTCCGCCCCACACGTTTGCCGAGTCAAGTTCCTTCCTGTGCACAGCTGTCCAAAGTGTTATTCTCCAATAACGCCGCGCTGCGCACTTTCCCAGTGAATGGCTATAATTGACAGACGCGTTCTCCATTCCATAACTTCAACCACTTCTTTCAAACCCAGGGTAAGCCACCGATCCGGTCCGACGACTTCCCTGATCTGTCTTCACTGCGCCGTCCCCCAAGTAACCATTCGTCCCGAAGCTCCGCGCTCTCCTTTGTCAGGTCTCTGTTATTTTTTTACTCTTTCGCAAAAAGGAGGCATTTCCCTCCGCTCCAACTTCGATCTGTTACCTTTTTCTTTTGTGTAATCAACATTCCTCAGTAGCTCCGTCCGCTTCCACGACTTCAGCTCGAATCTGGCACCGTCCCCGGCACAGAATCAGTGCTTGATAAATGTTCGTAAAACGAGCGAATCAGAGAAGCTCCGCGGTAACAGCTTCTTGACCCGAATTCACGCCCCGACTACTCTCCTAAACCTCGATTCCACGGTTCGGACTCTTGGATGTTTCTATCAGGATTTGTCATAAGCACTGCAAATGTGACTGACGCACGTCTGCCTCTGTGAAAACATAGATGAAAAATATTGGTCTCGCTTTCCGTGGCTGGCTCCAGGCCGCAAACATTACTCTGCTTGGAGAGATTTGCTGCCCACTACGGAGTAAGGCCCCGTGGAGAATGGCAGCGCTCGTAGTCAGGAGTTTAGCGGTTACCCCCTGGGGCTGCCTTTACGACTCATACTGACTTCTTCGGGCGACTTCTTTTCCTGAGGTTAACCTAATATTTTCAGTGTCGCCAGACCCTCATTATCCCTTCATTAATTAATCTGTTTATTATCAAATGCTTATGGACAACCATGGGTCAGCTACTTTTATTCCAATTGTGGGAAAGACAAAAATATGAGGTCAATGCCACGAACAAATGGTATAACTGCAATACGATGGAGAGTATTACTAGTAGGATAATTTAGAGAGGCAGAGCGGAATTTCCAGAGAGGATGATGTCTTTGGTCTCGAAGGATGAGAAGGAGACGGGTTGGCATCGGGAGGCAGAGTCACGTGGAGGATCGTGCTGGGCTCCAAGGTTCTGGACGAGCACAGCGAGGAAGGACGAGTGTCCCCGGGCCGCCCCGCACGGGGTGTTTTGTCTGTGGCAAGTGGTCAGGGTTATTGTGAGTCGATGGGAGGGCTTTCAAAAGTCGGAGAGTGACAAGATCTAACACATGTTTAAAACATATTCCTTTTTTTGTGAAGAATGTAAAGTACTAGCGAACGAGTGAAAACATAGAGAAAAGTTAGTCAGCGATTTTAGTTTTGTGAGAAATGCTGGTCGCTTTTCGGACACGATATGCAGAGGAAGGACTCGGGGCGGGGGGCGTCATTGGCAGATAGAATCGGCGGGACTTGGGGCAAAGCCCATCTGCCTTCGCTTTCCTATGCCCCGTGATGCTTCAAGGACGACACGCGGGAAATGGCCTCTCTCGAATCCCGAGCATTTCCGGCTGAGCCCGGCGTATTCAATATACTCACGTCCTTCACCCTTCTGGTTCAGCAAACACTCAAAAGGCATAACGAAGCCATCTCCACCAGGACGGAGAGGAGGGTGGCCATTTACATTCTGAAGGGCGAGACCTCCTCCCCTACTCAGCTGGCGGTGAGGTTTCTCGCAGGAAGTCTTACCTCGCCCAGCGTGGATATGAGACGATTCTTTGCCGAGGAAGTTCACCGGGTCAGAGAAACTGTAGATGCAGAGACACAGGGACAAGTAAGGACGCTGCCCAGCTCACCCTCCTACGGCCAGGCTGTCCACTCGACGGCCTTCACTCTCAGCAAGGTCACCGCCAAGACGCCGCGGGCACTTCGGCCTCGCCTTTCCTCGTCAATACGAGCTGACCTCCGAGGATCATCCATCCACCAACCACAAATCCATCCGTCTGACAAAGGCCAAACCAACCCGTAAATGCGGAGGCTCGTAGAAGAAAGGCTCCCGGACACCCGGCACCATCACCCCTCCCGGTCCAGACACGCGGACCCCGTTAACTGACGGGGCCGCGGTTCCTGCAGCACCACAGAAAGAAACGATGGGCCGCCAGACTCCATCTTCGCCCAGTCACGATTTTCACGTGTGTTATTTTCATTTCTAAATAACGTGGGCGGCTGGGGGGAGACAGATGCCGCGAACTGCATGTTTGCGTTCTCCCAGATTCACACGGCACCGAGAGCCTCTGGGACCACTTGGTTCACGAGGGTGGGTCCCTCACGATGGCGTCAGAGCCCCGATAAAGGACCCCGGGGCTCTCTCGCCTTCCGCCACGTGAGGACCGGGGACCGACTCAGCCGCCACCGAGCCTGCTCGGGCCTTGACCTTGGGCCTGCAGCCTCCGGACCGCGAGAAGAACGTTTCTGTCATTCATCGCCGCTCGGCCTCTGTCGTGAGCCTCAGTGGCTCGGTATCGCTCCGTCACTGTTCGGGAAACCGCAGTCGTATATTGTGCAGAGAGGTCCCCGTGCTTCGTTTAGTGCCTGGAGCATGATTTCTCGAAAAATAAGTCACGTTGCTATTGATAATAACCAAGGACACGTAAAACGCACGGAAACGCAGACCACTAAGGGCTGTTACTTGAAATCTCTTTCGCCCAATGCCTGACGATCCCGGCTCCGGCGAGTCCAAAAGAGCCGTCACTTTTCATTCTTAATCATCGTGACGGCGAATGCCAGAATCCTCGGCCGACTAGCCCATTGTCGTGTGAAGTCCTGTAAGTGACACAAGATGAACAGGACACTCTTTCTGTCCCAAGGAGGGTGACGATTCAGTCCACTGCGTGACGCCCCCAGTCATGGGCCGGTCGAACCTGTACAACAGTTTTGCGGGGCTGACGGTCACTGAAAATACCACGAGGACAGGTTGTGCCCTTCTCTGTAGACACAGCGGCAGAGTGTGAAGGTCAGACTCACGCAGAGAGTTCATGATCCGAGCGCTGAAGAGCTTCTCTCGTCTGTCTGTCTGTCTGTCTGTCTCTCCTTTTCTTTCCTTCTGTAATTTGGGCTTTGAGAAGTCGAAGTTAAGTCAAAGCACATAAATGGAGAAAGAACCGTAGCAGGCTCAGTGCATCGGACATTCTATGTGACGCAGATCGTCACACGGCTGGTCCCCTCCCGTCCCCCGTGCCGTGAACATTCGCAGTTGTGTGAGGTTTGTGAAGCCGGGAAGTGCCAAGGCCACTGCCCTGCCCAGAGGAGCTTCTGTGGGTCGACAGAAGGACCCGCTCTGCGCAGGAGTAACCACGAAGCAAGTGCTTGTCTCCTGCACGTTTCTCTCTGTCTATCGACTAATCTGGGCTTCTGTGTTTCCATCTTGAAATCCACCTACACATGAGTTAGGGCTCTGAGGAAATGCTGCTGTTTTGGAAGAGTTTACACTGTCTGTAGTCCATCAGGAAAGTAAACTCAGCGGCCCTGAAGGGGAACGGGGTGTGGGGAGGGCCACTGACCAGGACACGTGACAAAGAGGCTTCCTGTCAACCTGGATCACAGCGTCGGTGAGAAGGGACCAGGGGAAAACACCTGCGCAGCACACTGTCCGGGGCCCAACTGCTGATCAGTAACCATCACGGAACCGTGACCTGCCCAGCGGGACCCGGGCCGTCTGAGCATCCGCCAGCGCGAGGACGCACTGGCCATGGAAGGGCGTTTCCTAGGAAGCAGGGCATGCAGGCTCTAAGCCCCATTTCTGTGTTCTCGGACGGGTCCCCAAACTCCCAGGTCCTCCTTCTTACCTGGAAGGAGAGACACCTGGATTCGGTCTGTGGACACTTCCTGCAAAGTGACCAGGTCCCACGCGGGTGAAGGGCCTTGGCCAATAGTCCTAAGGAGACCGTACTCTCGTCCCCTGCCAATTGCAGCAAAGTCCACTTAAAGAGCCCCGGCATCCTGCGGGAAATATAAACTGCTCCCCAGTGTCCCCAGCCGGGCGCCCCCACAGAACATTCCCCTCCCCTCCCCGCACTCACGAAACGCCCAGCGCCCTGGGGGCGGCCACGTTTGAGATCCTTTCTAGCAAAACCCTTTCTCCCCAAATTATAGTCCCAATAGGTTCTTTTACAAAAAGCGCATCCCGGTGTGGGAAGCGGGCAGGCTCTCCCGTGCATGTATGATTACAGCGCAATGTACGTCGCCCGGGAGACGCCATTAAACCACGTGTCAGTGTCCATCTCAGAGGCATCTCGGGGGCTTTGAGTGCGTTTACGTCGGACCCTCGCGCACGCCTCGGCGCCAGTTCAGCTTCAGAAAGTTGCTTTTTGATAAACCGAGCGAGTCAATCTCTCAAAAGGTTCTCCCAGAGCCTACGCTGTGGAAACGGGTGGGACCTTTCAGCTCCATGCGTCAGTGACCCTGGAGGCCTGCCACACGCCACGCTCCCTGCTCGGGGAAGCAGCCTCCCGCGCCTCGGTCACTTGGCCACGGGGAAGGGCTGTCCCTTTGGACGGGATTCTCAGCCAGAGCGCGCAGGGCCAGGGCTCGACGTCCACCCGCACGGCTCCCTGTCCAGTGTGTGCAGGTGCATCATGAGCGGCTGCCTGTCTCCCGAACTACTCGGGCATGACGCCGTGAACGTCACCCCCTGGGAATTCCAGCGTCCCCGTCAGTCCTCTGTCCGTCCACGCCGTGAAAAGTGAGCCGGGCAACGCGACAGAAGAAATCAGAGGCGGACCGTCCCCCTCCTCGGAACGGGAACGGCTCATTCCTTAACCACGTTTTAAACATTTGTCTGAAGCATCGAGAGGCATTCGTTACATTGTACAATTCAACCAAGAGCAGCTGCATCCACATCACGCTGCGGACAGACGTACAACCTCGAAGCTTCTGGATAAAGCCGTTTCCACTTTGTATTGTGCTTGGCATGTGTTTAAAAATGATGATAAAATGCAAAATGCTTAGAATCTCTATAAAATTGACATGCAGCAGCCCACCCTGTGGCCGCTGATTCCTTTGTCTCTCTCTTAGCTCCCAGTCCGTGCCCGAGAAGGTCGCTCAGAACTCGCATCGGGGGAAATAATACGCGGTCCTGCCTTTTCTCTTCTGTTCCCCGTGATCAGGTAAGACGCAAAGGGGTCCCCGGAGCCGCCTCGGGAAAACGACCCACAGGGAAGGAATGCGAGCATGGCAAACCGCCACAAGATGGCAGTTTCTCAAAAAAAAAAAAAACAAACAAAAAAAGGTTTAAATTGAACAGGTAAGTGCCTGACCCATTCGGACTGGAATGAAGCTGTAATCGAGTGCATTTTTACATGTAAAGCGGCAGGATCCGATCAGCCTAAACAAAATCCTACCTGCGCATACGCCGGGCTTTCGATAAAAATTATAATTGCCTGTTCAGGTGAGGAATCTCTCTCTTTTTTTTTTTTTTTTTTCAGAGAGTTCATTAAAGTTGAATTTCACGTTGATTGTTATTGGGTTGAAGCTCCAGAGACATGTTACAATGAATTCGCCCATGCATATTTATTTGCTACCTGCTCAGGTATCTGAGCTGGAGCCAAAGGCTGCCCCCCCCCACACACACTATTTTCCATCACCTGGTATCTCGGTCCGAGCACTTTCAAGGACATAATCCCACAGCTCGGTTCCCACCTTGGGAGTCTCACCAAACACCAGGAGCAACCAGACAAAACAAGAACAGCAGATCGACACCTTTGCATGCAGTTAAGTATTCGGGTACAACAGTCTTCAACATTCAAAAGGGAACATGAGTCCACTAACCGTTTTGTTTTAAAAATGTATCTCTCTCTCAAGACATAGCGTGTTACACTTGCTTTTTCTCTTCTTGCTTGTTCGATTCCCACTCTTATGTTTTAATTCGCCAATAAAGTGTGAGCCAGAGAAACCGAGGTCCTCACCCTCCGCCCCCGTAAGAGCTGCACCCCAGGCCCACGCCCCCTTCTCCGCCCTGTCCAGGCTGTGTGGACCCAGTGACTTCCAAGTCCTGTGGGCGACAGACCTCGTGTCTCCCAAGGCTTCCTGCCGGTGACCACGAGGCCCCACCAACCCGACAGTGGTCGTCGACAGGCCGAGACCAGCAGGTCCCGAACCTGACTACTGATCTCCTGTGCCCCTGCGTGTCCCACCTTCCCCAGCTCGCTAAAGAGTCCGTCCGCCTTCATCGTGGCTGCGCAGCCCAAACCCAAGCCAAGAGTCAGCGTTCACTCCGCACTCCCCCCAAAACGAAATCCAACGCATCGTCTGCTCCCTCTATGTCCAAGATGCTCAGAGTCCGACCACTTCTCCGTATCTGCACCATCGGTGCTCCCCGGAATTACTACAGAAGCCTAGTGACAGGTCTCACAGCGTCTCCCTCCTCCCCGCAGGCTCCAGGCATCCTCGTCCTCAGAGGTCAGACCATGTCCGCACGGAGCCACCACGTCTTACTCTTAGCGAAAGCCTCAGTGGTCAACAAGCTCTCGCCAAGGGGACGAACCTCTCTGTCATCATCACGTGGCATCCTAGCTTCCCATCCCCCCTCCTCCTCCCTCCCCCCTCCTCCTTCCCCCTTCCTTCCTTCCTTCCTTCCTTCCTTCCTTCCTTCCTTCCTTTTTTCCTTCCTTCCTTCCTCCTTCCCTTCTTTTTGCCCTTGCAAACACTCAGCCACCTGCCATTCCTGTGGCAAACCCCCCCGCAGTCACACAGGTCACTCCCCTTAAATGCCCCCTTCCTAGCAGAGGCCCGACCTCACCATCTGGTACGGAACGCACCCCACTTCCCCCTACTCTACGTGCTGAGCATCGCAATATGACCCTCACTCATCTTTTTCCTTTCTTCCCTCAAAAGAGTGTAGATTCCAAGAGTACGGGGACTTCGTCCCTGCTCCGTAGTCTATTCTCAGCTAAGGAAATGGCGTGGCCGCTGGTGACATTCAACAAACATGTGTCGATTGAATGAATATCTTATGTCTTAATAACAAGGGACTTTGAAATCCTTTGACAAGGCTCGAGTCCGTAACGTGGTCACATGGTTGTCTTACGCCGTTCAGCATTTTACACGTTAGACCGTCGCACGCGCGTGTGCACGCGTACTTCCTCCGTTAGCCTACAAACGTCACGAGAGTGAAGACCTCTCCTCCTTTCCAAATCAGTTGCGTTACCTAGGACAGTGAGCGAAAATTATAATTCTGGACCGTTCGAATTACTATTCTTCACCACATTATGTGTAGGGTTCAGGAGTTCCTTCTAATTTCAATAGATGTTTTAGTTTCTTTACAAGTGGTTTATGTGGATTAATGCAGGCAACGCTTGCAGCCGTCCTACGCGCTCTGTACAATGTTCCAACATGGAACAGAGAAGGGAAAGTATAAGTATCTGCCCACGTTCGGACAACTCAAAATGAAGGACTCTGCCTGCCATCCGGCATCTTCCTCAGGTCGACTTCTATGACTCAGAATCTTTATTTAATTATCTCCTGACAAGTGATTGCTAACATTAAACTATGCTCAAAGGGACATAATCATTAGGGCATTTTTTCCCACTCATGATTAATTAGACTATCTGCTTAATTATGCTGGATAATAAACTGTACTAGAGAACAATGTTTAACATGCATGAGAGACCCATCCCGGGATGTTTTTAAATCCCCAAATTCTTGATTTCCAAAGAGATTATGTTTTTCTTCGTAAACATAAGAAAATATTACTTAAAAATTCCAGTGGCTCCTCCAGACCGTCAATGACTCTATAAATATAGAAATAAAGCCAGTTAAGCAGCTCTTGAGACAAATTATATCATTTTAAACTTTTACTTAATTTCTGCGTCTCACTTGAGCAATTTATGCATTTTCGCTATTTCTTTTTGTATTCGGTAAGAATAGAGCGTATATTCATTAACGGTATTACTTAAGCTACCACATAATTTAATATCATGTTCTATGATTCTTCGAATCTTTAATTTTCTACCAGCTGTACTCGCTAGGGTGTTTAATTTTCAACATCACTACAGGCATTCAGCTTCCCTTACACACACACGACCACACGCCCGCGATGACCTCATCTGTTATTGGAAGAAAAAAGAGCGCAAGAAAAACCTTTCGTTACGGTTTCTCTTAAACTCAGCACTCCGAGGACGTTACCTGGAGAAAGTGCACAGGCACCCACGCACCTGCAAGCCACACGTCCCCGCACAGCTGAGCTGGGCGCTGCACCTCACTCAAGGATGCCCGCTCACCCCTCTGAGATGCCTCCCGCCCCGATCGGAAGAGGCCATTTGTCACCAGGGGCAGTGAGGTTGCAGAGGGCGTGGGGCTGAGCATCGAGGGTCCAGTTTCACCTGGCGTCCGGGGCCGGTGTTCTTCATCTGAGAGAGCGGGGTCACACCTGTCTTGTAGTCTTGTTCCACGGACTGGGCTGTGAGTGATGGGCGCCCAGATGGGATCTCCCTTGGGCTCGGCTCGCTCGCTCTCTTCCCGTAGCATAGTTGAAACCAGAAGAAAAGTCTGTCTTTTTTGTCAGAGGTCAAGTAAGCGTGACACCCCGTGTGTTATTATTAAGTCTGCACACAGCTCCCCTCCCAGGGTGAAGCCAGCCCCTCCCTCCCCGCAGACCTGTCCGCAGGGTGGCCTCACGACGAAGAGCCAGCGCTGCAGGCCAGGGTTCGCAAGTCCAGTGTCCAGAACGGGATCTGCAGTGCTGGACCACAGAAACGGGGAACAGCCCTTGCACGCCCACCCAGAGCCACAACCCAAAGGACGAGTGTCCATCTGATGCAGCTGCCCATCAGGGAGAAAACCAGCCCATCTGCAGAAACACTGGAGAAGGAATCGGGCGTGAGCTGCACAGAGCTGGGTCCTCCTAGAATTTATGCGCGTGGTCCACGGAAGATGCGTGCTCCTCCTCCCTCCCTCCCTTCTTGCCCCATCCTCCCATCCTCCCCACATCCCCCCCACACTGCCTCCCTCCCTCCTCAATGTTCTTTAGATCTGCTTGGTGACTTGGAAGTGACCTAAGTTAACACTTTCCCTTACTTTTTGTAACGGCTAGTGACCTAACAGAGTGAGACCTCGCGCAGACGGCCTGCTGCTCTAAGGCCCAGCGCGGCAGGAAGGGGCGGGGGGCGTGGTGATTCTCACGTTCTTATTCATGCTTCTGGTCCTTTCAACGTCCCGCTTTAGCATCCGATTGTTGTTTTAATCCCCGAATTTATTTCTTCTCTCACACTTCAAAAGCTGACTGCAGCGGGAAATGTTTGCCCTCTAAGGAATACTCTCCCCACTCAGAAGGGGAAAATCTGGGTGGCTCTTGTGATTCTAATCACGGTTTCATGTCTCGAAGGAAATAAGGTGAAGGGCGTTGAGTCGGTAAGTCCCGCTTTCGACGGAGAAGACGTGGCTTCGAAGAGCGTCCCCCACAATTCCCTGGCTGTAAGGCAAGAGAAACCTTAGCTACTTAGAACCGGCCACGGGATAGATTGAAATTCCGGGTCTCGCCGCTAAAATATTCACAGGAACTTCAGGTCCTGTCTCCTGGGCCCGCGTGCCACCCTGGAGGGACTGTCACCTCCTCAAGATGGAGGGTCACGTCTTCTAGATGTCACTCTCCCCCATCGCCAAGCTCATAAGCCCTGAGATGTTCTTGCAGACTGAGGGCCGCCATCCCGCATCCCTGTCCCTCTCCACCACAAGCTGCCTCTGCAGGAGCCACCTCTCCCTGTCGCTGTTCCAGTCTGAGTCCAGACGCCAAGGGTGGGGGCCAGGGTTTGGTGCGGATGCTCTGCAGAAAGCTTGCAAATCAACTGCTGCTTTCCAAGGCTGGCGTTCAGCCTCTTGGGTCCTGAAGCCATTCGTGGCGGGAGGGGAGGCGTCCGCTGAGAAGCACACGCTGCAGGGGAGGCCGGACTCTTCAAGCCGCCGCCAGCTAAGCCTGAGCAGAAAGCATTGCCTCTGAGACGTAGCTTCCTTCTGCACGAAATGGGTGAGACACAGGCCCGGGAATTACTGGGAAGATTAGGTGTGTACACCCTCTCCAAACGGTGAAGTCTCGGAAGTCAGGGATATTGGATGTCAATAATAGTGTGGCCGGATTTTGTCACGAAGATGGAAAATTAATCATAGCTAGAACTATTGAGAACTCAGTAAAAGACACTGCACTCGACGCCTGTTTAACCCTCAAGATAGCCAAACAACGGAGGGCGATGATTATGTCTATTATTATTTCGAACAAAGAAACTTAAAATAACGGAGTCGAATAATCGGTGCGGAGCCGACGCAGTGGCCGAGTGACAGAGGGGAGTTCGCCCCAGGCGGCGCGGTCCCCAGCCCACAGACTGAGCTTCGGGAGCTGTCACCTGAGGACCCAACCTGCCTGAGTCCCCTAGTGCCATGGCTTGGTTCCATGTTACTTTGGGAAACTGGCCACTTTAAAGCAGAGGTGGGACAGTTCCTCAGTGAAGCGGGGGCACACAGAGCCTGTCGCCCCAAATGTGCCTTTTGGGATATTGAGTTTACGCTTGTGTTTCAGGAACAGAAAATTCTGAAAAAGAAATATATACACATATATCTTGGACCGCCTAACTGCCTAAAAAAATTTTGGGTAGAAGGCCTGGTCCGGGAAGGGATGTAGCATCACAGATGACTACAGTTTCACACGAACCAGCGTGGCAGACAGGCCGGGACCCAGCCAGGCCCCTTTGGCCAAAGTCCCACTGTCACAGGTGGCCCTGCTCACACGCGTGCACCGAACACGAGCTTTTCCATCTCCCTATGACGTTTCCTCCGCCTCTGGACCAAGCCACACCCCTCCCCCGTAGCCCCAGTTGGCACGTGAGCCTCAACTGCCCGAGGCGTCCCCGTCCTTATTCTGATGGCACCCCAGATGTGCGTTTGAATAATAAACTGTTCATCTGATCATTCGCTTAACTAGAAGAACTCAGCGCGGGGAAAAGTCCTTTTTTAGCCCCCACGGTGGCACCGCCATCTTTTTCTATTAATCCCACACTCGGAGGAAGGGTGAGGATGTAAATCGTGTGTCTGAATTTGTTTGTACTATGTACCATCTTCAGGGAGCAAAAGAAGGCAAGGTTAAAATTACCTTTTCTAGTGCTAGCTGTTGGCGTAAATGAAATTGGGTCGAATTAGTAAAGTGTCACCTTATATACTTTTAACTGCAAGAGTCTTTACGAGTGATTTTTTTAATTAAAAACATCAGCGAAGTGGTCTGTCTCTTTTCAGCAAGGATCAAATATGTGTCAACAATAAAATTAGTCATTTTTATTATTGGACGAAGATTTAAATAAAGCCTTTACATAGTAATGGAAATATTGATGATAGAATGTACTTAATTTTCTTACTAGAATTAAGAGAAATATTTAAATCAATCTTCCTAAGAAAACAAACTTGCTTAGATTCAGTTAACTGTTATTATTTTGGGCGTTTTAGTCGATCGATTTTTTAAAA
The DNA here is from genome assembly GCF_902729225.1 of Pteropus medius. NCBI lineage: Eukaryota > Metazoa > Chordata > Mammalia > Chiroptera > Pteropodidae > Pteropus > Pteropus medius. Next base: position 12,374,097 of record NW_024347788.1, on the reverse strand, counting down.
TTTTTGCAATAACGAAGAGTGAATCGCGACTTATTTTAAAGTGTCACGTGGCCTGCGCACACCTGCCCGTGGCCTGCTGGGAGCACGGTCACCGGGAAGCGTCAGGTCGCGTTGACTCTTAGGTTGAACCGGGGCAGTTTAACCTTCTGGTTTCTTTGTCCGACGGCGCGAGCATCTGGCTCCCCCCACCCAAGAAGCACCGCGATGCGCCCCTCAGCCTGCTCTTCCCTCTCCAGACCCTGAAATCCGCCGGCGAACTTCCTTCCACGTCTCAGACGAGGATCTGCGATGGGACGGGAAGCTGGCAGCTCCATTCGGGGCTTCTTACTCGTCTCGATGTCTTACGTTTTTATTCTATCCTTCAATGGAGAAAGAAATTCCGTTAACGCGGAAGATAGTTCTCGAATCCCATTTTCAGTTCTTTCCCACAAATATTAAGCTTCCAAGCTTCTGGCCAAAATTTCCTAACGTTTTCCTAAGTCACCAAAAGTTTTAAAATGCAGCTTACTCCAAATTTTTCCTTCCTCTGTTTCCCGTGCTGTTTGTATTTAACTGTTTGCTCATATTGTAAGCGAAAGCCAAAAATCCTCTTTTCCTTCATTATCAGGTGTGTAGATGAGGGGTAGACATCGAGATAGAGTGATTTATCCATACGAATGTGATGCTGTCCGCGAAAGCGGTCCCTAACGTCAATCGGCTCATGCGGCACCGAGTTCTGACAATGACACCTTCCGAATAGACCTTAGGCGCGTTCCATTCTCTGCCACCAGCATCGCAGTGCACAGGCCTCTGACTGACAGCTGCTCTCCCCCAGCTCGTCTACCGAGCGCGTCACTGCCGCCGTCTGCAGAAACGGAGGGTCGCAGGCCCAGGACCTCCTGCGCGCACGCTGACGGGGACACTGGCTGGGCCTGGAAGATGGCCCGGTGCGTCTCACGCAGCCCCCAGCCTCCCCTCCTCCTGCTCCCATCCCTGGGCCCCGCCCATCTCAGTCCATCCGACCTGCCTCTTCCCGGTTCTGTTGAGATGTGACTGACAAACAAAACTCACACGTGCATGGGGTGACCACGTGGCGTTTTTATAATTGCGTACGACGTGAAATGATGTCCGCCACCGCGCTGACCTGCGCTGCTGCCTCCTCGCAGGGTCCCCGTCGTGCCTGGAGGGCCAAGAACGCTCGGATCCGCTCTGAGCAAGAGCAACGCGCACGCTCCGCCGCTACGTACCGCAGCCACCGGGCTGCTCGTTAGGTCACCTCCCTGGCATCTGAAAACACGGACTCAGCCAGCACGGAGTCGACGGCGGTGCCACGGTGGAGGGAGACGCCGGTCAAAGCGTGCGGACCTTCAGGGCCTGGATGGCTGCTCCGTGCCCGACTCATTCGATCTTCCATCCTCATCTCTGAATATCGGGTCACCAAGGAGACGCCCCCCCCGCCCCTCGCACGCCTTAATTAATTGGGGCCCTTGCTCTACTCCCTCATAGCGTCTTGTACCCTTTGGGCAAAGTATCTCCATCTGTGAGTCTCTTCGTGCACCCACGATTCATCTGTGGCATGTCTGTCCCCAGCCCCCAGGGGAGTGGCGTGATCACCGGCTCGCGACTGCGTGCCTAGTGCTCAGCCCGACGCTCGGCCCGACCCCGACACAGGTCTACGAGATTTTTCTGTAGGAGAAATTAATTCGATGCTCGCCGTTAAAAATGATGGTGGCGTTTCTTCCACCCAGGTAAAAAATGGATTCGGGAGTGATTTTTAAAGAGAAACAGGGAGAGAGATGAGATCGAATGCGAGAAAGAGATGTCGTTCATCAGAAAAGCCGCGTGAGCTGTCCTGCCAGCTGCCGCGGACAAGTCAAGTTGTCAGAGATCTCGGGACGCAGACCAGTCACGTTTCACACCTTCTGTTTACCAGAAACGAAAGAGGGTGAACGAGCTTGCTGTTGTAACCGGGCTACATTTTTGCGTCAGAGTGAATTCTCAGAACGTTCCAAGATTTATATGTCTTTACTCACATAAGTCTGCCAAATTGGATACACTTCTCAACGTGTTAGATTAAAAACTCTTCAATGGAAAGAATTGTAATTTTTCAAGGAAATTAGATAAGAAAATTGCTAGTCATTATAAACACCACAATATGCAAAGAACGCTTTGGGTGAAGGATGGAACAGAACATTAATAACAGTGCAATTACAAATGATTAGTACACAGAAACACACGCCACCTCCCTCGTCCTCAAAAGGTTACCAATTAAGAAAGAAAACGTGTTCCCCCAGCAAATGAGCAGAGCATAAAATCTATCACGGTATTTCAGGCGGTAACAGGACAACGGTCGTGAGCATAAATTAGTGCAGAATTCTGGATATTTCCTTTCCGATAAGCTGTCTTAAGGAGAGTCAGAAACCTGAGCGTGTACACACACACCCAGAGATAGGTACAGAGACAGATAGATAAGTTAGAGATAGAGACAGATACGGTAGCGGTGGAGAGAGGGAGAGAGTGAGAGAGAGAGAGAGAGAGAGAGACAGACAGACAGACAGACAGACAGACAGACGGACCAAGCTGCCGCTACTCTATCGGGCATCTTTGTGTGATTCAAAACCGACTCCCCTTTTCCAGGTGACAGATCCCCACCCAGGGTTCCCCATTCAGCACGTGGAGCCCACGACACCCTCTGGAGTTAAGTAAAGCTAGGTGAAGAGAACAGAGGAGGATCTTTCTCATTGTTCTCATTCGTGGGTGTTTTCTCTGTAAACCCATATCGGTGGTAGGCTTGCTACCCAAACGGTCCCCTCTATCTACCTAGAAGCCTCGGCCGCCCCGGGGGACGTGGGACAAAGGCAGAATGACAGCCTCTTCCCCTGCGGCAGCGCGAACCTGCACGTTAACAAGATGCCCGGTTACGGGCACACGTCCCTTGGTGCAGGCAGCTGCGGTGTAGGCCGCCCCACGTGTCTGCGCCCAGCACAACTTCTGGGCGTGGCAGGGATGAGCTTCCTGCTCGTTGCCAAGTAGCTGTGGTGCCGCAGGCAGCTCTGCAAATTTCTGGCAGAACTACTCGGCCTTAGCTTAGCTGGACCCGGCAATTGCAACATTAACTAAATGTGAGACTTTCTACTGAGAACCAGAGCGTAGAAAGGATGCTGGCCCCGGCGCCGGGGTCTTTGGGAAACGTGCTGTACAGAGGACGGCCGGCACCCCACAAGGTGATGGGGTCCCCGGTAACTGAGCCTCCACCAGGGAGAAGCAGTCACGAAGGGGTGCTCCTCTAGTAATAAACACACATGACGCTGGCAGAATGGTGGGTCCGTAAATTCATGGCCAAATAAAAGACGAAGCAAAGCTGTGTTTCCGTGAGTTTGGAAGTTGCAAACGTAGTTCAGACGTTATCGAGCGCTGTCAGGGTAACTCTGCATTTTGGGTTTAATGAGAAAATGACGCATAAACATCAACTATTATAAATTTCCTACCAAGAAAACGGCACTGAAAACCACATATGCTCCTTAAAAACCGATAGGAGTCTTTAAATGACAGATTAATATTGTGTTACTTATTTCGACACAGCATCCTCTATGTCTAGAAATACTCATTTTTATTTCAGTTACTGCAAGAACACATTTAAAAAAAAAAAAACTGAAGAGTTTTGCTAGTTGAAGAGAAAGAGGGGACACATATTTTTCTAAGCAGAACTCACTTCCTAGGAATTCCAAGCAAGAACTAGAAGAAAATCTCAAACTCTTCCTGCCAGGGTCATTGTGAGTAGATACCCTACAGATCCCGAACGTCAAGACAATTTAACTTCCCATTGGTTGCCACTATTGATTAAAAGCAGATAAACCTCAAACCAACCAAAATAGCCTAGAGCAAAAGCAAATGATAAAATGACATGTATATTTAAAATATTAAATCACCTGCTTTACATTAGAAAATTGGTCTTGTGAGTGTTTTTCACATCAGGAATAAATCATGACGATCCAAATTCCAAATATGGACTTCAGTAAATAAAGGGTAGAGGAAGAAGGAGATGAGAGATGAAAGTGGAGGGGGGGGGGAGGGCGAGGGATGTTGGGAGGGGAGAAAGGAGGGGAGCAGAGAGGGAAGCGGGGAGCTCCTGGCTCCTGAGCCCGCCCACGGTGTCAGCCCAACCCCATCTTTAGCGACAGGTAAACGGTGGGCAGAGTAAGGTAGGCAGGTGGCACTTAAAACAATCACCAGAAACCCGAGTTAACTAATAGAAACTCTTTACAAGGAGCCTGAGCTGAACTGTTTGCTGAAGACTCAGCCTGCCACAGGTAACCTCAGTGCTGGAGGGAAAGGTCTACTGACGGCGTGGTTCAAGGGCATGAAGAATTCGGTGTCACCTGAGAACTTCTGCAGTTTAGGATTTAGAGGTGATGTGTGAGGCCAAGTGTCTGACATTCTGGAAAAGGCAAAACTATGGCACCCAAGAAAGGGCCAGGGGTTGCCAGGGATTGGGAACGGGGGAGGAGGCATGAACCACAGATGACCTTGAGGGCAGTGAAACTCCTCTGTATGACACCAGAGTGAGATTCATCGATGGCAATGAAGGGCCCCCTCCCCGAGGAGGGGTGTCGATAACGGGGAGGCTGCACGGTGTGTATGCAGGGTGAGGGGTACACTGGGAACCTTCTGTACGTTCCCCTTCGGTTTTGCTACGAAACAGAAACTGCTCTAAAAATATAGTCTTAATTAACAAATAAATAAAGTTTTAAAAAGAAGAAGGAATTAAAGGGTTGATACATGGGGAGGGAGTAGCTAAGTTCCCTAACGTGAACTTGCACGCACGGTTCCCATGGGAGGATGCTGACTGAGATCCGAGAGGGGGGCCACCTCTTCCCAGGAAGCATGTGCGATGCGTGGGTCACGTCTGAGCTCACGCACCCCAAGATTCTGAGTGATGCGATGACCACTAGAAGAATTACATATATCTCTCAATGTGTCAACCTTCAAACGTTTAGACGTGATTTATAATTCATGGATTCACCAAAACGGGAGAAACGGTCCCTTCCACCACGTGTTAGATGCTATTAATAATTATCATTTCTAATTTTAGCTCTGAGTAAATATTTCCTTTTCAACACAAATTCCTTCTTTGAGCAAATCTGATGAAAGTTTGAAAAGATAAAACCATAAATGTGCGTAACTATGCCAGAAACTCAAAGATTCTTTTTCTCTGTTAAAATACTTAATTGTATCGGGTGGAAAAATTTTTAAAATATGCCAACATTCCAATGCTGCTGGAGCAGTGTACTCACCGCCCCAACAGATGAATGCCTCTCAGACGACAAGGTCATAACCACGGCACAGCTGTTTCTTTACATGACACCCTGCCCTGGATGCGAATGGCTGAACTGACTGCACACAAATAGTTCTGAATTGCAGCTAATGACAAGGGGAGTTTTCACTACTGGACACAAATCCAAGCCAGCAATATGCAGGTGCTTGTAAAAAGCTGTGTTCACAATTTCCCTGCCAATTTTCTGAAGGCTACCTATAAATCAATTTAAAAAAGGAAGAATGATGGTATACAAGGCCAAGAGAGGAGAAAATATATAATAGAAAAAAAGCAAATGAGTTTATAATAAATAAACGATGTAACGGTTAAGAGGGTTTTTCTTCCCTTTAACCACATAGGTGTAGGGAATGGTTATTTTATTTAAAAAAAAAAAAGAAATCTGTTAAAAGTATTTATTTACAAGCATGCCGCTTTGTTTACAAGGTGCCACGCTTATTTAATACATGATAGCATGAGAATTTGGAAGGATTATTTAAGCGTTTTGGGGTCCTCCAATAAATCACGTGCCTTCTGAGACACTGTGACAGGGAAGACCTCAAAGTCACTTAGGTCCCTACCGCTCGATGCCCACGGCGCCCATGGACCCTCACACAGAACAGAGCGGTTGTATTAGAATAGCCACCTACACGTTCTCCAGCATACTCAATCAGCGGAGCATCCAAAGTCCACTCTCTATCCCAACCCCAAAGCAAGTAGACTGGTTTTGTCTGTCTACATGTTAAAAGCTGGCAGCCGAACAGTGACGCGTTCCTCACAGAACATCCTGGGATTAGCAGGGATGTGGAACTCGGACGGGTAAATGCACACGCACCGTGCCCCGGTGAGACTTCGAGACTACGAGCACGTGTGTGAGAGGAATGTGGGGCGGTGAGGCGGTGAGGGGCTGGAGAGCAGGGTGCAGGCAGAGAGCGCTCACTAAGGTGTGAGTCATGTTCGTTTGCAGCTGTAAGAATAAGAGGTTGTCATCAGCAATTAAATTGAATTTGATGGATATGGGAACAATCCAGGAGGTAGAGGATAACCAAAAAGTACAATTTTAATTTGTTCTGTTTTTTTTTTTTCCCTCTATGCTGAGAAATCTTGGGGGAAGGCGAAGAAAGCTTAAAGTCAAAGATGTGGGAAAAAAAAACATGATTCTGCACTTTCTGTTTGCGGCTTCGCCCTTAGTTCTCTGGTTCTACTTGAGTTGTATTCTAGACACACTGAATGTGCACGTGCACACACACTCAAAGGTTTATGCAACACGGTATTTCTACAGTGGGATATATAAAATACTGACCTTTTTATGCAATTGATGCTTAAGTTATATATTTTCCCTTCCCCGTTATTAATGCAAAAACTGAGATTAAGAAAGAAATAAACTCTACGGGACCTGAGTGAGACAGCACACTAGAGACGAATACTTTGCTTTTGACAAGTCAAAAGCATGTTCTGTTTCATCTAATACCTTAAGATGCACCTACTAGTTTAACCACATATCAGAAATTACTAGTTGTCTTCTCAATACTCAGTCTCGAAAAAGCCTTCATTAATAACAGAACCCAATTATAATTTGGGACATAATACCCAGCTTCACATCCAACAGACTCCCACGTGGAATGGGTTGACCAATGAGGCATCATCCAACATCTCCTGTTGTTGGCCGAGACCATGGAAATGCTTCGGATGATGCTCTGAGTCCTCTCAGAGAGACACGACTTGATACATGCCTTTTCTTTTTTATAATCCCTTCACACCACGGCTACATCAGGATGCCTGGAGGTGTAGCAGCCACTTTGGGACCAGGAGGGAAAGACAGAGAGAGAATGCAGGCACTTGGCCCGGACCAGCGTGACTCACGGAACCAAAGGCAGTGACTGCCGACATCTGGACCTTACTCTTCCCAACAGCCCCATAAGCCCTGATGTGTTTAAGCCACTGTCAGCTGCGTGGTACCAGCAGGTGAACATTTTTCATGCACCTATGTCTCAGGACGAGATTGCAAACCGTCAGAGAAAATAGACTCCTGTGAAACAACCTAGCATCGCGCCTGGATACTCTTCATGATGCCTTTTGTCCTCAATACTCTGAGACAAAGTTGCTTATTCTCTCTTTCCCAGTCACGCTGTTTCTCATTTTTCCGGCTATAGATTTTGTCAGCCTGTGTTGTGATTGTGTGTGTAGCGCCTCCATTAATTCTTCGAGCCGGAGTTTAGAATTTACATTTCTTTGTATTCTCAGTGCCTGCATAGCTGAGGTGTTAACAGTCAACGCCTGATAAATGTTTGTTGAGTGAATGAAAGTTCTCACTATGCACCAAACAATAGGCATGCCGTGGAGGACAGAGGAAGGATAATGAGACCTAATCTGGGGGAAATGCAGTTTGCGATCACGCCAAGCAGCAAAATGAGACGATGAGAAATACCTGCTGGGAAATAGGAGCTTGAAAGCAGGACTGTTGTAAAATTTCGTGGCCGAGATAAAATGTTCCATCCGGAGGCGGGTAGAGCAGGGAGGAGATGAGGGCAACCGAAGTTGGAAGGCTGGGGTGTCACACCATGGCAGGAGCGGGCGCAGGGCGGCGGCCAAGTGCTCACGACAGCCACGCGCTTCTCCGGAACGCTCCGCGGTCCTACGATGCCGCACTGGCCTCCTGGGGACCCCCGACCATTGGCATCGATTCCGCGACTCATAAAATGACACGCGTGAGCGCGGAAAGGAGTAAGCGTGTGGGGACTTGGTCCCTGCCCGAGGGACACAGACTCGCCGGCACCGCCGTCATTGCGGGGACTTGGTCCCTGCGGGCTGGACGCGGCCTCTTCGTCACCGCCGTCATCCTCACCGTCGGCCTCGCCCTCCGAAACCGGCCGCGGTGGGTGCCGTGCTGGTCTTCGCTGCAAGGGACACGCGCCACGGACTGACAGTGCCATGGGCACCGTTCCCTCGGCCAGACGGCATGCTTCACACCAAAGGGTCGGACCCCTTAATCGGTGACATCAATGGGACACTCGAGCTGGCAGGTGACCACAGGTCTTCGGAACCCCATCGCCTCATGTCCCGGAGGACCCGGCTGAGGCTGGTCTCAGCGGAGCTGGGAAAAGCGTGGGGTGTCGGCGTTAAGTGACGGGCACGTCTGTTCCCAGTACATGTCATTTCCCTTTACCACCCTCCTCTTCCTCTCGGGCCTCGCACGGCGGCGGTCGAAGGAGCCGGTAGCGTTCACGTTCATCATGCATCAGCCGAGAGCCCGCACACGAGCCATAAAGTAAGTAGGGCACAATATGCAGAAAGCGCAAATTGCCCATTTTCTACTTAATTTGAAGTAATAACATTAAAACGATTCTATGCAGATTCGCTTATTATAGAACATCTCGCTGTAAAATGTAACCTGGTGAAAACTATCAATCTTTGCTCCTTTGCTCTCCCAGATAGGGCTCCCACGCCGTGAGCTTCGTGCGGAGTTGATTACATTAGATTTTGTCAACAACGAAATCACGCTGCATAATTTGCCTTGGACTTGGCAGTTATTATAAATGATGACATTAAGAATAAGATCATCGAAGTCTCTGACACTGTGAGTTTTTAGGATATATCCTGAGCACAGACTGAAGCCCAAGTTTTTTTTTGTGTTTTTTTTATAAATTAAATACACTTAAATAAAACCCAAACACAGTCCCACGGCCTCCGACTGCCTAGCCGACGTCTTGTTCACACTCACGTTGTAGACGCCCCGTCCGATCTGCCCACTAACGGTAAACCCACCAGGACAGAAGCAGGATGCTGATGCTCTCACCATGTCACCCCCGCAGCCTAGCGTGGCACCCCATAAAGCTTTGCTGCAAATGAAGGTAGTTGGAGGGTGGAAACCTTGCTTTATAAACACTGTGTAGTAGGAATGTTACATGTTAGGTACAACAATTCTAGAAGCTTCCGTGAATTTTAGGCACGCTTAGCTGTTTCCTGGACCACTTTACTGTCCTACAAAATGCTATTTGAGCAATACGAATTCAACATGTAAACCGCTGGCGGTTCTTACGCAAATTTCTACTTCATTCGTCATCACCCTAAGCCTGTCACTGCTGAAGTCGGCCTTCGCCCCAGCTCTGCGCTCCACGCCCTGCCCTGTGTCTGACTCTGCAGACGGTGGGGTGAGCGCAGACCACGTCAGCAGGCAGACCCGCCTCTGAATTTCTAGCTGTTTGGGGCCTAAGGGCACGGTCTCGCTCCCGTTGCTCAGCCCCCAGGGGTCCCAGTGCCTCCTCCGGAAACAGAGTTGCGAGGACGGATGAGTGATGTGTGGGAAAGACTGGACGCCGTGCCGGCAGACGGGGGGACTCCGAGTGGAACCGAATGAACAGGGCCGAACCTGGCACCTGACATAACAAACACCTTTGCTTTCGTCGTAAAGGCCCCATGGGCAGTGTGTGACCCTCCCTTTAGAGAAACCCACACGGGAAGCCCAATGGGCATCAGACCTGGGTTCTGTACACCGACATGTTGCGGTGACAGCCGGGCACTGTGACGAGGTGGCAGGCGTGAACGCGTTTGGAGGGAGACAGGGAAGCTGCTCTCGAGGACCTGGCAACAGCCCGCAGAGGTCAGGACCTTACACCGTGGGCTCGCTCCCGAGGCCGCATCGTAAGGAGCAGCCTGGCCGGGGACACTGATCGGGGGCGTGTGCGGTGTTTGTTCCCCGCCCCCCTCGGCCGCCGACCTCCAGCCGCAGGCTGTAGATGTCCATCTGGAAGAGGCACACGCTTTCCAAATGATGCAAGCCATTGGTACTGAGCCATCAAGAAATCTGCCCGTGTCATCATTTTAAAATCGATGGTCCCTTCTTTTTAATGCCATATTCCCCGTACGCTGTGTGAGTCATACCCACTGTATTTGTAACTTAGGGCAAATTACTGAAAGTTTGACCTTGAGTTATAAATTATGGTACTAGGTTTTTAAGCATGAGAAGTTTTATTGAAAGAGAATAATATCATCCTGCCATGTATTTTAATTTTATTATACTAGTCCTACTGTACCCTTCCTGTTATGGCTTATTATTTCACAAGACAATTTTAATGATAACTATTTTTAGCCATCCATTCGAGGGTTGAATAACTTTTTTCTTTTAGAAAATTAAATATTATAATTCGTCTTCATCTTATGTATAATCATGGATTTGTACTTTTTCCTCTCTTTAAATTGATTAAGAATTCCTTTTTTAATCATTTTAAGAATGCATATTTCTGGCAATTTTATTATTTCTTAGCCTTCTTTGAATATAGTTATACGTAAAGTGCTTTAGATTTTTTTTTTTAAATTAAGAATGAGAGGCTTATAAAAATACGTTCCTGGTGGATAAAAAAAAAATCGGGTGTAAAGTTTGCCTCGTTGTTCACGGAGATGCACATCATGGTTAGTGCGTGAGCTACGCGGAAAGCAGTCTCAGGTACGGATCTTAATTTTGTTCTTCCTCAGTATTCCACACACCTCTCTATGCCTCAGTTTTTACCCCAGATAGTCAATGGTTCAATTTTTTATTAATGATACTCTTTTGTGATGAGATAGTCCCGTCTCGCCACTTTTTAAAAGCTGACACAAGAAACATCTAACGGTTGTACATCTCGATCTCGTATAATACAATAATTATTGGCCCCCAAATTTGCAGATGACGCTTCCTTCCCAGAGATCTAGTTCCTAAACTACTATGCAACCCCACGAATGCAAGGATTTCTATTGTTTGAAGCTCTGTGACCCTCGGGAGTACTAGGCATTTAACTCAGAAGATCGGTCACTTCGACGCTCGGGCGGATGACAGTGGTTTCACGCCCTTTGCTTCAGGCTTTGGCACGTGACAGCTATTTGCCAAGGTTGGCCTTCCCCAAAGAAGGCAGCCACGTCCTTAAAACTGACATCAATTAGTAGGCCAGGAGTAGGGGCCATTTTCCGTAATATCTAGAACTTTCTCTGGCCAAGGTTGCTCCATGAACTCGAGTAAGTTATAATCCTTCGAGTCTCATCTATCAACTAAATTTAATATCAAACATACAAGAGTAAATAAAGTGCATATATGGGATGGCGGACAGGAATGTGCCCAAGAACTTGGTACGAATCCCATTTACAAATACCATTTCAATCAAACACTCGTGACAGGACGAAATATGTGGCTGAATCGGTATCAGACCTCAGCTGTGATTTACAATGCTTGAAAACAAGAGTCAATCATCATGAACACTCATTTGGGTGTCAAGAAAAAATGATGAATAAACTATGAGCAGATGTCAATCAGTTCATTTTCGTGTGCTATAGAAGATGAGTGTTTTTTCAGGCTTCCTGGAATCAAATTTTCTTCTCATCTAGAATCATACAGTATGTAGAGCTCCTAGATGTCTAGTGAAAAACTGGTCTCTGACTTAATTGGATCACTAATATCAGTTAAAAAAAAACCAAAACAAAACAAAACTATAGTCCATTTCAAAAATTGGAGCAAAATTCCAAAATTATATTTGTCTCTTCATGAATTATATAGATAACATCTTATTAGAAATAAGATAAAAATTAATGTTTTAGAAAAAAAAAAAAAAAACACTTCTATCCACATTCGAATGGCTGGCCTGGCTTCTGGAAATTATGGATGAACATGTTAGAATTAAGAAACAGCTAATGAATCACGTAATCTGGTTGATGACTGTAAGTACAGTAAGGCAGTCATTAAGGCTTCCTAATGTGAGGCTGACTTCTATAAGGCTGTACCCTTTATACATAACATTGGTTACTGTAAAAGTCCGCTATTTGTACACACCTGTAACCCCCCACACATAAAGATCTCCAGGCACATTCAAAGTAAGTCTCGAGGTAACAAACCCCCCTCTCCCCAGAGCCCAGGGTGACGCGGACCATGGTATAGGTCCTTTGCGATGTCTGTCTCATGCATGAGTGAGTCATCGGTCAGTCCTAATCCACCCCGACTCCTTGGAGCTGCTCAGGGTATTAGCCTGAAGTGATCATTCAGAGCTAACTTACAAAACAAACAAAAAAACACTTTTTTTCATTTAAGTTACTCCAAGCACCAAAATTCCAGTGTTACTCATAAATCGAAAGCTTTTAATACCACATTTTAAGAACAAAGTATAATGGATTCCTAAAAATTGGACATAAAAATTTAGTACCGTTCGGAAAGCTTTATGAAGTTCTTATTCTACTTAAAAGAAACTACCTAGGTTTTAGAAACAATTTATTTGGAAAAAAACCCACAGCTTTTTAGTATAATGGGCAATCAATTTGAAAATATTAAATAAATTCATTTTGATTTTATTATAGTATGCAATGCTATATTGATGATTGATTAGATAGAAGTCAAATACAGAACTTCCTAATTCTGAAAAAGAATGCACTAAATTGAAAAATAGATAAATATTATCCTCATAATCCTCCTCGGGAAAGCAATTTTAAACAAACATACCATGATTATATGTCTGTTCCCATTAAGAGCTTAAAATAACCTGAACCGCATGTGGATCTTTTTGTTCGTCATTTTATGAACTAACATGATATCAAAACTTACAAAAATACATTATCAAAAAATTCCTACAATCCAATTTTTCTTATAAATTAGATGAACAATTTGGAAATAATTTACATATTAAAACATAGAATAGACTCCGGATAAAATCTGAAATAATAATAAATTGTGTCTACATTATATCTATTCCAATAATGAAAATCTGACTCAATATTTGGAAATATTTTAATCTAATGTTAATATGTAAGAGAAAAAACTACTAAGTAGCAATCAAAAGACATTTAGTAAAATTTAATGTTCCTCCGTTTTTAAAATAAAAAAAATTGAGAATATTAAAAAATAACATTGTATGTGAATTTTACAAAACAAGTCAGTGTTGAACTTAAAAATGAAGCAGAAAGAGAATGTTCTTTGGAAGACCCAAGAAATTTCCTACTTCCGTTAACGTTATTTAACTTCCTGTTTTTCTGAAAGTGCTTTCTAAAGCAATTAGATAAGAAAACGAAATAAGTGTAATTATTTGAAACAAAAGAAAAAAACAAATATTCATCTTTTCAGATGACAAAACAAAAGAATCGATGAACGGCTACTAACCAAAAATGAGTTCTGCAAAATTGCTAGTTAGAAAATAATGTCTATTAAAATAAAGCGTGTTTTAACATACATTAGCCAAAACCATTTAGGAAAAAAAAAATGGGAAAAAAAATTCATGCAATAGCAATAAAGATCAAAAACAAAGGCTTAGGAATAAACTTAAGAACTGGGAAAGAACTGTGTGAAGAAAATGATAGACTTCTACTGAGGAACATAAAAGGTTTAAATACAAGAGTTGAGGATATTAACGGATTTAAAAGGTTCCATACCTCGAATACCGTAAAGATTATTCCTGCAGTAGGGTTCCTCCAGTTGCAATAGAAATAGCCATTATCGCTGTGGCCGAGGAAGAGGCGGCACCCTTGTTTGCTTCGCAGAATGTACTTTTACATCAAATATTAAAAATTAAATCTGTGTTTCTGCATGCTTCGTATTTAGATTTTAGTTCCAATCACAGTTTCTGCCCTCTTTATCATCTTACCTGTCTTTATGTTGCTACTCTAGCTTCTGAAGTCATCATAGGATGTTAGAAATCACTCTGAGTGTCAGAATGTCTATTTTTAATTGAATGGTGATATATAAACTTACTGTACATTGTAGATACATAAAATGTAAAGTGTGTACACAGTTCACCTTTGATTTGTTAATTGTGTATGTACTTTACATTTACAAAAAAATCCTTTTTTTTTTTGCAAACAGACAACACCCATTGTGGTTATTATATGCCTCCAAATTAAATATTAAAATACATGGATATTTTTAGAACTTTGAAAATGCTTGAAAAATAGAAACATTTGTTCATGTATGCTTGATATATATTCAAACTGCATTTTTAGAGTATTGTCTACTGTAGGCACAGGGTTGGAATGGTGGAAAGGAGCCGAGAGATGCTGGCCTCAGATGTGAGGTCATTCCTGAAATTATGTTCATAATTTCAAATCTAGGCAACACTAAAATAGACATACTGTTATCGAAAAGCTCTCATTCCAAGAACAATGACCCTCCTACTTAACTATACATCAAATACACTACATCTTTTTCCACCAAAATAATCTGGTGCTTTGCTGGAAGTCATTGTAATGGGGTCATCACTGTATTTAAGGAGAATAATGGGAAGGTGACCGAAACATGTCACGCACATTCACATCGAGTTTCTATATTTGAGCAAATTGACGACTGGAGCTTTGTGTAAAACAATTATGGCCAGAAGTAAATATTAATTAGATTGTCCTTGGCCAGTGTTTTCCTCTTGGGTCAATACACTTTGTCACACCTCTCAAGGCCAAGTCATTATTGTAGCAGTAACTAATGACTGTTGCGGGCCCAAGGGGGTTGGCAGTGCTCCGAGGTGGCACCGTTGCTCATGTTTTAAGCTATTTTAAGCTATTTGGAAAAAAACATGTAGTCAAAGTAATTTTTAAATTGTATTTCATTTACTCGAAAGAGTGAAGACAATTATCCTCATTTTGAAAGGCTATTTTTAGAAGAGTAGCTATGTGATCACCCAAGTTTACAGAAATCCTAAAAAGTATCTCCAAATCCCAAATATACACAAAAACAAGTAATTCATATCTATGAAGCTGGTTTTTTTAAAGTAACATAATCAAATACCCACACTTAATTTAGTGGCCCAAAACCAGCCATCTGCAAAATACAGAGTATTTAGATAGGAAGGGTTGTTGATTGATTGACAAGAGCCTCGTGGTTGTTCTCATATGTTGGAGACTTTCATGAAATAAATCCCTCTGCACATATCATGTTATCTCATCATGTACCCTATTTTCAGCAAGATTTTTAATGTTTGGAGAAGAGGAATCAGTTTCTCATTGTGTTGCTTCATTTTATTAATTTCTTCAATATATAAAAGAAACATTTTCTTTATGAATATCCTGATTTCAAAATAAAAGACTTGATTTAGTGTATTTCCTCTAGCTATCCTCTTTATGCAAATTGTATTTTGAACCATATGCCTTAGAGTGTGCTGGTTTTCATAGTGATTCAGGAAATTTGTTTTATCGATTAAAAAAAAAAAACCTCTCGTTTTCCCCCATAAATGTTTTCTAAGTAACACATGTGCCTATCACGTTCTGTTCCTTGCTTGTCAGTGTGGATTGTTTGTTCCAAAACAAAATACTTTTCTAATTACTCTTTATACAAGCTTATCAATTAGGTTTGAGTTTATCAACTAACCAGAAAATGTTTAAACCCTAATATTTATATGCGTCTTCAGAAAAATTAACAAGTTACAGCTGAGTGATGTCCAGTCAAGTCTCTAGAATTTGAAGTAATGCAAATCCATTCTTCCCCTAAGTAATTTATCAAAATCATTGCATCATTACTAGAGTTCATATCACAGAATTTTGTGACAGAAGGAAGACGACAGGTCAGTCCAAGAAGTGGAAACTTTATGACCCAAGCTGGAGAAAATAAATGGTGATCTCTTTGGGGAGCAGCAAATAGTCTGAACGGGCGAAAGCAGGGCTTGGGGGACGCTGACCTGACAGGAGCCCGGGAAAAGACTAAAGGGAAAATTCTGGATGGACTGGAATTCCACGATGCGTCTGGGTTTTTTTTTTTTTTTTAATCATTAACAAAGATCTATTGAAAATTTTGTGAGGGAAATAACATGATTAGAGCAACATTGAAGGAGAACAGAATATGTCACCCCAAAATATGCCACTTTGGCATATTGATTATTTTGAATTGAAATTACTTAAGAAACAGCCAGTCCAAGAAGGACACTCTGACCTCTTTTGACACTCTGAAGCAGGAGATAAATCATCCACATGAAAGGGACACCCCATCGCACACCAGGAGAGTTGACGGCATCCTTGTCACCAGAGATGGGGAACACAGGGCCAAGAAGTCTGTATAAACAAACCTTGTTGCTGCCTCACCCAAGCACAACGCAAACCCAGATCCCTCTGTCTTGCCATTTCTTCAGATATCTGTCTCCTTATCCAAAAGGTACACAGGCTGCCTGCTTTGTCACTTGTTTGAGTCTCATATCTCCATGAGCTCCCATATGTAGAAAATTTGTTTTTCTCCTGTTAATCTGCCTCATGTGAATGTAATTTTTAGACTAGCCAAGAACCTAGAAGGGAAGAGGGGAAACCTTTTCCTCCCCTGTGATATTTCGGAAGTATGTTCCTGAGTGTTTGGCTGTGAGGAGGGGGGGCAGGCTCAGATAAGGAGATGGGGGAGAGGGAGGTATTGGAGTAACGTACTACTTGCTGTAACCCGCGCTGTACATTTCCTTCCCAGACCTCTGCGGGATATTTCCCGTTTCCATTTCATTTTGTATAGTTACCAACATCGCATTCTTCACACTAGAGCTCAGTTGTATTATCAGACCCAGATTTCAGTGTCCATGTGCACTCTGTCCCCTGTGCATGCCCCCCTCCACCCACTCGCTCCCTTGGGCTGGATTTCATTTGCTTTTCTACCCTGAGATCACCTCTTGATCTTCCATATGCCGCAGCATACACCGGTGCTGGCGAGACATTTTCAAGGAAACTTCTAGAGCTTTCTGCCCTCCAAGTGGCATCTCTCCAGGCTTTCCTGAATCCTCTCTCTGCCGATACCAGCTGTGACAGTACGGCTTGAATCACGGTGTCTCTGATCACTGCACATTTTAAAATTCTACTTCCTGTTCAATCTCATTTTGACAGTGATAGACTGACCCTGCTCCTCATTTGGAAAATAGAAAAATTATGTTTGAGGACAGACTCTCTTCGCCCGTGCTGGACCTTCTGGGTCATCGTGACCCCTGTGCACTTGGCTCTTCTCCGCCTCCCACGCCCTCACCCAGTGACTCACCGATGCCTGAAGTCTCAGTCTGAGGACTTCTGCCCTTTCACTCAAGGTCTGATCTCTTTGAAAATGAGACTCCCCTGGAGGGAAGGGGGACTTTAAACTGTCACCAGCATTTCCTCTCTGCTAAGAGTCAATTTTAAACTCTCTTCTGGGGGGGCACATAGAACGGGGAGCAGAGTGGGAGGTCGAGCCTGTTGACAAATCAACGGCAGCTCCCTTCTGCCTGGAGCCGACTCGGAATGAAATTCGCTATCGACATCAGTTACATCCGTTACGTTTTCATTTCGGGCAGTAAGACGGCAGTGTGTGATTTGCAAATATCCTTATTATTATTATTTTTTGCCTTGTCATATGTGATCTCAGGATGCAGCATGCTCTGCCTGAGAACTCTAAAGCTGTACATGCTCCCGTAGGAGTCATTAGCATCAGCTTCCTGAAGACTGTGAAATAGTTCATTAGTAATAGGTAGTCCATTAGCAATAAAAACTAGCTGTGCTTAGAAAATGTCCAAAAAATAATAAAAGTTAAATCCCCCTTAGTTTTTCCTGATAATGTCTTTGAAATTTTATAGAAGACTTTTATAGTTCATTGGAGAAAAAAAAAAAAAACAACTATAATTCAATCAATTTTCCAGAGGGGAAAAAAACCTAAAGCATCACCAGAAGAGTCAAAACGAGTCAAAATCTTACCATTACAATATTTCAAAAGAGAAAAAAAATATCAAAAAATATCATGAGCCTGAAAGTTAGTCTTTTGTGGAAAAGAGATAAAAAATTGTAAAATACCTCAATTTTAAGCTATTAATTACCACACACCTATTAATGGCACTGCACAACTAAATCACTGCTCTACACATTAATATACTTAGTCAGAAATCAAAACAGTGTCTTAAACCGTCTTCATTTTTATAATATTCTGAAACAAGAAAAACAAATCTGTTTAAAAGCTGAGCACTGTAGACCATCTCAAAGTCAGAGTTTTGAGATATCCTGTTCATATATCACTCGAGACCGTTAAAAGACACCGCCAATTGCTGAGACACCAACAAGCTTCGGTGCTGGGTGCTTAATCTATTAATTTACTTTTTTCAATCATTTTGGAAAATTGACTCGGGCATCTACCAAGGACCATGCATGTTTTTAACTTAGCCCAGAGGAGAGGGATGGATAAACCATGTGGTGAAGACAGTTCAGGTCTACCATCTTAGAGCGAAGACACTGGACCACTCTCCTTATTTAAAGAAAGTGCACGAATGACTGAGAAATGAAGTCTGACATAAGTTACATAGCTACACAGATGAGAGAGTAATCTAAGCTTCTCGCAAGTCTTTTTCTTTCTTGATAAGGAGAGAATGTCGTCAATGTTTTAATGTGTGATAGGTAGACAGTGCCATATTTGGGAGATTTCTGCAGAAATGAGAAAAAAAAATCATGGTGTCTGTTCCTAAGTTGTTTAAATTCTATGCTTGGTCGACAAACAAAAATCAAATGCTACTCCAGGAAAGTTATTCTGAAATTTAATTTTTAAAATATTGAAGGAATAGAGGAGAGTAAATTTTCATACAGTGCCTTGGCTGAAACTCAAAAGCAATATTCTCATAAAAACATGGAAACGGAGGTTGGACGATGATGATGATGATGACGACGAGGATGATGATGATGATGGTGATGGTGATGATGATGATGATGATGATGGTGATTACTCTTCCAGCTACAAGCTTACATGTCATTCTTAGGCACGGGTAGTAAGTACTGTTCTCAGCAAACAGTCGGTCCACAATATGTGTGCCCCCAGCCTTCTGTGACCGTGTGCTCAGCCACACGTGTTGGTCTCACCATGTCCGCCCGCAACACTTGTGCTGTATTTTATTGTATATCAGAAAAAAACTATGACCGAGCCTCCATGAGTACAGAAGCACAGATCCAAGTAACACAGAATTGCTATATTTTGAAAAAAAAAACAAAATACATAGAAACCATATGCATTTCAAATAAATAGTTTCAAATTGGTAATATCGATGATTTGCTTACATCATAGCTTGATGATGGCAAGATATTCCATTGTATTTTAACTAAAGTAGCATCAGAAATAATTATAGTCTTTGTAACGTTTCAAAACTATTGTAGATTCATATAAAGTATTTCTCAGTGAAATTAAGTTTGTCATCTGTAATTCCCCAATAAACTCTCAGCAGACAAAATGAGATTAATATGAGATAGCCATAACTCCAACTCAATATTGAGTATTTCTCTTCATATCAGTCTTAATGAAACATTAGTCATTAAGATAGCTAGATAATAGACAGATAATCGATAGATAAAAAATTCCGATGAAGTTGAACTCATATATTCAGAGACCAAATGAAAGGTAAGTATTTTGTGAGGAATGAAATTAATACCCAATGATATTTTTCATGACAAAGCAAGAAACGATATAAGCCTAATGCAACTAGATTCTAAATACTACCTATTATTTAAAAAAATTGGCAATCACGGTGTTGCCATTATTTTATTTTGCTAGCAGTTATAAAACAAATAAGTGAACAAACCAAAAATACAAAATGATGAAAAACATTACGATCTTCTCTTCCTTTTATCTCTTGAAAGAGAAATTTTAATAAAATACTAAGAACATAATCTTGAAAACATGGCCATCTTCCACACAAAAAAGGAAAGTTCGTAAAAATGCAACGATGATATTTAGTAGTCCACAAATACATATAAGTATATGTATATGTGCTTCTTTTTATCCCTTTAATATTTAAAGTCAGGAAACAGTGCTTTTTTATTGACTGACACTTCGGGGTAATTGGAGAAAAGGGTAGATTCCTGCATTTTACATCCCGTAAGCTGCGTGCTCCTGGGCACGGAAGCGTTTTTATCTTCATCTTCTTTATCTTGAACAGGGGAGTTATCATCATTGCCTAATTTATTTTAGGAGTTAAGTAGCAAATAAGAATAGAGGCTACCCAGTTAAATTTAATTTTCAGATAAACGACAAACAAAATTTTAGGAAATATTTCCTATTCATTGTTCACCCAAGATTCACATTTAGCTGGGTTCCCTGTATTTTACCTGATGGCAGTAGGAAAGGGTGACCGTTCATGGGAAATGGCGCTTTTTTTTTTCCTTTGGCCAGGCCATGTTATATGAATATTCAGTTCGAAGGTGAGGTCTTGGCGCAGATCCTGACGCTTTGCTGGGGCGCGCGAACCCGTGTCGGTTCGCTGCGGCGTCAGGTGGCGCTCACACCTGTGCTTCTTCACGGGGCTGGTGTGAAGACGGACCGCGTGTGCGACCCGTGCGGGGCGGATCGCGGGGGCTCGGGCGGCGCTGCCGTCCTCGCCATTTTGCTCTTCCAGAAAGGTCCTCCGTGCCCTGGACGTGCGTAGACTGACACTCAGACCGCCGCGGGGGACAGCGAAGCACGTGTTCCCATCGGGCTCTCTATTTGTCAGTCTAAAGACAATCGTAGGGTGGAAGGACAAGCTCACGACTTCACTGTCGCGTAGGCGGCCTTCGGATGCTGCGCCTTTGAAACAGCAACTTCTCCGTCGCGGTAAGTTACTCGAACACAAACGAATGCATTTTCTGCCAAGTAAAATTAGGGGCTTCCATAGAAACGGAGAAGAAAATATTTTCAAGTCCAGAGCCCTGAAGTAATCAGCACTCCAGGGGCGCTGTGCTAGGACTGCCAGTCTTCCAGCTCCCACCGTCCATCAGGCACCTTACGTGAAGCGTCCCTTAGCGGGTACAGCGTCCCTGGGGACAGCGGCCCTGTCTTCTCATGCTTGTTTCCTAAGCAGGGGGCGTAACGTCAGCATTTTAAGCATCCGTCTGACACTCAAAGTTTTCTAGTGCCCAAGAATTTCTAGTGCGATTCTAGGCATAGTTTGAATGGCATTAGCAGAAGCATCCAAGCAAACAATCGTTCTTGGAGCATCTGTCTGTTTAGTTCACGGACCCCGGGAGCAGGTGTCCATTTATAGGACAGGCCACCTGCCCCGGCCGGCTCGCTCCGTAACGTGGAACAGGAGCACACATGCCTCCCTCTTCTGAACATACCTGGAATCTTCTTCGGGGTTCCTTGGAGGGACATCGAATGTGACGCTGGCATGGAACGATTCATCACGGGTGTCCCTAAGCTGCCTCCTTCGCAGGACATCGAAGGTGATTAGAATTTTTATCGCTTGGCGAAGTTCCGCTGCCCTCGACAAATTTTAAACCCATCTTGCTTCGAAAACTCTTCCTGTGTTATCCTTCCTGGAGTAAAGGACCCACAAGGTTTGCTCGCGGATGTTTTCAAAGAAATGTTCACTCGTGTTGGTCACACACATATTTTCTCAGCGACGGCGTCGGCAAACATGCCGGTAGCTGAACAAAGCGTGTGCGGTGTGGAACGTGGGCCATAAATAGTCAGGTAAACAGGTTTTGCCGTTGAGGTCCATAAAGCTTCTTGGTCTGAATACTTCTTAAAACAATGAGGTTACTGAGAAAAGACAAAATATCTTTGGCCTTATAAAGACCACATGAGACCCCATCACAGGACAGGGATTATGGCTTAGCTATATTTTCTTGGATTTTTTTCCCCTCAAGTTTTAAGTTAAATCCTTATCTAGTTCACTTTTTATCGATGCTGTTGATAATTACACATGGAAGGAATTAAAGGAATTAAAGAATTAGAACCTCTCCTTTATATTTTATAAAAAACAGGAAGAGAAAGATCAGACGGTGTAGGCGTGTGTGTTGTGTTTTTGCCAAAAGAAATTTTATGCCAAGATGAAAGGAATCATCTTTCCACTTTTAAATGAAGGACAAAAGCATAAACATATTGATTTATGTATACAATACAATGTCCTTCATGTTATACTCTAAGCAACCATGGCGAGCTGATACTGGGGGTGGGGGGGGGTCCATGTTAAAACAAACATCTGCACAGGTGTTGCAATTATTACATGTTCGTGAATGTTCAGGGTCTCTAAGGATTCATCACGCTCCTAAATGCTAATGTGATGTTGCATTTTCAACCTTGCTGGGCAAAAAAATCATATGGAAAACTTTCTAAAAATGCAAATTAGAGCAAAAATGATAAACATTTTAGTTTAACTTTACAGAGCTTTTACTAATAATCACATCCAGTGTGTTTTCATTCATTACTGGGAAGAGTATGAATTTGGACATACTTTGTGGAAAGTACGTTAGCTACAAAACCAAGAACTCTGAAATGCTATATAACCTTTGACGCTTTTAAGGACCTATACTGATAAAATCAGATCCTGTTATATTTGATATATTTTATTCCACAAAGCATCGAATATAATTGAAGACAAACTCAATGTGTAAAAGTAGAGGATAATTTAAATGACAATTTACATAAAATCAAACTTTAGTTGGTTAAAATAATTTTATAAATTGGTAATAAAACAAGGAAATATTCTTGATTTAATTTAAAGTATAATATGACAAAGTCTTTGTATACAGTGTGATACCAATTTTAAAAAATAAACAGATGTGTATGTATTTCGTGTCTGTGTATACAGGAAAAAGTGACTTCACAAAAATAACCATTCGTAAAAAAGTTACAGTGGCTTTCTCTGGGTACTAAATCTCTGTTTAAAAATGTCTTAAGTTTTACTTTCCTAATCAGAAAATTGTTTAATTAAAATTGTTAACATCTATAATTATTTAAGAACAGATGACAAAGTGTCAGAATTCATTTTAAAGGAGCCTGTGGATATTTTCATATGACGAAGGAAAGCAAAAACTAGTTTTTCAAAAACGCAAATTCTAGATAGCTTTAAAAGTTAAAGAAAGGTCAAAATATTACCAAGATGCCACCAGAATATCCATTTTATACTACGATGTAGAGTAACACTGACATTATTTAAAAATATGTTGCCTCTGTAAACACTTACTATATATTAATCATGAGTGGCTGAGTCCAAGAAAATCTTATGCTCCAATTGCCAACATCGTTGATTATACCTTCGCCATTATAAACTTTAACTATAATCATTTAAGTCTTGCCTTTATAGAATCCTCGATGGTTCTATTTCTCTTTATGTTCATACAGCTTTCCCCAAATGATTTAATCTATTCTCAAATTTCAGACTGTGTCTCATAATTTATGTATCATTCTAGTGCTTAACAGTCTCAACACTTGGTAAGTGTTCACTGGTGTATGATGATTAAAATTTAGTTTTATTTTCAATGAATGGAGTTTAAAGTTTCAAGAGTGTTAAAAAAGACAGTGATAATGTCTAATAATCTACTACGTGACAAATAGGTTTCTCAAAATTTGAAAGTAAATGGATCTATACAATTATAAATCATGTAAAATATGAATACATATTGGCTCACAGAGTGCGATTAAGCGTGAGGCAGCCACATAGATGCAAAATCTTATTTTTCAAAAAATAAAAGCACCAGGTTGGTAGTAAATGTGTTATTAGAGGTGGTATTAGATAATAGATGGCTATTTTTAGAAAAAAAGTTTAAATAAAATCGCAAATGAGGAATTGAAAAATGATTTATAAATTTAACATGGATATGAAAATTCATTTCATAAAAGTGAATAGAGTAGCTTTTTATTAACTTATCGAACAGTTGGCCGCCCAGGAGACTAACGTGAAACCATGTGATAACACTGTGCCACCATCGTCTCGGCTTGTGACCAGATCCTGGACAAGAGCACAGCGTGAAGATTACGTAGCAGGGTTTCCTTTGCACGCATGAATTGGCCGTTAGACTATTTATAGAATGAACTATTTTACATCACACTCTCGATTTCGGTATAATTGGAATAAAAAGTCACCAAGTGTAACGACTGTGGAAGAGACGGCACTCACTTGATGACACATGCTCTGGTCTTTACTACACTGCGCCGGTACGTGATATGGGACAGACGCAGTGACGTCACCGCTCACTGCTAGCCGTCGAAGCTGTGGACAGAGCCTTTTCCACAGATATCGCCCTACTGTCTTTGCGTTTGAACATTTCCATGATAAATTCTTTGCCAGACGGTGACATCAGCCGAATTCTGAGAATCTCAGTGTCGGCACGAAAAGATTATGGGCCACAACTAAGCTGACCCTTCCTTTCTCTCTACACCACGGACACACGGACAAATGTGTGTGTGGGCACACACCCACAATGCCACGGTCACACAGACTCTGCTTTTAGACCCTTCCCTAAATTTAACGTAAAAAGACAATTCCTTCCAACACGTCATAAAGAAACATGCAGGACTTAGACAGACACAAAGGACAGACAAAAATTTGAACAGAACGTCAGCATTTAATCCTGGGTTTTTAATCGCTCTCAAAGAGGAAGCTCGGGAGTTGTTGGCAGAGCCGCCCTGCAGAATTGCAAAGCTTAGTGGTCCATTTCGTAGTATTTCCTCATAAGCAGGCACGGTGAGTTTGTTATTCAATGTAGAGATGGGCTAATAAACACGACCCTTGCAAACTGTCCCCCCATGCTTCTCACACACAGAGGGTGCTGTCACCTTCCACGAAGACGTCAGCCGAGAGGTTAAACACAGAAATCTAGACATGGTGCCTGTTCAAGTATCTTCACGCTGTTTAAATCACAGACAACTTGAAATGTCTATTTGACTCTATTTGTCATTCAAGACAGATTTTAATGCAGCATTTCTAAAAGACAATAAAATTCTAGCGTAAGACAGAGAAGGAGTCCAGGAGTGCAAAACTGCATTTTTGATGATAAAAAGACTGATGGTTTGCCGGCAGCAGCTTGCTGTCGGTAAAAATGAATCTGAAACAGATGTCGACTGCGTCAACAGCTTGTGAGCCCATATTTTTTTTATTAAGCAAAGACACAAATCACGAGAAAAGTACATAGGTGCAGAACGTGGAAGAGGATGCCACGATTGCGTTTCGACACACGGGCCCATCAGAAGCACCCCCTGTCTACAACACCGTGACCTGGAAGTCGGAAAACTGAGTTTAAACCCACGTTAAACATCAATTCCCGTGTTCTGTGTGCTCTCCTTATTTTGGCAAAGACGTCAACTTTAAAACTCTTCTTCGTCATTTGAAATATGCTTAAAAATAACGTAGGACCGCCTGATATTTCTTAACAGTAGACTAGTCAAGGGTTACTTTCCCTTTTGGACATCTATTTAACTTTGCACATTACCACATTTGATACTGTTAATCTTTTTTTATGATTTAACATAATATAATAACAATTGAGATAGTAGATATATGGCCACATTCTACCAAAAAAAAAAAAAAAAAAAAAAAAAAAAACCTTTCGGTAAATACTTATTTAGTAGTTGTGACATACACAATTTTTCTGTAGCACCCAAGATCCCGAAAATAAAATCAAACTTTAAAACAAGTCAGAACAGAAACCAATTTCAGCAACTGCATTTCTGACACATCAGTATATTACGAAACCTTACATATCTTAGTGGAAAAAATAGAAATATAAAAGATATTTATAGTTGTTAAGCTTGCAAGTAGATACGATTAAAACTCGAGACTGGCACCTTGCTGAAAAGTGGGTTCTGTTGGACGGCGAACATGCTGACCATCACTTTGTAGATAAATCATCGGGCTTGACACGCAACGGGTCACAAATGGCCGCCACCGTGCCAACTGGTACTGTGCCACGGTGCTCCATGGTGAGCCACTGAGGGACTTACAACTTTCTAATAGCCACACTTAAAAAAGGTCTAAAAAGAGGTAAAATATTGTAATAATATTTAACACGCCATATACAGAATATTATCATTTTAAATTATAATCATTATGCTACTATTAAATGGCGTGTTTGCTTTACATCCGCTTTGTGTAATAAGTGTGCGCTTACAGCACATCTTAGTTTTCATTTGAAATACTTTTTTGGAGCTTAGATTTTACAGCGTTACGCTTGGTAAAGTAGGGAGGCATACCTGAGGTTTTCCAAACACCGTTAATGAAAAATTGACAAGGATGGGATCGCGCGTGGGTTTTTAAGAATTTAAACTGATCGAAATGCAATTAAATGAACATGTCAACCCTACAGAAGCCACTAGGCTGGTGTCCATGCCGTCGGACAGTGCCGGGGCGATGTGAGGCCTTCACTGGCCACTAGGTGGCAGCAGGTCTGAGGAGAGCTCTAGAAGGATCAGATTTTCAGGTAAAGGTGAATGCAACAAATCTCAGAAAAAGGTATGGGCAGGGCTGCTTAAGTCTGACCTCAGGGAGTTAGGACAGTCTCTCACCAGCACAAAGGACAATGAGGAGGTGGATAATCTGCAGTAATTGAAAGAGGAGATGGCCTGAAGACCCCAGAATGAATCCACACCACGGGTGGGGTGGGTGGAGGGGGATTTGATAAGCCAGGGGTCTCCCACCAAAGACAGGTATAAGTAAATACCTTAAACCTTCTCACGTTTACAGTCATGAAATGAACGTTTCACTGGACAGGCGACTTTGAGCATGGTATGCTCCTCTGTGAGGTTCTGAATTTGTCAGGGTTTGCTACATATTCCACTGGGATATTTTTTTATATTGAAGCTCATATGAAGGACCTTTCAAAAAGTTTCCTTAGACAAATACGAGCATTCATTTTCTGTAGCATTTTTTAAAATCTAAAAAAAAATGTTTAAGCAACAAGTTTGAGCTTATAACACACACTGGATTTCTTACTGGATGTATAACTCTGTATAATAGCATCTGTATGTAATTATGTGTATAGTCTGTACATACATGTGTAATATCTATGCATTAACTTCAGATGTGATGATGATAATGATGTCCTTGCTTTGTCTTCAAAACACGTCATGGAAAAATGAAGTGACGATCTTATTAAAATATAATGGAATCTTATTAAAATTGCAAAACATTAATTTGCTGCCACTGCCTCATAAACACACCTAACATGCATAAAAATTTGTTGTGCAGGTGACTCAGCAAAGGCTTATAAAGGTTAATTGACCTGTCGATGATGTGGCAGCTAGAAAATGGTGTCCCCGGCATCGGACCCAGGTCCACAAACTGCAGAATTCATCAACGCCTGCAAGGTGGAGCTACGTTTTTGTTGAATTGTGATAAGCCGTTATTATAAATGCTTTCTCCAGGGTGGAGCGAGCGAGGGAAAAATATTCTTTTATGAATCCAAGAGTATTTTTAATTTTTTAAACATCATAAAATATTGATCAAATTCTATTTCTAAAGAAATAAGCGTGTTTTTTTATTTCTTTTTTTTTAAGAAATGATACATTTTGATCAATAGAGCCCTAATAACGACTGGCTTCTGAAGTAAAAACAGAAAAGTAAGATCTTAGAACTGTATAGAAATATAAGCACCATCCATTTGAACTTGTCACTTTGCGAACAGAGCAGGGGCTCGGGGATCACCCGAACGGCCAAGAGCCAAGGTCCAACATGGCCCTCTGGAGGCCGTGGAGAGGGTTCCTTGCTGACCGTCCTGGACAGGTGATAGCTGTCCTGGACAGGTGAGCACACCCGCGTCCAGCAAGCTCCTAATTCTAGAGGGTAAACTGTGCAGTGCTGGCTGGTTTGTTTTGACACAGCAATCTCCCTACTTGGACCTCTGTTTTGGTGAAGAAACCAACGCGTATTTTTTTCTGTGGAGCGCCACGAGCGGTTCGTGGTTTTTATTGTAAGGGACAGAGAGACGTTTATGTCCCGCACGCATTCACCTTTTCCGTTCCATGGATTCGAGTACCACATGAGGATGGAGTTGACTGTGGCGACATCATTGCAACTCACCTATAATCTGTGTAAAGAAAGCACTTTTAATTACTTGTGGAGATAATTTCTTTAAATGGCAATATTTGGGGAGGTTTTTGTACTAATTACACATCATAGTGGAGTCAGGTGTGGATCAGATTCGATGAAACATCACTCGGAACATGACAAGCATTTTTGTTTTCTAAAGACCATAATTATATTTTACATCGATGTTTGAACCTACCGCAGTGTGTTGGTTGCTGTTTAAATATTTTAATTTCAGACGTGGACCTGAAGTTTCCCTCATATAACCTGCCGTTTCTCCTGCGGGGCAGCGATTCTACACACGCGGTTTCCTTTTGACTATATTTCCACTTTCAAAATGCTCGATGGTCAAAAATAGACTAGTTTGTGATGGAGAGATCTTGTTTGCGGCAGACTTTTAAAACCGCCGCCAGTGACTGTGGGTGGAAACATTAAATCGCTGCGTTAGTGCAAGTATGCTAAGCGCCTTTTAAAAACATTAAATTATTTCTAAACAATGATTTCCCCCCTACATCTCTGTTTAAGGTATCCACTATCCTTTGGCAGACCGCTTAGATGGAGAATTTTAATGCGAATTCTCTCCCTCAGAAGTACCTCTGATTTTGTTGACTTCTTTGCTGCCTGTGATCTTTAGTCTCGTCACGTGCAAACACAGATCTCTCGGCCACCTGAACGGTATAGGTATATCATAAAATGAATTAATTATATGGAAAGATTCTTTTTATCTGGGTACAGCACTGCAAATGCAAATCGTTTGCATTTTTCCTCCCATTTTGTATAAATATATTTTCCTGATTTTTCTGCCAATTATTCATATCTAAGGACAATCATTCTAGAACCGTAGATATCCTATTCAGTTCAAAATATTCAACACGTAGGTTAGGAGCCTGAGGCACAAGGAAGATGAGTGGCTTTCTAGAAGAGACACAGCAAGCGAGTGACAAAAAGTCGCAGGTTTATCCAGGTTTCTGTACATTTACCTTAGGTTTCTAAGAAGCGCATTTATATATATATTTTTTAATTGTCCGAGGCATTTTTTATCAGATAAAAAAATCTCAGACAAGAAAAAGGAGAATAAAAAAAAGCATCTGATTTATTCACCTGCCAAATCCTTCTCAGCAACGCTGTTAAAAATCTGGTGCTCTGCCTGCCCGGCTCTTGGCAATGTGTTTATTTTTTCATCTTAGACCTTTTGCAAATCTATGGGTTGCCAGGAGAGAGACAGCCAAGCCATGTTACTTAGTTGTCACGTGTTGCTTTTGTACATTGTGTCACATCCATAGAAAGAACATACATTTTGGTTAAAGATACTTGTAATTTATACGCTAAGCCCAACATTTCTGGGCAGCCTAAGCGAACCATTTGCCAGTCACAGGCGAGGGGAAGGTGGTAAAAACTGGAGCGGCAATTCTCTGAGACTCCAAGACATTTAGAGCAGGGACAGGTCAAAATTATTTTTGTAATAACAGGAAGACGTGACCCTTTTTCACTGCGGGGGCATTGACGCTGCTGTTGCAAAAATAAATGTGAGCAAAATTTCTGGTGACTTTTCAGGAGCCAAGACGGTGGAAACAAAGCGAAGCAGCATCCGCGGATCTTCCAGCGCACGCTCCGTCTCTAACGTGGGCGGGAGCGCGCGCCTTGCTGGCCTTCGCTGTGTCGAAACGGGGTGTGTGCTCAGCACGCTTCCCCTGCACCCCAGTGATGAGCGCGGGCTGTTCCAGGAAGAGCAAGGCACCTGTGGGCTGAGTTTTGAGCAAAACGCACAGCTTCTTTGAAAAAAGAACATCATTTCCATTTGAAAGAAGAACTAACAAACAATGCTGGTTTAGATTTCGGTATGCGACAAACTTTTCCTTGAAAACGAACCTGTTTCTTCAAGGAAAACAACTGATGATACCTGCAGGTCAGTGGGAAATATTTGAGAGGGAGAAACTACCATTTTGTTAACTGTGAGTTCTCCACGGTGAGCTCGAGAGCGTCCCAGATTTAAAGAGCTTTCCAATGCGCGAGGCCGTGATACCACCGACCAGGATCTTGTGGGTTCTGAATAACAAAATGAGGCCACAGTCGCAAGAGTCGGAAGGGAACTCAGGTTAAGGATATTTTTCAAATGAGCGACGCACACTGTAACGAAATCGTGTGCGGGTAGAAGACCGACTGCAAGCTTAAGACTGGACGATACTTGTCCATGTAGCAGGGTATAAAACACCTATTGATATTGTTTGTGATGTATCCACAAATTGAATACGGGAGCAGATAGATTTGAGAATCTGGCTTTACTGTGTTGCGTTAAACGTTAGAGATTTGGGAAAATGTAAACCAATTCCATTTTTCCACTAGTTCTGTTGTTGATGTTGCTGTTTTAGAATATGTGGTTATTTTTCAACAAAAACGCCGTTTTTATGTTAACATGCAAAGAGTTTGTGGTTCTATTTTTGAATGAATTAATACGCATTTAATTTTTTTCTTGGCTTTAATTTCTAATATGGTAAATATTGATGGAGCTTCCCAAAACGAAAGCTTGTGGGAGTCATCCATAGTGTGTGAAGTAAACGTTTTACTTTGGGATAATTTTAAATTTGTAGAAAAGTTGCAAAGATAACACAGCTGTCACGCACACCTCGCCCCGTTCCCCTGGAGCCCCCGTAACCGTGGAGTACTTGCCACGCCTAAGAAGCTACCAGAAGCCGACGTTCATGCCTTCCTACGAACCGAAGTCCAGACTTTTTATTTTTTTAATTCAGATCTCATCAGCTTTTTCACCAATGTCCAGTTTGTGTTCCAGGATTGAATCTTGGATACCACCTTGCATCAATACTTTTTATTAAAGTATCGAAACGTCCCGAGGCTAAACTTTGCAGAACTGTTGCTCTAGGAGACTATCTCCGAGATGCTGATGACAGCTGCCCTCTGGCCACTGGCTAACTCTCGCCACAAGCCACCTATCTTTATCCATGTTCGCCTCCTTCGATGGACGCAGCAGTGTGGAACATATGCCAGGTGAAAACACACTTTCGTGTCTCCAGGTTTCCTGGGTTCAGTTTCCGGACCCACAACTTCATAAGCAGTGTGACCTTCGGCAAGTTACCCGGGCTCACGGGGCCTCAGCTCCTTCGTCTGCACGATGGGAATAATAACTGCATCCATCTGTCAGCTCTGCTGTAAGAGTTACACGAGTAATAGAACGACACTTAGGGTATAGAAGATATATCCGTTCTTATGATTGCTTATGCGATCGTTGCTTTTTATTTATATTTAACTGGTGCAAGATGTTTTACTCTGCCGATTTTGTTCCTTTCTGGCAGGTCAAGGGGAGGCTGCGTGACAATTCCCAATGCTCGCACGTGCTCCGCGTCCCTTCCGGAGCTGAACAGCCACAGCGCTGGGCGGCGTTTCGTTCAAATTGCTTTTGAAGCAGCGTGCGTTCCTCAGCTCTATACCTCAGGTGTAGTTCCTATGGAAGCCGCAGCCTCACACCGTTGAGGTGGAGGTGGGATTGTGCCCACGGGCCTGGGAATAATGTCACCTAGGATCCACCCGGAGGACAGTACCGGGCAGGCATATGGTGTGATCCAGAGAAAACCAGCCTCCAAAATGCACGGAAAGCGAAGGCAGGGCTGGAGATCAGGGCTGCCTGGCTCGGACCCGGCTTTCCCTCGCCGGAGAAGGAGGAGGCCTTGCTCATGCCGACGCTGGATCAGGCCACTGGGGGACGCGCTGTCACCAACACCACCCTGAGCGGAGTGGCGCCGGCTGGCACGCACGCCTCTGCTGAGCGGCAGTGCAGAGGGAGAGCTCTGCTCTCGGGCTGGGTCCGCCAGTCGGGACTGCTGGCTTCGGCTTGTCCCGTCGGGGACCCTAAGGGTCAAAACAGCCGAGCGAGACCTGCCGCCTCTGCTGCTTCTCAGTGTCCCCGGGGGTTCCAGAGAAGAGCCCGCGTCCACAATGATTTTAACCAGGAGCGTGATCACGTGTGGCCTCTCGCTGCCCATCAGGCCACCCAGCGGAACTCTTAAATGCCACCTGCACGAGCAGTTCCGCGGGATGTTCCTCTCTGTGATGGTGCCCCCTGCCCACGCCACTGTGACCCATGCGTGTGGCGAGTCCCCTTTCCCTGTGACACGGAGCAGGTGTTCATCTGGCTGTCCTGTCCAGGCCTGGGGAGACTGGTCCGTTTGTCCCTAAGCCCGGAGCACTGCTGAGCCAGCAGATGACACTCCTTGTGTGATTGCTGACATATTAAGGAAGGACATGCATGATTTCTTAAGTCCTCCCCAGTTCCATAAAGAAAAACCAGCAGGGGCTTGATGGTTTTTCATTCCCGATTTCATATTTCGTGCGGACTAAAGGCTGCTGTCCGCCCTCAGATCGCCTGTAGGAACCCTGTCCCCAGCGTGACAGATCAGCGGGCGGAGACTTCGGGCTGTGATTAGGGTCAGACGTGGTCACGAGGGTGGAGCCCTCAGCGATGGCATCAGTGTCCTTGTAGGTCACGAGAGCCAGCGGGCTCCCCCTCTGCGTTCCACCCTCGGACGGGACAGCTGGGATCCTCCCCAGGCCCCGCCCTCTGGCGCCTGACCTCCGACCCCCGGCCACCGGAACGGAGAACCGCATTTCTGCTCCTTGTGAGTCACCCGGGCTGAGCTGCTCCAGCTGGTCAGACGCTCCCCCTCCCCAGCCTCAGTCACGTCCGTCTGCCACGTGTGCCGAGCCCGGGTCGCGCGTGGTCCTTCCGTGAGTGAGTCCGTCCTCCTGGACCACACTGCCTGGGACTCCGGGCGTCCTGGGCGACACGGAGGGACGTCCCGCCTGGTGTGTTACCTCAGTGCCATGTCCTCTCATCGAGGTTCCGTGAATTGTGACAGGGAAGCACAGAGACGGTCGTGATTATTTGGTGATCGTACAAGCCACCAGCGCCGACTCTTTGTTGGGACAGGACGGTGGTGACGCGGGAGAAAGTCACCCTTCCAGGATGGAGGTGGGGGAGGGGCGGCCATCGGGAGCACGCGACGTCTGATCCTTGCATTTGAGATGGGGCCTGACGCCACGAATGTTCGCGGTGTCCCCCGACCTCCCCCGGCTGCTGGTTCCTCCCCTCTGAACTGGGACAGCAATGACACCTACGTCACAGAAGGCCACCGTGAGAACTAAGGGAGAGAACTCGGTCACGGCCCCAGGACAGTCCCTGGCCCGTGACACTTGATAAGTGTGGCTTTTTCCCCCAACATCTCTTTGCCTGGAGGTATTTCCCAGAAAAGCAGAGGTTCGTCTGCCCGTTGCAGGTGCTGCTTCTTGCTAGAAGAAGCTGCAGCTCACCCCGGGGCCGCCTCCCCCTGCGGTGCGGGGCGCGGATCCGCACAGGCCGATGCGAGCTCTAGGTGCCCGACTGCGTTTCACTCAGAGACCAGGACGCTGGTTAAGGGGGCGACTCGACTGCGCCCGAGGCTTATGACCCGAGAGGCACAGTTTCGATCTAGTGCGAACCTACGCAAACGGGCGAGTCTGTCACCGCTGAGCCGGCCGCTGTGGCAGAGGGTGGACAGACTGCCATCCGCAGCCGAGCAGCTGCTGCTCTCCGAATCGCCGATTGCGTGTCTCGACTCCGCTTCCTGGAAAGTTCTAGAATTCTCCCTGCACCTTCCCTGAACACGACTGCTCGCTTCTCTGTACGTGCTCACGTGCCGACGAATCCAGTGCGTGTGGAGAAGTTGCTGTCCAGGCCTCCTCGGGACACGCAGATAACCCGGGAGGACATCGCCGTGGAAAGTCACTGACATCCCGTGGCACCGGTGAGGTGAGGGACACGAGCCTGGGAACTCGGTCACCCGTGGGGGCCAAGGCCCTGTTGACCACGTGTGATGTCGCCCTTACAGCTCCCGCCACGTTCTAGGGACCGGGCTAAGCACGCAACAGGAACATAATTAAATGTGTCACCGCAGCCGCGTGACGTTGTCATGACGTGCCTCTGGCCAGGGCAGGGTCTGAAGGTCAGCGAGGCTGAGCGAGTCCCACCGGAGCCCACGGAGAGTCACCGGCAGTGTAACCTGTCAGGGGGCCGAGCACGGCTCTCGGCGTCTGTCCTCCAGCCCAGCCTGTCCCCTAAACGCGTCCACAGCGGCCAGGCCCTTCCCCCACCCCTGCGTGGGAATGAGGGTGGCCTAGGGCATCTCAGCGTCCTCCGGACCCCAGACCAATGCGATGCCCTAAGGTCATTCTGAGTCGCAAATACTATCTTTCTCTGGACAGCAAAATCCCCACCACATAATCATCAAACTTAGCGCTTAATTTAACGTTACATTTTTTTTTCGTTTCTGTTTTTGTTTTGTTTTCAGAGCGGGGCCATCGGAAGGGAGAAAGCTGGGACGAGAATGCGGCCCTTCGCTTTCCCTGTGCCTCAGTTTCTCCTGTGTGTCAGCTGTGCCTCTCCGACCCCTCCCAGGCAGAAGTGGGGGTGACAGAAGGAGAGGTTGTGGAGAAGAAGAATCTTTTTTTGCTGATTCTGTCGTCGGGTAGTTTCGTCCATTCTGGGTCTGAGGTTTCGGGGAGACTCCACAAGCGCCATTAAACTCCCTTTCCTATGACGCGGAAAAACACATTTTCCATCTTGCTGCCCACACCCAGCCCCCGCCCGGGCAAAGGATCTCGTGCGCCCGTGTCACCCTTTCATTCTCCCGAGGCCACGCACACGATCCGGGCAGAATGCCTGACGAGGGGGACCTGCAGGACCAGCTCTGCCCACGTCCACCCAGGAAGGTCTGGATTAAATGGTCTCCGGGAACGCGAAGCGCTTCTCCCGCGCTGCGTAACGACGCGTTTCTCCCCCGAGGGTTAGCGCTCCCGCGCCGGGCCGGGTATTAAATCACACGAGCTGCGCGTCGCTGCAACAACGGTGATATGTGCGTAAATATCAATCAAAAACGTCGCGCCTGTTCGAGCGTCCGTTCGAGAAAAAAGCGCGGCGCCGAGGATAAACGCGACGCAAAACGAACGAAATCGAAACCAGTTACGTTTGGCAAAACAGCCAAAGAAAAGTTCTGTCAAGGAATTGAGTGAATCGGCTCCAATTCTAAAGCCCATTCTGGAGACACCTGCACGACGATGCGCTCGTCAGGTCGCGGGTCAAGCGCCCTCCCTTCCCAGGCCCTGGGTCCCCCCCCCCAGCCGCTGTCCAGACCAGGCTGGAACGGCCACGGCCTCGGGCACTTCCCGGAGCCACCTGCCACCTCGTCCCAGCCGTCGCGCCCGCCAAAGCGAGCAGGAAGCTGACCCGAAAGGTACGCACGTCTCCCCTGCAAATGTCAGACGCGTCTACAGTCGCAGTCGCTCGTTGGAACAGACGGAGCTGCAGCTCGCTCCGCGCTCCCCTTCCCGCGAACGCCCGGACCCGAGCCTCCAGCCCCCCGCAGTCGGACCCCGGCCGCGCACCTCAGCCCTGGCCACTGCGACGCCAGGACAAGGGACACGTGCTGCTGGACACATACATTTCTCAGGTGGCGTCCTTTGCACTTTGTCCCAGTGCAGCAGCAGCCAGGTGTGGCCTGGCCGCAGATGGTGGCCACAGGTGAAAGGGCCCTGACCCCCGGAACCGCGAGGTCGTGGAGCAGAGGGAGCAGAGGGAGCAGACCCTCCGTCGTCGAGACCCACATGGCACGCCGACCAGAGCAGGGCGCTCGGCTGCGTGCGCTTAGGATGCTGCGACGGGCTGCAGCAGTGACCCACGGCGACAAACGTCTCCGGCGAGACTGGAGCGACACGGGTCGAAGCAGGTGTCCACTTCTGTCCACTGCATGTCCCCGGACTAATCTAATGCCTGGCCCGGACCAGGCGCCCACACGGGACTCGCCGCAGAGAGGCCGGCGGAGCGCGAGGGAGTCGAGGGCGCCCCGCGTGTGCGAGAGACGGGAGGAGGCGGCGCCGCCCGCGACGGCAACGTCGCTCTCTCCTTCCGCCCGCACGTGCAGGGACGCCTGGCGCCTGCGAGGCTGTGACTTACGCGGCGATGCACGCACAGACCAGCCGCCGGCAACAGGGGCGTGCTCCCCGGGGGACCCCCGGGCGCCTTCTCGGGACAAGTGGAAGAGTTAGTCTCAGTCTCGGAAGTTAGCCACGCAGAATGTGAGGGTGCGTGTGTGTTTGCAAAAAGGCGCATGTGTATGCCTGTGGCTGATACTGTGAGAAAAAAAGCAGGATTCTGTCCTCAGGAGCACGGATGCCACGGGTCAGAGACGCGCTCGTGAACCACTGTCTGACGTGGGGGCCTGGTGTGCGGTGTGAAGGTGCACAGAGCAGCTGGATTATACGGTCTCTAACTCGGGGTTCGAGCTTGGATGTTGTACTACAGGCTAAAGTATCAATCCAACCCTCCCATCGTCTGTCCATCCGTCCATCCATCCATCCATCCATCCATCCATCCATCCATCCATCCATCCATCCATCAACCATCATCCATCCATCCATCATCCATCCATCCATCCATCCATCCATCCATCCAGTAGATTTCTGAGGATCCCAAGAAGCATCCTTTATAGCATATACATTTGAGGAAGGAAAAATGTTTCTCTAGTTACAGTACAAATAGAAGCGAAGATTCGGGAAGGTGTTTAACGACTCCGCTTCTCCCACGTTTTTTTGACGGTTTGCCAAGGGCAGGTGGCAGCCATGTTTGGGAACATTTTCTCTGGCAGAATTATAGTCACAATTACATCCCGGGTTTAAGTAGCAACTTTAATTACAAAATAATGAGCGTATGATGTAGGCAATGCTAATTAAATTTGTCTACATATCTAGATTTCATTTAGGTTTCTACTCTGTAAGTTCAGTTTTACTCGTAGCAGAAAATTGTAGTTTGCAATTAAAAAAGGAACATTGTAAAGCAAAGTGAAAATGCCCGTCTGTGCGCTGCGACTCACGGGCGCTGCATTTGTCCCAACTCCAGCGGAGCTACGGCTGATTCTTTCTTCCCTCCCTAAAATGGACGAGGATAACATTTCATCTTTCTGCAACAATTGCTAAATGTATATGTCATAATGTCAAAACAAGAGCTTATTTGTATCCTGGTCTAAAAGATGACTGGAATGATAACTGAATTTCGTTTTGCGTAATAGAAATACGAGTCTAAATGTTTCCACAACAGGAATCTCTATGTCTCTTTTAATTGATATGGTTTGGAGATGATCTAAATTCTCTTTAGTGGTACTCTAAAATACATTAGGATTTTGGTCAAAAAAGAAAACTTTAAAACAGTAATATACTCAGAAACATGTTTACGCTAATATGAAGAAATAAATAATTAAAGGGATAAATATGGATTAAAAGCCAAAAAATTTCAAATCTGAGGATAATGTACATGATACTTTCCCTTAGTTCTACATAACAAACACGAAAGCAGAATGTAATTGCATTCCTATAATCACGTAAAAGGAATCGCCACC
Organism: Pteropus medius; assembly: GCF_902729225.1. Classification (NCBI taxonomy): domain Eukaryota; kingdom Metazoa; phylum Chordata; class Mammalia; order Chiroptera; family Pteropodidae; genus Pteropus; species Pteropus medius. The sequence continues at coordinate 12,336,697 of NW_024347788.1, read as the reverse complement.
GTAAAAACAGATCTTAACTCGTGGCGGAGTCTGGACTGGCGGAGCTAAAGGATGTGTGTTATTCTTTTTATCTACTGATTTCCACAGACTTTTTTGACCAGTCTCTCTCTCTTTTTTTTTTCCTAACAAAGTGTAGTATATTATTTTATTTACAAAACAAAATAGCTCCAATGTAGGAATTTAATTAAAGTTAAAACACAGTATTTTATTTCCATGCTCATTTTCATAAGATGTGTTTTTTCTAAAATGTTAGCTTCAGTACGGAAAATATTTCTATGTAAAAGTTAATGAATTCTTCATATATTGGGTGGTAAAATTCATAAGCCCAACCTAATCAATCATACGGTGAGATACAAGTTAAAGGCTATTCGATTAACTATTTTTAAGTAATATATCAGAAAAAAGTGATGTTTATTTCTTATATTTTACATAAGACATATATGTCTTTTGTGACATAATTTTGAAATTGTTCAAAATTTCTAAATTCTTTTAAAATTACTTGAATTATTTGAAAATGCATTTCATTTTCCTTTAACTTTGCTTTTCTGGTGAACGATTATCTCACATCGAACAGCAAGAGAAAATTTCTGCCGTTTTGGTGAAAGCAGGACAGCAAGCCAGGGCCAGAAAGGGCTCTTCTCCCCGACAGAGGGTGGCACTCATGACTTTGTCTTTGTGACTGTCGTGCGAATCCACTGTCCCCTGGTTAGTGGCAGTCTGGAGACTTGACCGGATAATGAACCAACCAGAAGGCTGCCCAAGACAAAGGGAGTGTTTACATTCCTGCCCACCCCAACGAAAACAACCACCAAAACCAAAGACCGAGAAACAGCAACAGCAAAAAACTACAATCTTAAGCCGGTCGTGGCTTTCAGGGGCAATGACCTTATTCATTTGCACGTACTCCGTCTCCTCCCTTTGCTCTTAAAAGGTTTTCTGATTGAGCAGGGTTTGCTACAACCTACTGTGGCCCAAGTACATATTTCTGTAGAGGATACTGCGTAGTGGAGAAGTGTTTTAGTAAATTTTCCTGTATTGTAGTCGTAATGTCATGCTCTGAGTTTCTTCATCACTGTTCAAATTGAATTTCAAATGCTCTATTCAGTAATGCCAATAATGACATCTTAATGTGTACAGACAAAAGCTGACCTAAATAAAGCCGAATGCTAAGATGTACCGGCTCATCTTAGTAAAACGATCCTTCATAATACCTACAGAAGTGTTGGTGTTGTCGAGACATATTGAAATAACGCCAAAAGTAAGAAATAGGGAAAATGGAAAAGAGTTCTCTGTGAGTCAGAGTTCTAAAGAAAGCATTTGGATACTCAAATGGATTAATTAAAGGGTTTTTTTTTTTTAACTTAAGAATTAATTATTTTAGGGTAGTTTGAGGTTCAGAGCAGAATTGAGAGGAAGTGTAAAAGTTTCCCATGAACCACCGAACGCTCAGCCTCCCCCATTGTCAACATTCCCAGTCAGAGGGGATATTTGTGACACCCGATGAACCCGCAGTGACACGTCATCATCACCCAGAGTCCACAGTTGACATCGGCTTCGATCTTTGGCGTGGGCCAATGGGTAACGACGTGTGTCCACCAGTGCAGTAACACAGAGACTAGTCGCCCTAAACGTCCTCTCTGCTCCAGCTGTCCACCCCTCCCTCCCGCAACCCCGGGCGACCACTGATCCTTTTACTGTCCCCAGAGTTTTGCCTTTTCCAGAATGTCATACGGTTGGAACCACACGGTGCGCAGCCTTTACACACGGGCTTCTCTCGCCTAGTGATACTCATTTAAGGTGCCTCCACGTCTTCTCATGGCCGCCAGCTCATTCTCTTTCGTGCTGCCTACCATGCCACTGGCTGGGTGGACCATTCACCTACGAAAGACATCTCGCTTGGGAAAGTCTTTAACAGAACATTAATTTAGTAATTCTGCAAATGTGCGGGCAGGGCTAAGGGAAAGCAGCAAGGACCCAGGGGGCAGTCTAGAACCAGACAAGGTGGACATGCTCCTCCTTCGGGCCCAGTGGGGGAGGGGGTTCCCCTAAACAGTCTTACCCAGCAAGAGTTCTGTGCTCAGGACAGGCTGGGCTTGACCTGCGGACCCAGTTGGGAGGCCTGGGAGGGTGGGTACCCCAGCCTGGACCTCCGCGCAGGGTCTCCCACCCACCCATTTACTCTGGCAGCTGGGGAACAAGGGTGCTCACTGGTCCCTTCCTGACAGGTGATGCTCCAGGGACTCAGGGTGACGCAGGTGACACAGGAGAGAGAGAGGAAGTTGGAGCAGCGATGAGAACTAGCCAGCTCGGTGACAACACAGTCTGCTGAAACGCCTTAGGGGCGATTGCTAATGTATTATTAATAAGCCACTTCTAAATATATTGAGCAACTGTTAAGCTCCTACATTATTAACCAAAGCTAGAGCCAAAAAGCTTTTAAAATGAATTAATTATACAAATATATGGAAATTATTATTTACATGTCTAAGTGGTCTCTTTTCTCCTGCTATAATTTAAAAGAGCGCAGTCCACAAAAAGAATAGACTTGTTATTTTCCAAATTAAAGATAATCAAAGAGATAATCAAAGAGTTCGTCGAGAATTAAGCAATGCCGCAATATTGTATTTTGATTGGAATCTACATTATTTTTCACATATCACTGATAAATAAATTATAAGTCGCGTATTACTCAGAATTTTCTTCTATATTTTAAAAGCGGTCCTTTACACACGCTCACGTATAGAATTGTATCGTAGATTAGTTCATATACATTACATAGAGCGAAATGAGCACGCTTTCCTGAGCCTCCTGTACATCCCGGTTCCTAAGCTCACCTACAACTCTGACTCGCTGTTATTCTCGGCGACACGAAAACCTTTGGAGATTTAGCATTCGATACAGGAGCGTTCTGTTCACAGCGTCAGCATGCTCTCAGCAAGTCTCAACGCCACTGTATTTTTTCACTCAACGAACGACATGCACGACACGCTCCTTGATGGCGATCAGGACTCAAACCCTTCCTCAAACGGTCGTTACATGATTTACAGGCGGCAGAGCAGGAGGCTTCGTCCTGTAGTCCGGCTACCAGCCATCAGAGCCTGGGGGTGACAGCCCCCCATCTGGCCGACCTCAGCCAGAAAATGCCACCAATGGCTCACAGCCCTATGCCAGAGCTGCTGAAACGAGAGAGAAACTGTACCCTTGGCCTGCAGAGACGTCGTGTCGCGAACGCATTGTGCACAAATAGAAGTTTTGGTGCTTCACGTCCTTGTGGCAAATAATAATGTCATTGTCTCTTTTCCAAAGAACTCAACAAAGACAGAATTCCAGAAAGTTCCTCCTGGGGGTGATGAGAAATCTGAATGTTTGTTCAGCACCTCGTGGGCCCGGCGGGGATCTAAATCGACGACGTGCTTCCTCGCTGGGCGCTGTCTCGGAGCTTCTCCCGGCAGATGCCGAGATGCTGCCGCCTCCTCCATCTGCTGGGGAGGGGGGAGGGCGGGGAGACGAAAAGGAGCCCCAGGTCACCCAGTCAGGAACAAATGGAGTCAGGACCAGCCTGGTGACACTATGGGAACTCACATGCCTATTTCTCGGTCTATTAAAATTCTAAATTATCCTAATAAGACTCTCGGTTTCAGCTCTATTCCCATATGAAATAAGAAGCTGGTATTTTTCTTAAAATAATCACGACTTTCTAAAAATTTTTATCTGTAATAAGCGCTGGCGAAATAAAAACCTGAAAAAATAAATTCCTGAAAAAACATCCTTAACTTCCTGTAGTAACTTGGGATGCCTTCTAAGAATTCCGGAAGACTTATTTATTCTTTCTTTCGCCTTTTGTTTGCTGTCAAATGCTCGTGGAGTGAAAACCTGCAGAGACACCCTCTTCCCTCCAGCCAAGTGCTGGGGTGACGTCTCAGATCTGACCCCAAGCCAAGCTCTTCTCTTGTATCTGGTATTTACCTGGAGAGAAAGTCCGAGGCTGAGCTTCCAATCCTACCCCATCTGTTCCCCAACAGCAAAACACCCCTCCCTGCTCTTGTCTCGCCCGCCGGCCGCGTAATTCACCTCACTTCAGAAGCGGGGTGCGCGCCGGGCTCAGTGTGTGTGGCAATCTCCTGAAATCGTAACGAGGAAGCTTGGTTATCACCTACATTGGAAAAAACAAAAACAAAAAAATCCAAAAAACTCACTTAGAATTATGTGCCTTGTTGTTTTCCTCTTGGCAAGAAGAGAAATATTAAACGAAAGCCACAGTGAACTCTGTGAAAAGGAGGCTGTGGCCGGCCAGCCCTCAAGGTCACCCTGCTCTTCCTTTCCACCCCCTGGGGCCTCGGTCCCCCACGGTCTGCAGCTGGACCCCATTCAGAACGTTGTCCCGTGACGAGAAGTGGGGGTTTATGTCACCGGGTGTCAGAGTTGCCGCGGCAGGAGGAACTCTGAGGTCCCAACGGTTACAGATTATAAGGTTCAGCCCCCACCCACCCAGCCCACCTGTGCCATTCCTGAGCTCCACCTGCTTCCTCCCCAAACGTAATGATGACTGGAAATGAAGGGTTGTCACCAGAGCAGGAAATAGCATGGCTATTGGATTCATGGCCAAAGGGGAAATATTTAAATAGTTGAAATAACTAATCACTTTTTCAAAAAGATTTGTTTTTGCTGCTAAGCATTGTTCGCTATTCATTATACACAGGATGAACATATTGCTACTTACAAAAGGCAAGACATTTATTTTATTATGCTTCATTTATTAAACAAATACCTATCCATTAACTAATATGTGCAAGGTCCCAGGCTAGGACAGATAAATGTCAGTTCCCATCTCAAGAGCTTCCGTCCTAGTGGGTGTGTTCTGACTGCTATAAAATTTTCTAAATGCTAACTTTTGGTGGAAAAGGAGGACAAACATTACTAAGTATTTATTCGGAAATGTTTATGGAAGGCCTGCTACCTACCAGATGTGTCCTAGTCTCTCAGATTTAAAAATAAAATGCTAAGGCCACGGGACTCACGGTCTAGTGTGTGAAAATGGATGATAAACACATAAGTCACTAACATAGACGGTCCTGTGGGTCCCACGGTGACGGAGCACAGGAGAGGCGTGCCACCCAGGGGACCAGCTCCACATTCGAAGCGTAAAGGGAGGAGCGTGGGGCGGTGGGGTTGGGGGTGTCACGCAGGAAAGACTTGGTGTTTGTTCCGGGTGTGGCGACGATGTGAAAATATATAAAACAGTCATGAGAACATCCTTAAAACGTGGCAATCATCAAATGCGTACTCAGCGTTTACCAGGACGGCTTGAAAAAAAACGCCCTATGACTTAGTACGTGACAAAGCGGGTCCTGAACAGAAAGCTGCTTTCTGTCGGTCGGGGTCTCGAGGGAAGATGAGACGCTTGGCTTGAGGCGAGGTCTGAGGTGCTGGGGTCGGCCTCTCTCACAGGCAGGGGGACGGCGTTGGGGAGACCGCGCTCAGTCGCTGGACACTCGCAACCTGGTCTTCAGTTGTTGTTCATAGTTACGACTCAGACCCTTTTTACTTCTTCAGCCATTAAGCCCCTCACAGATCATCGATCCATGCGTTAAAAGAAAGAAGGGTTTTAAACATCAGATGACTCTAGCTGTTTTGAAGTTGACGACGAACGTGTCTGTCGCGAGTGCGCAGAAGGGTTTGGAGCTGGCACCCTTCCGGCCACTGTTTCAGCTGGAAACTTCGGCCGCTGCGGAGGCCACTGTGTGGGGACAGCGGTCAGTTACACCGGGGTCGATTCGGAACCAGCAGGCTGTGAGCGTTATTCGGTTTCGGAAGGACTTTGACTTCATTTTAACTGGACGTGGACGTGCGAGTACGTCGTTGCATGCGCTCCTCGTGGTCTTCCCCTTCTGCACGTGTGACAGTCACCGAATGTCGACAGATGCATCTAATCGGAAAGACGCTATTAGCGAAAGAAAGTCAGACGCTCGATGACCGTGTTTCTATGTTGGTCACGGCATCGCCCAGCACAAAGGTCAAAACTGTAGAAAGTCAAAGTCCAAAACAATCGTCTCTATCCAGCTGGCTCACATGTGTCAGGCACTTAAAACCTCTCCTCTGGCGACGTGGCTCAGCTCCTCGCTGGACGTCAACGCAATCCTGACTGATGCCACATGGAGTCGACGCCACCAGCTCAGCCACAAGCTGGACGGTGAACCCGTGGGTCATGTTGGTCCTTGGTCAGAGCAAGGTGACAAGTCTCCAGGCTGATTCGCCATTCAAATTGGTAGAGGGATTTTTTCCCTCTAGAAAGAGCTGCTTGTCTCGATGTCTATAAATGTGTCCAGAACCTCACCATCGTGTACGTCAAATGAACTCAAAATTCAAGAAAATTAGATATGACCATTACCTTTTTTAAAAATAAAAGAAAGTGGGGATGAAGGGTTATTTCATGAGGAGCATTTCTGAGTAATTTAAAAAGAATGAAAGAGACCGTGGTCCTCTGTTATTTCTCTCAAAATGACATGGGACATGAATACCCCAAGTCGCAAGTGAGTGCAGCCTCTATTAAGGGTGTGGCCAACTCTTTTCAGATTTGTATTTCCTACTCCTAGTAAAAACAACAGAAAAAAAACAATATTACATTTACTTAGTCATAGGTAGGTACTGAGCAAACATTTTTGAAAAAAGCAGGGATTGGCATCTTATCACAGAAGCCACAAACCCTTGAGTAATTTGTTGATAATTTTTTTAAAAATCTCTCTCACTTAGTCTCTCGTTAGGCAGGACGCCACATTCCCTGTGTTTCCTTTGTGACTTTCCCGGTTTTCGGCACCTTTACCATCCTCACCACCTCCGTTTTTCACCAGAGTTTCTGTGAAAGGAAAATACTGTCCTTCTCAGCCTGTTCTGCATCTGGGGTGACCATGCGACACATGCTGGACAGTGGGACCTGGGAGAGTTCTCCTAGAACGCACTGGGGTTAGTTTCACTTTTCTAAGGAAAGGGAAGACCCAGCTGGCACTTCTCTGCACCCCGCCCCATTACCTCTTCTTTATGAGATGCTGAACTTAATGTGTGAAACTGTGTCAGCGAGGGAACCCGGAGCAGGGGTAGGAGAAGGGACCGGGGGAGTCCTTAACATCACCGAAACGCTCGCCACTGTGCGAGCTACGACCTGAGTCTTCTAAGGGGCACAAGCAGCACCTGATCCAATTCTAATCTGGGAGAGAATCTAGTTGGGTGAGACTCAGACCTAAAGCTGTTTTGCACTAGTTACAAAGAGCCTTGCCTGTCAAGTTAAAAATTTTTCTTTATTGACGGGTATCGTATCCATTGTGAAATATTGTATCTAAGCTATTGATTGTATAGATTAAACTGATGTCACAGACACATCCTGTCTGATTATCACAATACGCTTGTGAAATAAAAAGAGACGTTAGTATCATCCAAGTTTTAGGGAAGATAAATCCAAGCCCCAGATTGCGGGCTTGCTCTTGGTTACCAGGCCTGAGTCAAACTTAGCTTTTATTCTTTAAATTCCAGGGGTTGTGTGTGAGGAACACGCTCCCTCTCTGTAACATTCCCTCACTGTGTAGAGGATCGGAGCCGTCCAACTGTCATTTGGACCCAAATAACGTACCTAGCGGCGAGGAGACCGTGATCCTTTGAAGCGAATACACCTCTCTGCAAGGAGAATCCGTTAGACCGTTTGACAAATAACAAGCCAACAAAGACTGTGCGTTTCATTGGGTCGGCCTCTTCACACGTGCCTTAGCGCTTTGTCTTCAGACTACTTCACCTTATTTCAACAATCATTTAACAAAAACGCCTCTTCATCCATCAAAAGCATCCGTTATATTGATGTTTAATGCTGACGCGTTGGAGAAACTCCCTTTTAGCAGGAAGGAAGTTTGCTTGCTTTGTTTGTGTCGTGTTGTGTTGAGCTAACTGCTGGGTGATAATGCCAACTGTCCTATTAGGAGCCGGGGAGCATGCACGACCCCTTGCGTTAGGAGTACTTTGAAACACAGGGACACAGAGTTTTAAAAGATGGGAATGGCACAGTAGCTTCTGTGGCTCCTGGATGAGACAATAATAAACAAGTTTAATATTCTATAACTGTGCACTAGGATTTACTTTGAAAAATAGTTTTTCTAAACCCAAGTGTAGTAAGTAGTTTTATAAATGTGCCCTCCCTGATCATGGGAAACAGAACTCACCTGACCTTCAGAGCTCAGCAAACCCGGACCTTTCGAAACCTGAGAGCCGAGCTGACAGCATTGCGCACAGTGGACAAGTAAGGCGGACACGACGCGAGGCAGTGACCGAGCTGTGACGAGAACTGAGATCACGCGACCCCAGCACGAGCTTGGCACACCGCCGCGTCAGCGTCGGGGGAGGGCAGCACGTCTTACACCGAGAGCGAGGTAGGCCACTTGCCGTTACGATCGCCATACAGCTGATGCGATTTCCCTGAGCATATCACGGTTTTGAAGAGCGCGCCAGAGAAACAATGAACGGGCAACAGTGAAAAATCAACCTTTCAACACTGACTGCGCTGACGACTCTCCCGCGGACAGCACCTAAGGACATAAAATAACACGCGGACACCACGGAGGCTGCGTTTATGTGAAATGGCGCTCCCGTGAGGTGTTCTTTATGTACAGATGTCAAGCAGCCTTTGGGGACGGACAGGATAAGTGACCTCTATCGATGTTGCAGCAGGAAATAAGACAGTTCTGAAACCGGGGACACGGCGTCCACCCGCCCTGTGCGTCCGCGTCGGTCCTTCCTGAGGGGTGACGGGCACGCACCCCACGCGGACTCAGACCGCTTGCCGTTTGACAGTCCTGTTTGACTAAACGGCATTGCAGAATAGTATTCGTGTGTCTACGTACCATGTAGAGATATCGCTTTAATGATGTCGCAGTATTATTTTCGGTGGATTTTCCGTAATTGTCTCAAGTGTGTGTCCATTACTGGACGTTTTCGTTGCTTACGGGGCTTTGTCACTGGGAAGAGCGCCACGATGAACGTCGATTTTGATTTTTAAATATTTTAAAATATTGGAGACATTGACATTTTTAAAAATATCTAAAGGTTATTCAGTTCAGGTAAATTCTAGAAGAAAGATTACTTGGTTAAATTTTAAAGCATCCTAAAGTTGTCTGGAATAAAATGCTTACACCTTCGCAGAAATTGTTTACCCGCCATACCAGGTCCACGGTAACAGGTACCCCGGCTCACCGCCAACCTCCCTGATTTCAAACAGTAGACACTCAAACTGAAAGGGAAAAGGCCACCTCTCTGCTCTTATTAGCACCGTGCGAACTGTCTTAATTGTTGTCCCTCAGCCCAAGATCCTTCAAGTGCTGGATTAATAGAAATATGGACTAGAATAGAAATGTGTTCAGTCTCACGGGGAAGCTCGGGCCGTGAAAAATGGTCTGTCACCGCCGCGCTTGGCGACGTCGGAGCTGTGGGGACTCTCGTGCCTCCGAACGTGGGCGTCCAACGCTCGCCTAGAAAATACATTTGTCATCTGGAGGCCAAAAGCTCAGCCTCCTGCTGCCGCATGTGTGGTGCTCGTCCCGGCCCTGTCCTTCTGGGCCAGACCTCAAAGCTCTTCCGTGTCAGTCACGCGCCTGGAGGTCCCCGGCATCGCTCACAGGCAGGTGGCAGCGCACAGAAAACCCTCCCTCTCCTTTTCTTTCTTTTCTGTTTTTTTAGGTGAGGCACCCCTTGGTTGACCTCACAGTTTGCAAGGATCTTGTCAGCTAACAATCCCTTATTTTTTATCTTTTATGCCTACAGCACCTGCTCTTCCTAAGAGGTCTCCCATCCAAGCGCTAACCAGACCCGACCCTGCTTAGCTTCCGAGATCAACCGGGATCGGGCGTGTTCGGGGTGACATGGCCGCAGCCGCCCCTCCTCACAGAATGGGTGGGACCCTCACCATGCCCCTAACCCTGCTCTAGGTGTCCCATCAGCCCTGATTCCTTCCACTCTCCAGCCCCCCAGTCAAGCCATATTATCCCCAGATTTAAAAAAAAATAAACAGCCAAACTCCTAACCCTTTTCCACTCCACTTTTGAACATCTGCAGCGACTCCTCCGTCCTCCATTCTTTTAAAAATAGAATTCGGACTCAGGACCTGCCGATTCTGCCCCGAGCGTCGCTCAGATCTACCCTTTTCCCGCTGCTGGTGCTTCGGGTGGCTCCACCGTAGAGCCTCAGGCGTCACGTGCCAGGCCTCGGTCTGCGGCGTCCCCCTTACGCCCCCACGCCCGCCGACATGACTCGCGTGTCTCGGGACGGCCGGCGTGTTCGTCGTCACGGTGAGTTCTCGCCTCTAGTTCTGGTCTTGAGCGTATATTCTCTCCACCCACATGACCCCCTTCCATGTATTAATGGTCTTAACATTTCGCTTTATTTATAAATCTAATATGCACTAAACAAACACGCAGGCGATAAGAAAGCCCTAATACATAATCTTCTAGGACGAGAGTGATGCCTGTCCCCCCCGAGGCACAGAATTCGTCACCTCAACAGGAGACAGGACTGGAAGAGTGTCAAAGCCATCCACTTCATGCAATGACCCCACCACCACCCCCACACACACAATTTTCATATCACACCAAGCCGAGATGCCCTGACGAGCACCTGATACCACAGGTCACAGCCCTGAAACGGATCAGTCTGAAACAACCTAACCGCTCTGCTGAGTCACCTGTTTCAAAACGTCACCTGTCCTGATCTGGGCCTGGAACTCAGTACACAGCGAACCTGTGAAATAAGAAGCTTAGATCATTTTGAGTCCCAAGGGTTGCAGACAGGACGGACTACGAGTCGGGTGGGGTGGAGGATCAAGCGTCACCCTGTAAACTAGCAAGGTGATGCTTTTGGTCCGAAGGGGCTGGAAGAGGCACAGGGGCAGCTTCAGACTCGACCGCAGGGGAGTAACGGGCAACGTGGAAATTTTACAAGATGGCTTCACGGCCTGCACTCGAGAAAAGTCTGAGCAAGCACAGAAGCTAACTGGCAATGGGGGCCGTGGAAAGACACGGAACGCATCTTAGAAGGAGTCCCCCAAAGCCCCAAGCCCCTTGGATGGGAGGGAGCAGGGACACGTCCGGGGAGCTGGCAGGCAGGTGGTCACAGCGGCTGGAGCCCAGTTAGTAAGGGTGGGCATCGTGCGGGGTGACACTGGAGAGACAGGTGCACCTTGCAGACCGGGGTCTTCACGCTGAGGCGGGGGTCAGAGGGGCAGGGACGTGGCAGGGAGGGGCTGCGTCTGGTTACAGAAAGACACCAGGCCACCACCTTCCGGTTAGTGCGTCGCCGTCTCTCTGCGTGTCGGGAGGTGCAGTCATTTCAGACTCCGGGTGTGTGTGTGTGTGTGCGTGTGTGTGTGTGTGTGTGTGGTTGGGGTGAGTGCATATGATGTATTTTGCTCGCACGGTGTTACGTGCGTGCCCGTGTATGGCGTCACATGGAATGTTTTGATGATGGAGAGAAAGTCTGAAAACATTTTATCCTCAGCCAACGTGAAAATTGGAAAAAGGTGGGGTCAGGATATCTGAGCCCTTCCTGCCCGTGGTAGGGATGGCTGACTCCCTCTCTGAAATACCTTCTTATGCTCGACTGTGATATATTCCTTAGAGCAATGGAGACAATTGGCCAGACGAGTTTTTGAAGGTTAAGAATTTCTGTTTCCAGAAAAATATCTATCATAGGTTTCACAAAAATATCCAGAAGCTTTCGGAATGTGTGTCTATATGTGTGTGTGTTTGTGTATGTGTCAGGATGTCTTACTTGAAGAAGACAGACTCTGAGGCCGGCAGTGTGAGGATGATGACTGCAGAATATTCAGAAAACTGCAGTGGACAAAGGAGTGTTTAAACTATTAAGTCTCCTGCGTGTGTAAAGCAGCGGTATCACGTGACAAACGTATGTTGTGATTACATTACAGCTGGGGAAGCATCTTGGCAAAAACCCGTCAGAACGCGTCAAAGGGTCATTTCCCACTGTTTCCGAAAGACTGTCGTACGTGACCGTGCGCACGTCACCTAAGTCTCCGGCACCGTGGTGAGGGGAACCCTCAAAGCGACAGTGACCCACGGCAGCGGATTACGATTTGACTTTCCTCTTCATGTCCGTGCTTCCTTTCATCTGTGCCATTTCGAGAATGACTAGTCTTTTCTCGCTTATTTTATCCTAGGCCGGGGAACACTTTGCACGCACAGGTGTGTAAGTCAACGCCTTTCTGAATATCCGTGGGTGGTCTAAAAGGTCAAGTTCGGTTCTTAGCACCAATTTAGTTTTCCGGTTAAGAGCCAGGCCTATATTTTTTAATGAGTTCACCAAAATACGAATTATTCAGCTTCTGGAGATACCATAATTGCATTATCTAATTACACATTATTTTATCAAATGACATAGGACATTTCTTAGGAAAAAAGCTTAATGTCAATTTTTGGTTTGAGTTGTTTAGAAAAGGCACTCAGATGGCATGAAATAGAAAAAGGTAGCAAATGAGAGGTGTGTATCTGATGCTAACATGGGTGGCTAATAAATAATAGTGAAAATACTTGTTTTCATGTTGTGTATATATCTGAATTCAAATTTACAGCTGAGGAAAAATACAAATATCGACTATATTTCTCATTATCAAATTTCTAAGCTAAATTACGCATCGTAGGTTCACACACAAAAAGTATGAATGACATTCTCACGAGCCAAACCCCCAGCGACCAAGAAACTCCCCAGCGGCGACCCAGTTCAGCCCCGCTGCCTCGGGACAGGGCCCGATTCTGCTCAGGTAAGACCCCTTCTGAGCATGGCGCATCGTAGAGTTTCTGCACGTCATTCACGTGGGGGTCACCACATCCGCACCATGCACCGTGCACCTCGTCACCGTCTGCCGACATCAGGGTTATTCCCCGCTCAGTGCAGCGTAGAACCTCACTCTCAGACAGACCCCTTTGCTCTCCCAAGATTTTAAATAGAATCGTCTTACGTGTCTCTTCTGCACACACGGTGCCATAGCAGATGCTCTTGAATTTGTTCCCGCCACAAAATACGACGTAAGAAGCGCACGGGACGCACGACGGTCTCCTGGGTTTACGCCTGCCCCATCCAGGCCGATGTTCTTTCTTTGAAATGTCAAGCCTCTTCCGTCGCGGTTCCTCTTGGTGTGGAGAGCCCCTGCCAGTCACCTGCAAAGGGAGACGGGCTCACGAGCTCCGGGGCGACGGCCGTCCGAGGGCTCACTCATCCATCGCCCCTTCGTTCCTGCACGGGTTTGGCCTGAGGGAGACTTCGCTGGTGACAGATCTCGGTGCGTGCAGAGAGAGCTGACATTTCTCTCTGGGCTCCGTGGCCTCAGACGGCAAATCTGTGTCATGAATCGCTGTGTCCTTCGGGAAAGGCAGCGTTTCTCCCTGGCTGCTTCCAAGCGTGCTACTTCGTCTTCTATGTTCACAGGGCTAATTATGATATGTTTTGATGTGATATTTATATATATATTTTTTATCCTATTTGGAGTTCAGTCGACTGCCGGAATCTGTAGGCCTTTGTTTCTCATCGGATTCCGGACCTTTTCGGTCGTCTCTCTGAGGACTTTTTCAATATCTCTGTCTCTCTGTCCTCGGTCCCCCTCTGCCTCTGACGACTGCTCTGACCATGTGACCATTAGCTCTTTCATCACCGCCCCGTACGTCGCTGAGACTGCCGGTAACTCCGCCAGTCTCAGTTAAACTCCGCCCGAGCCCTGAGACCCTGGACGCTGTGGACTTAGGGAACCCACCCCTCGCCCCTTCGTGTCTAGAAATGGCCCGGGAACCCCGCCCCTCGTACGGTCCAGACACGACTCACCACATCTTCCTGACCGCCATGGACCGGGCTACATCCAGACCCTCCAAATGCGCATCCTCCGTCTGTAAGTGACCGGATGAGCTGCTTTCTCGCACTGACCAGTCAGAACCAGTCGCATCTTCACCCACCATCGGTTCCTCCTGCCACCAGCTCCATGAGCCTGGCCCGCCGTCCGCCTCGGCCCCTCCTGCTCGGCCCCCTGCCCCACGCCCGGCTCCTTCTCTGCGTCCTCGGCTCCGCAGAGAGAACCGGCTGTGCCTGGTCTTTGGGGCGCCTCCCGCCTCACGGTCTGAGCCTTTTCCTACGGCAACGGCCCCTTCCGTCCTTGCAATGAGCCATCCTTCCCGATGCGCCTTCCCTGTCCAGATCTGTAGGTTCTAACCTGACCTGAATCCACAGATTCTGTCTTCTGCCGTCTTGACTCCACTGTAGAGTCCGTTCAATGAGGTCTTGGTTTTCAATTTCTGTTACCGTATTACTTGGTTCTGTCGCTCACGTCTGATTCTTATTTCCCGCTCTCATTTCTTTGCTGGTGGTTTCTATTTTCCGTTTGCCTTAGAACACTCAGAGCTGCCGGCTGAAGCCTTTGTGCGATGGCTGCTTTAAGACCATCCTCGCCGAAGAATTCCGGCCCCGCGCGGCCCCGTGTCAGCACCTGCCGGCTTCCTTTCTTGGTTTATGTTGTCGTTTCCCTGGTTCTTACTCATTGTGGCATTCACTGTACCTATACATTTTGGACACTACAATAGGAGACTCTGGGGGTCTCTGGAATCTTCTTCAGCAGCCAGTCCCGCTGAGGTGCAGCCTGGGGACCAGGTGGGTGTGTATGTCCACCTTCCTGCTGGACCCCGATGACTCTGCCCCAGTGAAAAGGCACACGGAGTCACAGAGCGCAGTGCCTCCAGGTGGAGACAGAAGGCCAGCTGTGCACTGCGCCCCGATGACACGGTGGGGTGGCGAGGAAGGCAGCAGAGACACACTCACCCTAACCCTGGCACCGCCCTCTGCCCGCCTGGCCGGGGGCAGTGACTCGGGCCCGAGGGGACGGCGGGGGGTGGGGGGCAGGGTTTTTCTGCTGGTATCGGGCGAATATTACCAGAGAGGACAAAGCTTTACCCTCTGATTCTAAGAAATGGGTGAAGAGGATTTAAAGACCAGGGAAGATAAACGCGCGATGTCTTCATTTCATATTTTCGCCGCTTGTTCTGAGTCATCTTGCCGTTTTACTTTCTTTCTCAAATTTCTGCCCAGATAAGGCCTTACCCAGAGAGCAAAGACCAGCATGGTCCTTGTTCATTAAATCGTGCTCGTTTCTCTTGAGCTGCAGCTTACGGACTGCCATGCAGAAGAAACATCCCTTAGGATTTTCCAGTGGACCAGCAACCCCCTGAGAGACTAGAAATATAAACGGACAATGGCCAGACCAAGTATAAAAACAGAACTGGGACCCGGCGCTGGCAGCAACCTATCCAGGTCCCCAACCTGTCATCCACAGTCACCCGCCCGTGGAGCCAGCCTGCCGGAAGTCAGACCTCTGTAACTAGCAACAATCCAGGAAGCCAGAAGTTACCCCTGTGACAACCAACCCCAAATGCCGGGGACTTGATTCTCACTGGCAGCTTCCCCGGCTTTGTCCTGCTTCTAACTGAAGACCAACCGGAAGCCGAACACACAGGCAGCCAGTCGCTCAGGGAGCCCCGCGCCGGCCACCACCAGGCCCCCCGAAACTGCGCCTTCCTCATTATAAAGTGTCCCCATGCCTCTGTCAGCCTTCGAGTCTCTGTCAGACAGAAGTGACAGTGGCCGACTTCTTTGCCACAGCCAGCTGTGAATAAGCATTTGGTTGGTTTTCATTTATCTTCACACACCAAACCTTTCTTCTTTTCATTGTTATCTTGTGGTTACTGTACTTATGAGAATCTTTACGTTTACATCCGTACACGGTGTCTACACTCTTTCATCAGCTATCAGGCGACTAGAGGTCCAAGAGGCAGGCGCTACACTTAAGATATTGCCCCAAATCGTATTTTTCACAAACCTGTCAACGTTAGCAAGCGACTACTAACAAAGTTTCTAAATTACACTCGCTGCCATCTTTCAGAAGTATCAATCGGTGGTTGACCGAAGACACCGTGATCCTTTTTAGCGACACAAAGATGTTTTTTTCCCTGAGTGAAACTTCTTTTTCATAGACGCGCAAACACAGTAAGGGACACGGCCATTTTTCTCGTTTCTTGTCACCCACTTCATTTTTCTGTGAATACGCATCAGGCGTCAGTCACCTCTTTCCCCTTGGATCAGATACGCGAGGGGAACGGAACTCAAGCAAACGAATGGACGTAAACTCTGTTCCCCAAAACCCGGCTTGTGGAGAAACTAAAACACGGTTACGGAATATCTAAAATACATTCGACTGACCAAGCGCAGGAAATGATGTGGGGGCAGGAGTGGGCGTCCGGGCGAGGATGGGGGCCGCCTGCCCAGGACACGATGTCCCCGCTGTGTGACAGAGAAGCGGGGGGGGACATTCCAGAACAAAAGTCATAAAATTATGTCACCGTCAGAGAACCTCTATCAGATTCCAGATTCTGAAGTTTATTTTTATTTCTACATCAAACAAAGGAGTTTGGCGAATGCTGTGAGGTGTGTGAGAAGCCGTAGACTGTGAGGCGCGGTGACACGTCGAGGCCATCGAGGCTGCTGGGGTCTCAGCGATGAGACGCTTTCATCCCGGACCGACGCGTGCACGCGTGCGCACACCCCCCCGCCCGTCCGTTCATCCGTCTGCTGCAGGTGCCTGCTCGTGCTCGTTACCCCCCGTGCACCGTGTTAGGGCACGGAGAAGCATCTGGTCACAGGCAGCCCTCCTGTCTGCAGAGGACGGAGGGGCTGCCAATCACGATCCCTGGAGAAGTACCGAATGGGAGCTGTGGCGATGGCTGTGAGGGCTGGACATTCTATAGATGGGCACGGAGGTGACACGCCCTCCACCTCGGTGTGGTCTGTCCTCGTAAAGAGTTCACACACCGTAAGCCTCACGAACGAACCATCCCATTCCCTATAATTCTAACATGTTGGTATTTGGGAAAACTGTAAAAAATTGTGTGAAAACGTATAAAGGATGAATGGCCATCCATTATATCTACATTCACTAATTTGAGACTTTTTCCTTCCACATTAAAGTCCTTTAAGACAGAGTAAAAATGTCAACAATTACATCTTACTTAAATTTTTGCTACTTTTCATAGTTCTCAATGATATTAAATTGACATGATGTGTTTGTAAAAAATATAACTCTATGAGGTACTTGAATAAGTCTATAAAATTTAATTGCAGTGGAAGGCAGGCACAGCCACCATATACCGTAAAACTAATGTCAATATTTATGCCGTGAAGAAAGGAGAGGCTTGGCAAAGCAGGTCCCATGTGTTCACAGCCTTGCGAAAGGAAGAAATTAATATTAAATCATACCTTGGCTTATTTCAAACCAAAGACTAGGTTGAAAGAAATGCTTTTCAACTGAAGACCTCCAGTACGTTAAAATGTGCCATTTCTAGCTTACTAAAAAAATAAGTTTTGTAAAAACTGTATCATTGATTTCAGGGGTTTAAAGAGAATTATGAATTGTCCAGTTACACGCATCATATTTTTAAATGTACTGGATTATATTTAGACATGGTGACCATGTCTACCTAGCCTGTGGATAACAGTGCGTGTGTACAGCGTCCGCACGTATGTGGAGAATATGTGGATATAGTTTCGTTATGTTTATGGACCCCACGTAACAGCTACAGACGAAGTTTGCACTTGGCGAGTACAAAGTAATTGCTAACTGCTGCTATGGCCAATGTTTTGTTTTTTACACACCAAATCTTAGGACGGAAGAGAGCTTCCTCCTCGAGACATAAAAACAAAACCAACATCACAAAACCAACATCACGATATGAGAGCTTACATGCACAATGAAAGTATAATGCACCAAATTAATTCTAAAACTTCAATTAACATGTTTTCCTTAGATGAATTCCGAGAAAAGCCATTGATTTACATTTGCATAGTCCCTTTTGATACGCACGCACGCGCTTTCGTTAGGCATTGGTTTAATTGCTTTTAATGGAACTAGCATATTTAGAACTTTCCGTGTGTCAAGCTCTGTTACAAACGTTCGTGGTAAAAAGACGATGGCACTGAAAACGCTCGCAGCTGTGCCATACAGGGACGGCAGATGTCCTACCACACAGCCGGCGTGGCCAGTGGCGTGCGCAGTGATGCAGACAGGTGTGGGGGGCCACGGGAGTTGGGGGCGTGGCCCATAAATGGTCCTGGAGGTAGGGCTGCTGGGACATGCAAATCGGAGACAGAACACAAATGCTTTCCCATGAATTTCTGCAGCAGAAACGACACATGAATGTAGTCCCCAGAGAGCCACAGAGCGAACGGAGAGAGGCGACATCCTCACAGCCCCTTAGGCAGCGAGCGACCTGGAACCCCCCGTTAGCGTTATTAAATCGACACGATGCGTTTTTTTAATCTAAGGACTAATACTAGAAAAGTCAAACGACCTTGAAGTAACTAGTTTGCCAAATTTCAACCACTTTCCTCTGGCGACCTAAGGGAGGGACCAAAAGGAGGTCGGGTCGCACCTCGTGGGACATGCGTGGCCGAGCCTCGGACGTCGGCGGCAGAACACCTGCCACTGAGCCCACTGGCGTTCAGCACGCAGGCCGACGGGATGGAGGCCGCCAGGCGAGAGTCAGCTCTGTTCTCTAAAAACGGCAGCAGTGCGGGCCCCCAGAGAGCACTCGGGGGGCTTCCGCGCACGGATAACGAAGAGATCAGGTGTGTAGAGGTCGTATCGGGACACGTTTACTGGGGGAGGAGGAGAAGATTTGGAGGATGAGCTTGCGGGCATCCGCTCTGTGCTGGCAGATGCTTTTTAAATGTCGCCCCACTTAACTCCTCTCACGTCCCCTCCGGAGGAGATGCGGGAAGCTCATCGTAGGGGAAGGAATTGCGAGTTCGGAGTATTTCTGAAACTTAGCTGGAGGTGATGGAAATTCAGAGGGACTGTTGAAGTGGCTGGTGGTTTTGTCCAAACGGCTAGTGGTTTTGGCCTGTGGAAGTCGGTGTGTTGGTCCTGTGTGGACGGGCTGTGTTTTACGTGGGAGAATAAACCTAATAGATTCTTTTACTGAGAAATTTAGACGAGTAGATAAAACGTTCATAAGTGACTCCCTGTAGGGAAACATACAATAGAATGTACCAAAGTATCAAAGAGTTTGATAGACTGTAATTGCTACAATAATGAGACTCCAGAGAACACTGGATGTGGTTCCTTGAGTGCTAATTGAACTTCAGATGGAAAGGGCCACACACCCTGTCCCCTTCGCCTGCAGCCAGGTGCCAGACAGATTGCCAGAGGCAAGAGGGTCCATCATGGCAGCAGTGGGACCAGAGGCTTATGGCTATTTCGAGGAATTTCGGTCCCTAATAAGAGGAGACTCCTTTTTTTTCCACACCCCAAATCGATGAACACATTTCATTTATTAGTTCGTGAATGAAAAATTCTCAGCTTCTCAGAACCAACATTAATTGTCAAAAGGATTTTCAATATGTTGACGTTTCTACTTGAGGTAGAATTCTTGCTCTAACTTGTGAGCTCTCTGTGGCCTTTCTCCTTGGCCACTCAAAACCCTGTCATGCGAATCAGACTCTTCTTCCTCTAAGGACACGACAGGCCCCATGCTGTGGCACTATTGCTCCAGGGGACACAATAGGCAGTGGCAGGGGCGGGGGGGTGGGTGGGAGATGGGACTTATAGCACAAGCATCTGGTTTAACTATTTTTCTAATCGGGGCCCGAAACGGGGGATTCGCTGGTCCCACCCTGTATGAAGCGCGCAGAAAGTTCTCGACACATACACGCTCTAAAAGCTGAAGTGCCTCGCATGCTGCGTTCCCTTGTTTTTACTTCGGAGGACTTCACTCACGGTCGTTGTTAGGTCATGACAGGATACAACCCCGCATAGCTCTGTTCATGACACTTTACCAAGTGTATACATTTGCGGGTGAAAGAAACATTGTCACCAGCAAGCAGCTGACGTCTGAGCCCGCTGTGAAGATTTCCCAGCATGCTCCTGGCAGGGCGAGATCCCAACTGTGCTACCGAAGAACAGGCTTGTGTGAGGAAGAAGCAGGTGCTGTCTTCCAACGCATCCCCATCCTCCGTTCCCCCGACGCCTGGCTAAGAGGTCTGGGTTTTCCACGAACCCCTTGGGGAGTGTTCTCCCAGGAAATCGGAACTTGCTCTAACCCCTAGGGACACAATCAGTTCCACCTGTGCCACCCGTGGCATTACGTTGAGTTTTTTAAATGCCTTTAATTGTACTGTTTGTGAGTTAAGTACGATATCAAAATGGTTTAAAGAAAACTCTGCACACGTGCGCGCGCGCGCACACACACACACACACACACACACACGACCATCGGTCACTTTTCCCATCGACGCATCTGACCCGCACCTTCCATGCTTCAAGCTCAGAGAAGATTCAGTGTGGGACACGAGAATGAAAGACGGATCAGAAAGGCGACCGTGACGTTACACGTGCGCCAGATGCTCCGAAGTATAAAAGACCTTGGTCTCCAGAGACACAACCATCTCTCTGTAGAGTCAAAGCTGACGCCCACATCAGTAGGATGCTTTTCATTAAAGGGCCATCTACGCCATGTTTATAAGTATAGAGAGATTGAGCTGCCTGAAAAATTAAAGCAAAGCAATTAATTGATTATTTCTGGTCAAATTTTACATAGAGTAATCTAACCTCTTTTTTTTTTATTATTATTCTTCAGAATTATTTCACCGATTCACATCACCTTATAATCTTAAATAGTCTTGGCAGTACTGTTTTTTCCCCAAAGCACAGAATTATTATAACGGCAAAGATGCACTAGAATATAAACAATAGCATGTGACCTCTTACGCCACAAAACGGCGCGGAAAAGTTCGTGATTGTCTTTTGTCCTTAGGTTCTCTCTTTTGAAGATTCAACTATCGTTGAAATTTGGAGATGTCGCACTGAGCGATACGTTAATCCTGAGTAGAATAAAGTGATTTTGAAAGACAAACAGACCTTTTACTGGGCGCTCAGAAACCTGCAGCGGCCTAGACCGTTCCCTAGAGTGCGGGCCGCTGAGATGCTGAGCCGGGGAGCACACAGGGGCTGAGGCAGCCTGGCACAGGCTTCCTTGTACGATGTTTGCTTGTGTTTCTGTTTGTTTGCTCGTTTGTTTTACACCTTTACACCTGCTTTCCTTGTGACCCGGTCGGTACCTCACCAGATGCCTTAGAGCAAGGAAATCTGCAGAGTTTACTCCACCTGCCCCTTCCGTGAAGACCGCACATTCTGGGGCGAGGCGGAGCTGCTCCGGCACCCCGCGTTAGCGCGGCCACCTCCTCACGCGTCCACACAGAGGTGACCTCCAGAGTCTGACATTTCCCAGACGCATCAGATGACATACGGACGGGGAGGGACCGTCGGTGCGGTGAGCCCGGATGCAGAACCCCACCACGCGTGGGCCCCGAAAAGCAGAGTCCTGTTTAAAAATTAAGCATTTTCTAAGCAGGATGATAGTTTACAAAAGAGGGGTCCCAGACCCATAATGGGAGAGAGTATTTAACAGTGGCAGCACCTAACAGGTGGCGGTGCCGTGGTGGCTGTTTGGATGTCACACGTCGCACCACGGGAGGGAGGGGTCTTCCTCCTCAGAAAATGAAACGAAATACGGACCACGAAAGCCTGGGCACAGAGAGAATGTATAACACCCACCGAATTAGTTCTACAATGTCGATCAGCGCACATTGGATCAATTCGAAAGGAAAATCACTGTCGGTCACAGCGACTTCTGTTGAGCGTGTCCACACGCCGTGCGGGGAGAAGCCACATGCGTAAGCTGCTTGGAAAACGTACAAGCCCGTGGCATCGTCGGCTGGAATCGTCAGCTCGAGCTCCCGACTGGCCGAGCACGTGGCCGTCCCCAGTGAGGAGCGGCCGGGCCAGGCCCTTGCGCCCTTCAGCGTGGTGGTGCCAGACGCACACTCAACACGCGATCGTCTATTTTTCTAACTAATGCAAGAGGCAGGACGACATGTTTCTGCTGTCCATTGCCTAAACATGAAGCCGAAAGGGCTCTGGCGACTGGCCCGGCTCGACTCCTCAGGGGGGTGCCGGGTGGCGGGGAGGGACAGTGACCGTCCCTGTTTGTCAATCCATAAGTCTTCCCGCTCCGCTGGGCCACAAGCTCAGCGGTCACAAAAGCACCTGAAAGCACACCTGTGCTGCCACCTGCTGCTCCAGAGTACTCCCACAAGCGGCCCACGTGACACGCGCGTCACTGTGCACGCCGAGACGGGCGGCTTTTCCTGGCTGTCTCTCCGTTTCCACACATTCTAAAGGTAGAAACGAGGTGCCCACGTTACGTGTTGGTCACAAGAAAGAGAAAGTGTGGGGGGCGGAGAGGAAGATGGGGAGCTGCATGCCTCCCTGAAGGGCTGAGGGGGGATCCGTTACGCCCCAGAGGCTGAGCTGAGCTACCGCAGTCGCAGGCCACCTGGCCCCCTGTGGCACGTGGTGTCCCCACACTCAGTGCCGCCTCTTTGTACAGCCTTTCCCCCCAAAATCTGCTTTTGTATAGCGAAGGAGCTGATGCATTTGGGGCCTTCCATAAGTACGTGCTCAATGCATTTTTTGAGCAAGTCAGACCGTCTCGGGGGGCGGGGGGCCTGGACCCACGCCCCGTCCCTCGTGCACGAGGAGGAAGACAACGTCCGGGTTGGCAGAGGGTGCCGTTCAGGGTGCCAGGTGTTTGCTTTGCTGCGGTGGCGATTTGATAAATCCCTGGATACATAATTAGAAGGCAGTTTAATTCCTTTATCAACATGTAGAATGGTGGGCTAATATTTCTCAGATGAGCCTGCCGTTTAGTTGGGCCTCTCCGTAAACAAATACTGAAGACAAATGCCCAGCCAACTACGTCGGGAGCGATGTTATGTGATATCTGTGCCACTTAAACTAAGCGCTCCTGTGAAACTTCTACAGGTTCTAACACCGATGATAATGATTATAGATATCGGAATAACGTTTTCGGTGTAGAAAGGAATATTTGATAACTGCTTAAGATTTTGCCTCGAGTAAAAATTCCACATGGAAATCCAAGATCTCTGCCAGTAGCTCGTCAGTGCATCTCTCACTTTCTATAAACATGCTCTCTCGCGCACATCTATTTTTCTGTTTATGCCTCTGTCCCTTGTTTGTGTGTGTGTGTGAGAGAGAGAGAGAGAGAGAGAGGAGAGAGGAGAGGAGGAGAGACAGAGAGAGAGAGAGAGAGAGAGAGAGATGTCAAATTTGTACTGAGGGTAACAGGTCATTGCTAGTAAGCGAAACAAATCTTGCGTCCGGGACCCACTTAAGTAAGGAGGACATGGAGATTAAAAACTCATGAAGTCACTAAACAGGAGCTTTTCAGTAAGAGTAAATGCAGCTTGTCTGAAATACATATCCTTACTGAATTAGTAAGTGATTAAAAATGACGTACTTTTTAAACTCAAGAATTTCATCAACGGTTTTTTCGTTCTGTTTTTATAACGCTGATTTTTCAACTCGAGAGTTCTCTATTCTTTTTCTGAAATCTCAGAGTTTTCCTTTGTCCTGGCCGTTCCTATCGGTCGATAGTCCACATAAATGAACATGATCCCTATTAGCAAGCTAACCCGAAGCTATTGGAAAAGCTAAGCTTCACTCTTAAGCCACAGAGCGATTTACAGAGAAGACTCCATTAACGCTTTCTGTTCTAAATGAGCATAAACTCCAAAAGCTCCACTGCCAGCGTGTGAGGCCAGAGGCAGGTTTCTGAGTTTATCCTCTGTGACAGCGACAGAGCGGCCCTGTCACCTGAGTCACCCGCACAGCGAGCGTCGCTGGCACCTCGTCTGGGCTGCACGCTCCGTTTGTGACTGAATGAACCTCTTCTGGCTGGATCTGTGGTCCTCGCACATGGATGAGCTTTATAAAAAAAAAAATGTGGAGATTTGTAAAGTTCCTGAAGCTCAGGCCACATTCCAGACCAATTCGTTCAGAATCTCGTGGGAGGCGGCCTGGACATTGACACTGTTTGCGAGGCCCCCAGAGGAGCTCCGGTCGCAGACGGGGATGCGGGGTCAGGGTACAGCATCGCGGCGAAGCTCTCACCTTGCTCTCCTCCCAGTGCCCTGGCACAGTGCGGCCGCCCTCGCTGGAAACCGCGGTCTCTTCCAGACGCGGTGAGAGGCCGAGGCTCACACCAGGCACCTTCTCCCTCCCTCCAACTCTGCGTCTTGGACACATGCCGCTTCTGGCTTCCACCATCTCTACGTCAGCCTCGGACAAGATACTCCTCCTCCAAAAATCAAAATAACGGCTATGTCCACTTGTGACTAACAAACAAACAAACAAACAAACAGGAGAACCATGGGCAGTAACGGCGTGAGGAGGCTGATAACAGGTAAACAGGGCAGCGATTCCTGCGGGAAGAGGAACCAGCGTTCTGCTGTGGTCCTGTTTCTGTGCCAAGAGCCGGCAGGTCGCGCTGGGGGACCCTGAGACCCGGTGACCGTGGGCGCAGGCGCCAGCTTTCTCTCTGATTGGAGCTGACAGGTGGGGACCCGGGGGAGCCCCAGGCTGCCAGAGCTCCCGGTCAAGGGGCCTGCAGAGAGGGCTGCACGGAAATGCGCAGTGTCCCCCGGGTCCCCAGCCGAGAACACAGCAGTGTGTCCACAGGACGAAATGACCCAAGGCCCAGACAGAGGCCAAGATGAAGCTGGAGAAACATCCAGCAGAGGGAGCAGGGGAGTCACCCCTGGAGCCTGTGCAGGGCGAGGCGTTTGTGCTCCCCAACCAGCGTGGGGAACCCCAAAGCACAGATCATGGGGTGCAGTGCTCCCCAGCCGGCCAGTGTGGGGAACCCCAATGCAGGGAGCACAGAGTGCAGTGCTCCCCGGCCAGCATGTGGAACCCCACAGCACAGATCGTGGGGTTCATGCTCCCCAGCCAGCCAGCGTGTGGAACCCCACTGCACGGGGCACGGGGTGCAGTGTTCACTCACTGCCTCAGCGAGAGAAGCAGCTCCAAACCGGACGCTTCTCTGGTCCCACTTAGAAAGTCTGACAGCAATTTCTACAGGATCAACTCTTTACAAGTGACGTGACTCTGTGTCAGAACAAAGCACAGGGCTGGAATGATTCAGAGATGTCCAGAAACGTCCAGTCTGAGCCGCCATGGGACACGCGCTACCGGGCACCTGGGTGCGGGCCACCCAGCCTGCAAAAGCACAGCCCCCTTGGGAGGGAAATCGGGCTGACACGAGAGCCCTTGTCCCCTGTCCAGACGGTCCCTTCACACCATGAACCTGGCTTCTGCTGGGAACCTCTCCCTTCTATGCACAGCCTCCCCAGAGCGAGGCGCCTGCGCCCCTCGCGGCCCAGCGTAAGCGCCACCGCTGTGAACGGGCGCCCCCCCCAGATCATTCATCTTGTCACTCGTGGCTGCATCTCATCTTACTGTGCAGCTCCGTTATTAACACTTGTCACTCCTCCTGACATTAGATCCAGCTCACGCCTGAAGAGTGGCATTCGCGAGTCTGTACCGTGTCACCTAATAGAGTGATCGGGACACAGAGTTCAAAACATTTGCCAAACGCTTCGTGAAGGAGGCTACTAGCATCAGGCTCCGCCGCTGAGTCGTCCTCTGAGCCCCGAAACACCCCGGGACCACCACGCCTCTCCTCCCTCCCTCCCTCCTGACGTGGCTGGACAGCTGCCCTCCCGACTCGCCCAGTTAGTAGAACCTGTGGACTGAGCCATCCGAAAGTCGTGTTCATCAAAAACCTGTCTCTACCGCTGGTGGGCTGTGTGGCCTGGGGAACTCAACTTCCCCTGAGTCTTCATCTACACAATCCAGACAAACGCGTCCAAAGTGTTTAGCCTGAGGAAGACAGGGATGATGGTTGGGGCACAGGACAGGCGCTTCCCCCGCACGGTTCCGTACTGATGAGCACGATAAAGACGCTCGGTATTTCTCGTTAAAATCAGTGTCTTCATCGCTAACATTTTCCAAATAACCCTCCTTCCAGTAAGAGTACTCCGGCGAAGGACACTAACCGCGTACGGAACTGTTTTCATCTGCGGTCCGTGGACTTTCCTTCCTCGTAGAGCAATTCCATCCATCCATTCAGAAGGAGCGAATCGAGTGTCCTTGGTCCTCACGATCTGCATGTTGTTTCCACATTTCCCACATCATCGCTATGAAAGAGGAATTTCTAACCATCCTCAAAAGGAAGACGAGAAAATGATAGTAATTTACTTCCTGTTTTTAAAAATGCCTCATTCACGCTTGGTTTCCATCACAGACCGGAGTGAAGTGTCTATGTTAACTACGTAAAGATGTAATATCATATGCTGGGTTATTTTGTCATCCATCCCTTTTATATTATTTTTTATATTATATTTACATTCTTAACATAGCTGAAAGCTTCTTCTTTTCTGACAGAATTTCTTTTCAATATATGCCTCCATGGAGGTAATGCGTTCCTCTCTAATTTTATTTTGAAGTATGATATAGTTAAGACATTTTAAACGGGAGACCTAAGTTGATTTGCCTGTCACATACGTGAACTGAGTGACTGTTTTGCAACAATCTATGTGCTGCAGAAAAGAATTAGGGACCCCCAGCCACCAAGAGACCTACGACCTTTAGCACGACGGCCAAGCATGGCAGAGTGCGGTGTCAGAATCGGCGTAGGACGCTACTTCTGGGCGTCAGAGAGGGAAAACTGTGTAGTCATGGGTTCAGGGAAGGTCGTGTAGAAATACCGCATCTGAGTTAGGCCTGAAGAATGCGCAGGACATTCATGCATGAAAAGCTCGACATACGAGACAGGCAAAGAGATGGGAAAATGCTGGACATATTCGTGGAACGTCTGAGAATATTCACCCTTTAGAGAAAATTATCTTTTTCCAAACAGTTGGTGACTAGGTCGAAAGTGCAGCAGGAAGCTGCGGATGGACAGCGGCCGGCCTGAAATCGTGTATGTAGAGAGTTCGACGGCTAAGGGATGAGGCCTCAGAGAAGTTTAGGTCATTTTTCTGACGCTTCTTCATTTTCACAATGACATCGTTGGGTACAGATTTAGCAGGTACACAGAGGCAGGGGAGTCAGTGAGGCATCTGGGGGACACAACTCAGAATGACACATGTCTGACCCCGGGAAGACAGACAGGTCCCAGCGAGACCCCAGGCGTGAAGGTCATCAGCCACTCTCAAGTTCTCTGTCTCCCCGAGAAGACAGAAGAAAACCGTAGAAAATATGGAATGAGAGGGTCTGCTAAACACTGCGAAGACAGAGGGGAAGGACGGGTCTGGGCTCAGGAGGACACACACTCGGGTTAGAAGGTGCCAAGCGGGGCGAGGCCGGAACGTCCGATGCGGGAATTCAGGGGGAGTTCAGGTATGGAGGAGCGAATTCGGAAAAGAAATCGCAAACGATGTTTGGCTTTGAGACTTCGCTGAAGCTTTGGGACAGATTTTATCCCCCAGTGGACAGCGTCTGGAGAAAAGAAGGGAGTCATGAGCCGTCGCCTCTGGGGATGCCCGCTTTCGAAGAGGAAGCCGAGGAGGAGTCAATCGAGCCGACCGAGAGACAAGCAGCGTTAGGACAGGTCGTGCTATGGACCCCCACGGAGAAGACATGTTAAACCAGAGACGGGACGTAGCGCTTCCTGGGAGACAGAGGAGTATCCAGCTGCCACCTCTGTCCTCACCGATAACCAGCCCTCATATAATGGAGACGCTTCACGTTATTAGGTGTATGAGCTAGAAAGGATGCACCACTTGTACTTAGACATGACGTAAGACTTAATCTTCATTCGTTTTCAGCACAAATTCCCATGTTATAGTGATTTGTTCTTTAAATCGTTTTTTACCCCTTACATTGTTGGCTTTGTAAGAATAATTTTAGAGGGTAAAAGTAGGCAGGACATTAACAGAAAGGTCCACGAATGTGGAAAACCTGCCGACGTCTCTCACTGCGTGAATTAAGCCTTTGCTCACACAAGCGCCTGGGTCCTTGGCAGCTGCCAGTTTGCCGCCCGTTGGCTCCTAAAAGCGAACTGCTCTCTGCTGTGCCCGCCCCTGTCACTGTGACATGCGGGCCTTCACAGCTCTAGCGAGATGCACGTGAAATAAATACATGTATAAATGAAATGCATTAACTCGTTGCATCCAAAGACCAAATTTGACTTCTCTTGATAACCTGTTTTATATAAGTATAAAATCAGGCAAGACTTGGTTTGAAAATTAAAATATATTGTGAAGTACTTATTGCTCCTGATCCTGTGTCTCTAATACAAATGAATCATTGTTGTTTTGCCAGAACGTTTTTCACTGTGATCTAGACATTAACTCTTGTAACATTCACTGATAAACTTGACCATCCCAGAAGATTAACAGTTACTGAGTAGCAGATACTGAGTACCCTCTGTTCCAGCCTCTGTGCTAGTGATTTGTGGGTTTTACTTGCAGTTCGTAATAGTGACCCTGCAGGGTAGATGTCACCATGCCCATTTATGCCGAAAGAAGGAAATACTCAGTGATGTTGACGGGTCACACACATTATAAGACAGTAACTAAGCTGGTTTTGATCCCAATTCTATGCATTTTCTGCTATGGCACACTCACTGCAAAAATTTCTTTTCTTGTGAAATAATAATTCTCTTCTCATGTGTTTAGGACTTTGTCAGCATCCATAACTTCTTCAAGCATGCTTTTTTTTGTTTCCTTCTACTTTCTACTTTTTGAACAGTTTTGATTTCTTATTTTCATAAATTTCCGTTGTCATATATAAGGTTAAAGTTGACAGGCTTACCAAAAAATATAAAATGCTGTTTCTGCTTTTTATTCTAAGTAAAGTCACATTTTTAGAAACATCTATGGCATATACACTATGGATAAAATTCCCTTTACTCTTCGAATGGCATGACTATAAGCTTATCCTACGTTTAAGAATGCTTTCCAAGCTATTTTTAGTACTGGTTGTTGCTTTATCAAAAGACTTATGTAGTTTAAATTAGAAATCTGATAAAGCATTCTCACTGTAAAAAAAAATATTAAAAATATCATAGCTTTTTTTTTTTAGAAGTTTAAGCACTGTTTTGCTAGAATATTTATAACTAACACTTGAAAGATACCCTTATTACTTTGACTTTGCTTATGTTCCGCAGGGTTTAGTTTGCATTCGATTTTTCTGTAATGGAGCCTCGCATCTGGCAGGATTTTGCTCTGAAGACAGTAACTAAGGTATTATTAGTAACTAAGGTATTAATAGGTATTATTCCACCAGGGCTCGGCTATCCACCTCCCTCTATAGGCGAAGATTGCTGATGAGGCCCCGGAAACTTCTGCATAATATACAAACACGGCACAGCAGGGAGGCCCGGGCCCTGTCAGCCCGCAGACTGGGACTTCCAAACCCCCTCCACTGACGTGCTGCCTCCCTTAAGCCCTTATCAGTGAGAGGGGTAGAGATTCCCAGACACAGGTTATTTTGGCCTTATGAGTTAAAGGATGCACACCACGCAAGCAGAAACGCACATCGTTCAGCTTTAAAAGAAGATACTTATTTTCTTTATACACTATTTTTACGTGGACAACTTTTAGTCAGTTCCTCCCTAGTCGGCATTTAACTCGGCTTAAAAGTTTGTAAAGTAACCTCGTCGTCACAATCATTTCCCAGTATATATGTGTATCAAGTCATCGCCTTGAACCCCTTAAACTCACACAGTGGTAGACGTAAATTATATGCCACTAAAGCTCGAATAACCCCATTTTATACTGAAGAGCACTCTAATAAATATCGACAGAAGATCGAAGTATTCGAACGCCGTCACCTGACCCGCCACTTCGTGACAGACGCTGACCGAGCAGGTCCCAGCATGCCTCGCTGCGGTCTTTTACAAACTAACATTACCTTTCGCATATAATGCCCATTTAGACCTGCCGTTTCAAAGTCCGCCACAACGTGAATTAAAATGGTGTTTCCGTAATAATCGTGAATTTCTAAGGCCATTATTCTATAGTTCGTGAATCTAACTGTATTAATTTGTTTCAACAGCATCCTGTGTGTTCATGTGTTTTACCCTCAGACCCCCTCGCTCCAAGTCCCGTGGAGGGAAGTCGCCCCGAGTGAGCCCGTGACCTGTCCACTTCCACACCTTTGCCCAGGGGCTCTTTCCGTGCCCGGTGTCATGCTACTCTCACTTTGCAGCCAAGTCTCCTCCGGAGTTCTGCCCGTGAATGGGGATCAGTGTCTCTTGTAAAGCCAGTTATTCGCATGTGCCTACACCATGCACTGCAGTCACTGGTGTCTGTTTATCTTCAGACACATGGATACGTAGGCGACCTGCTTCCTGTTCACCTGCCGTGGCTCTTAGCATATTATCGCACACGTACTGCACACTGAATAAGTGTTTATTCTTTTATACAATTCATGCTTTATTCTCCAGGTTGCAACTCTAGAATAACGACCACATGAAAGTCAATATCCTTCCCAACCTACCCTGTTGTGACCCCCAAGGCACCCTCTCCAACTCTGTGCCTGAGAAGAATAAGCCAGAACACCTTCTTCAAAAGCACTGGCAAGATTATTGCAGCCGCGATGAGTCTGTGTGGGCCCGGCTCAGGGCACACAGCCACAAAGCCCCGCAGGTGACACGCCACACGCCGCGTGTGGCCACATCACGTGCTTTTTTTCCAGCCATCGCACCATTTCGAAGGAGGAATCTGCCTCTGGAATCAGTAATACAAAACGCCATGCAAACGTACGGTTTCTAAGAACATGAATTTTCTCCAGAGGTTTTGGTGTGTGTTAGCTACAAGGTACCTCCCACTTTTTCCCGCAGGCGCTGTCATTCAGAAACTCGAAAACATCCCCCCGATTCTGGTAAGGGGAGCCTTGCTACACCTGTGGCTTTTGTGTTCTGGATTCGAAACCGGGTCTAACGCTGACATCTCGCTGGAGCGGGCAGAACGGGGTGGGGAGTTTAAACCCGCACCTTGGAGTTGGCCGAGAGGCAAACCTGTGATGGTCCTTACGGCTTCTTCTTCCATCGGAGTCTCGTGATCAGCAAAGCTGAAAGGTAGCTGTCCTCAGCTGCCAGTCAGGCCATCTCGATGCTTCTGCTTTTCCCAAATCTGCGAAATCACCTTTGTAAACCTTACCAGCTCCAGTCGTGTGCAAACCTCTCCGGGAGAGGCTCGTACACTGGACTCACAGTATTTTTCTTCCAAATGAAGAATTATTACTCACTCTTCATAACGCAATCAATTTGTTTAAAAGATGTGTAACGTGTTGATTAAGAATCTAACTATCCAAAGGCCCCGGGAAGGTCCTCATGCTCACGCCTCTGGGGTCGCCGGCTCTCATTCTGCTCAGAGCTCCTCTGACGTGAAAACAGTAAGTGACCGATTCGAACAATTACTAATACTTGGGGTTTTTTGTCTTATCAGTTTGTCTCGATTGAATTGCCTGGTTTGGATTTTGGCAAAATACGTGCCTCATCCTGCCCCGCAGTTGTCCTGAAATTGTCAGGTCGCTCAGGTAACGGCGACAACGAAGCGGTGGACAGAATCGCCCCCGGGTTTGTGGGTGACCAGGCGGGGAGCCCTCCGGTCGCTGGTCCCGGCCATCGTCACCACAGCTCCCACCGGGGGCTGGAGGGCTCCTCCAGAGGCCCCTCTGGGGTCCTTCTCCACGGGTCTGCTCGGTGACGAGGACAATGGCAGCGTGGTGCTCCCACGCCCCACCCCGACGATGCTGCAGGTGGCGTCATGGGTTCTTTGCAGGCACCGGTGGGTGAGGGCTGAAGAGCTAAAAACAGCGTTTCCCGCCATCACAACTGGGCCCAGGGAAAGACGTGCTCTTGTCCTGTTTCCCTCCGTGTCCCCCTCTGCCCCCACGTGACACACACACAGGTGCGGCGTGCAACGATGCGGAGACCCTGCCTCACAAGGCATTTCCTGTGATTCCTCCTGTTTGCTGACCTTGGAAGATGATTAATCGTGTGCACGTAAAGAAGTATTAAGTACTGTTATTAAGGTATGATTACTCTGTTACATAGTCGATCGTATGTGGTGAAATTTCAAGTTCAAAATTTGTGTAGAAAGGTCAAGATTTCAGGAAAACCTTATCTATGTGGTCTAATAATG
>NW_024347788.1:12213946-12304262 GCF_902729225.1 Pteropus medius | reverse complement strand
TTTCAGGCTAGTGCTATGTTTAGCAGATTTGGAAATAGCAGAGGAAATCGGTAGCACGTGACTGGAAATAACAACGCCTCGAAAATGCGAGCGAGGTGCGGTGCCATTTCACCGGGGAGGCACGACCTTCCTGGGCACATCGGCCACGTCCCACCCAGACCCCGCCGGAAGCTCAGTCCCGCCCGAGTGGGGGCCCCAGATGACACCGGATGTGCCGTTCTCAGAACAAGAATTTAGTGCAGAGTCACCAGCACCGGCTCTGGGGACGATGGCCCGAGGAGGCACGTCTGTCTCCTCACGCGCCTGGTGCCTGAGCTGGAGCAGCTTACGTGAACCCTCCGAGCCCCGATGCCTTGTGTGGGAAGCGATAGTTTAATTACAGAAGGTGCTCAAAACAGGCAAGGCAGTGAGCGTCCATGCACGGTAGTGATCACACTCATTATTATCAGTCACAAACACGTGAAAGGACATCGATCTAAATCAAAATGCAGGAAGAACACACCCATTTATAAGAAGCCCTTGTCCACAATGCCATTCAGGTGCAAAGAGCTTAAAACACGGAGATTCTAAGACGCGGTCCATGGCTAACTTGCCAGGTAGCCTTCGACCTTGCCCGGGGGAAGTCGCTGGGATCGTGCAAGCTGAGTAAGAATCGCATCTCCATCCCTCACCGGTTCTAAGTATTGTCGTCTGTAAAACGGAGATTCTGATAGAATTTGTGCCATGTCATCAAAAGGCATAATGTATGTAATAAGGTAACGCAAGCTACGCCCTACACTCCGTGCAAGGGAGGTTGTGGATGTTAATACTGTGATTATGGTTAGGGACGTCACCCTATGGAGCACAGCAGAAATCTCACTGATATTTGCATATTTGTGTTCCCGAGGCTCTATCCG
Organism: Pteropus medius; assembly: GCF_902729225.1. Taxonomy (NCBI): domain Eukaryota; kingdom Metazoa; phylum Chordata; class Mammalia; order Chiroptera; family Pteropodidae; genus Pteropus; species Pteropus medius. Next base: position 12,303,366 of record NW_024347788.1, on the reverse strand, counting down.
CCCCCAGCCCCGCCTGGAAAACTGCCACATCTCGAGCATCTTAGCTCTGACACCTGCACACGTCTCTTCGCTCTCCTGTAAATCCACGTATGACTCTTCATTGTACTCACACGATTATCTACCAAAGAGCAGGTTCCTACTATTAGGCAATGAACAGGAACTAGTCCCAGTATCTATATCCTCAGTGATGGTTAATTGTATTTGTAATTTGGTTGGGCCATGGTGCCCTGGCGTTTGGTCAAACAGAATTCCAACGCTGCTCTGAAGCTTTTTGCGGATGTGATTACATTTATAACCACGAAAGCAGACCACCCTCCATGTGTGGGTGGGCCTCGTCCAATCAGGTGAAGACCTTAATTAAGACCAAAGACCGAGGTTTCCCAAAGAAAAAGGAATTCTGCCTCGAGACTGATATAGAGATTCTTCCTGTGTTTCCAGCCCTGCCAGCCCCCAAATCATCTGAGCCCATCACCTAAAATAAATCTCTCTTTCTTTTGTATACGTGTACACACATACATACGCAGTTTTCTCGAGAACACTGACTATGCTCAGGAAAGTTATAAATGTTCCAAATCTATACTTCCCAATTCTTACCCTAAAGAATATCTTATCTGCATGAATAATTCACCAGTGTGGATGACTCTACTCCGGTCTGGGTACAGTGATCGCCCAGTTACACATGGAGCATCTCTGTCAAGAAGACAGCACAAACTACTAGATGGAATCACTTCTCAAAATCTATGAATTTATTTGGACTCTGGAACACAGAAATGCCTGAAGGGATCATTTGCCTTGTAAGAGCACCAGCTCCAAGCATCTAAATTAGCTTCGAAAACGCATCGCCATTCAATCCTAGCTGCCTCTCTCGGGTCTAACTTTCTATAATTTCTTCTATAGCTTTACTTAATTCACTTATCTATTCAGACACTGAATAAAATTTACGACCGTTTGGAGAATGCAGTGAATCATGCAGTGTTACATGTGAGTCCAAAATGCAGCAGACTGAAGTGGGATTGATCTTACTGATGTCAGGGGCGAGCCTCTTCCGGCTCTGCTCACTCAGACCAGTCATTCTGTTAGGTTATCACTGGAAATGCTTTTTCTCGGGTTTCCAAACTTCCTCTATTTTTTTCATTTATGTAATTTAGTAACTCCTCCTAATGCCACAAAAAACAATTCAGCAGTCCATGACAAGTAATGTGAAATTTTCTCTTGCTCAGATTCAACTTCTCATCTTAAACTTGATCCTGGACGATCACGCTCCCGATTTTCGGTCTCCTTTGGTTAACTCAGTGCCAGTCACATGAACGCATGTGGTTACACGTTCAGCCCCTTTAAGATGTTGCCCGAATCCGCAGAACAAATGGTATTTCATGGCCGAGGCCTTAACTTCAATCCCAGGTAGCCTCTATAGGAAGGTCTGTTTCCGGGCACAGAAGAATGAGAAACTGAGTAATAAGAACAAAGCTGACCGTGGCTCAGGACGACCGGCGACCTCTCCTGAGGAAGCAGCTCGTGAGCGCCCGGTCAGCGCTACCATCTCTGACGTGCGTACAGCAGTTTCCCGTGATCCGTGGTTTCGCTTTCCACGGTCGACCACTGTCCAAAGGATTAAATGGAAAGTTCGGGACCAAACGATCGATATGTTTTAAAGTACTCGCCGTGCTGAGCAGCACGATGACACCTCGCTCCGCGCTCCCCGTCCCGACCGGGGCACGACTCGCCCCTGTGTCCAGCTTCCCCGCCTGTTAGTCACTCAGCCGTCCCCTCGGTTTCCAGACTGGCTGGTGACAACGCAGTGCTCGTGCTCGAGTCACCCTCCTTCTACTTATTCATGGCCCCCAAACACAAGAGTAGTGATTGGCAGCTCAGCTATGCCCAAGGGAAGACATAAAGTACGCACATGTACAGGAAAAAAAAAGAACATAGCTAAGGTTCAGTGCTGTCCATGGTCCTAGGCTTCCCCTGGGCGTCATGGAGCATATCCCTGGGGTAAACGGGGGCCACCATGCACGTGTGTCCTTTAGGTTATGTAGACACAGATACATCTATTTGGTGCCTGGCACATCCTGGCCCATGCTCTGGTAGAGACTCAAGAAACATGTCGCGTGAGCTTGTCAATAGACGTAGTTCTCTACAAGGCTCTAAGTGACACACGGAAAGCTGCATTCACTGGGATGGGGACATGCACACGCACAGCATGCCTCGGCTGCGCAGTGCGCGTAAGTGGCCGCACGTGCATGCAGCTTTACGTCACCATTCTTGCTTCTCTGACATATGTCGCCACCGAGACGCAGTGTGGGGGGCGGCTGTGCGTTCTCCGTAGGAGCCAGTGGCTTCTTGAAAAACCTGATGACCGAAGCCCTAGGGGCCGTGCCGCGCTACGATGAGAGTGTCCCTCAGCCGAAAGGCCGGCTCCGCGCGGTGCATACCCGGAGGCGCAGACGCGCGCGCGGTCGAGGCGTCGTCCCGGTGACAAACGCTACGTTAACAACGCATGTGGGAAGGAAGGACAAGGCTGCAGCACTCACGCCTCCCGATTTAAACACTTACGACAGAGCTGTGGCGGTCAGCGAAGGGCGGAGCCAGGATGCCACGCAGGCGCAGACCGGCGGGCAGAAAAGAGAGCCCCAAATCCACCGTCGCGCACGCGGCCAAGGGACTTCTGACAAGGGCGTCAAGATCACTCGGTGGGGAAAGGAACATCTTCAATAACTGGTCCTAGACGAACTGAATATCCACATGCAAAGAACAGAGTTGGGTCCTTCTGTGATATCATATGCAAACACTAACTGAAAGTGAATCAGAGACCTAAATATAAAACCGTTTAAACTCTCAGAAGGAAATGTGGAGGGAAAAGCTTCATGACACCAAAGCTGCAGGCAACGAAGGAAAAAGTGAACAAATGGAACTTCATGAAAATGAAACAAAAATGTGTACACCAAAACACTATATCGACAAAGTAAAAAAGATGACTAACGGAATGAGAGTAAATATTCCCAAATCCTATATCTGACCAAAGATTAATATCCAGAATTTATAGAGAAAATTCAACAACCACAGAAAAATAACCAAATTCAAAAATAGGCGAACAGCCTGAATAGACATTTCTTCAAAGACGTACAAATGGCTAACAAGTGCACGAATAGATGGTCAGCATCGCCGACCCTTAGGAAACTGTAGTAAGAAATCACCACATAACTATTAGGATGGCCACTATCAAAACCCAGAAAATACTAAGCTCTGGCGAGAATGTGGAGAGATTGACACCCTTGCGCCCTGTGGGGCGTACGGCTGCTGTGAACAGTGGTACGGGGGCCCCTCCAAAAATTAAAAGTATAATGACCACGGGACCCAGCAATACCACTTTTAGGTATAGAACCAGAATTGAAAGCCGGGTATCAAAGAGAGATTGGTCCACCTATGTTCACAAGAGCAATGGTCACGGTAGCTAAAACGCTGATGCAGTCTAAGCGTCCATGGACAGATGAACAAAGAAGCAAATGTGACATATGCATGCAGTGTAAGACAGCATGGCTTTAAAGAGGCTGGACATTGTGTTAAACGCTACAACCTGGATGCACTGAGGACATTATGCCGAGGGAAATGGGCCAGTCACAAAAGGACAAATACCGCATAATGCCACTTCTATGAGGTGCCTCGTAGGTCAGCTCATAGAGACAGTAGGGAAATGGTGCTTTTCAGGGGCTGAGCAGAGAGAAAGCTGTGCCATTGTTGTTTAGTGGACGTGGAGTTCTAGTTTTGCAAGGTGAAAAGTGTTCTGGAGACACATGCTGGCGACAGTTGCACAATCTGATAAACATAATTAACGCCACTGAAACGTGCATTGAAACGTGGTCGAGATGGCAAATGTCATGTTGTATGTATTTTACCACAATAAAAAAATTTGCAAAACATTCAGAATATCGAAACTAGGATACAAACACATACAGGAATGCAATTACTTAATTTCCGTAATTCGTGATACGGAAATACTCTAAGCCGTGATATTTTAACAGAACAATCCTTCACAGCTTGGTATGGTTTCTTGCGATAATCTTGGATTATTCATCCTCTTTCCCAAATCTGTAATTGCAAACCGAACGATGCCCGCACGTTGCTGGCCAAGCCCGGCTCCCCATCCCGGAGGCTGTTGGGGCTTACGGCAGGTGCCTCCCCCACACACCCTTATTACTTCTGTCACAACTCCACGTATCCCTCTGTCTCGAGCAGATTTCCCTCAGAAGAGGTGACTCACCGTCTTTACCCACCAGGAAGAAACTTCCAGGGCCTGATACAACTTAATCACAGCAACTAACTGCTTATCTTCCCCTTGACATATTCCTCTGCCATCGAGATCAAAGTTTATCTCGGTTCTCACGGCACCTGACAGCTGTCGCGTGCCCCTAGCTAACTCATTCCCCCCTCTCCACAGATCAATAGTCCATTTAGTTTCAAAAGCTCTTCTATTTGAGGCTCCTGTTTCAAATCCCGGTTCTTTCTCGGACGGGAGAGCGAGGGGCCTGTGCTCCTCTCTTCCCTCCCTGTGCCTTCTGACGACAAGGACGGTCATCGCGTACCCTGGCGTCATCTCGAAACAGTCAGTTCGGCCGCCAGGTACACTGGAGCCGCATGCCGATTCTGCAAACTCCACATCTCTATGAAGAGTAAATGAAGTATCTTAGACGTGCCGGTCTGAACCGCTCCGCTGATGTACCGCAGATGATTCTGGAAGCTGTTTTTTCCTTAGGCTTGCTTAGTTTTTCAAGTGGTGCACTCTGGCATCGGGCACGGAAGCCGAGGGTGGGGTAGGATGGCTTCGAGGCTGGGTGGGGGTTGCTGGAGGCTCACCGGGCTCTGATGCATGTCTCATCAGGAACGTGATCGAGGGGATCACGTGACGCCTCGTTCCTCAGTAAACCCCTTAAATGCCAAAGTGGGGTATTTCCATTGTCATCTAACGACCAAGTGGTCTCATCACTAAGCGAATAGTTTGCTGTTGAATAATCTGTCAGTTGCCCCTTCCCCGTCACATTTCAGGTTTCTCGACTGTGACATGGCACTACTGCCCTCAGACGGGGCGCTTCTGAGCATCGAGAAAATTTTTGTAAATCATTGGCCTCGCTGAAGAGCTGTGTGGACCAAAAGAAACGCAAAGAAAAGAAAAGCGAGGGGCAGGGGTTTGCGCAAAGCAGCCTCACGGGGTGCTCTGATCACTCACCCCAACCCGGCAGGTCAGGGAGAGGGGTCACGCCCCAGGTCCGGGGCGTCTTTAGGGAAAGGCTGACCTTCGCCTTCAGCCAGGCCCGTCCACGATTTCTGTGCATCCAGGTCACGCGCCTTTGCAACGCCGGAGGGGCCCTCGCTCCCAGACGCGTCGACAGCGAAAGCCCTCTCGTGGGGGCGCGCGGCCTCGCTGACCGTGCCGCACCCCAGCCCCGCCTGGCTCCCCACCACCTCCGCGCCATCTCCCTCTCCCCACGCCTGAACGTCTCCCCCTGCAAAGCAGCTGCAGGGCCCTCACTCCCGAGAGTGCCTGGGACCTCGCTCCCTGGGACCTCGCTGCCTGGGACCTCGCTGCCTGGGACCTCGCTGCCTGGGACCTCGCTGCCTGGGACGCGGCGTCAGCTGGGCTCAGATACTGACAAAAATTCTCCACAGCTCCGGGCGTTTCTTATACCAACAGCTCTTATATTATTTCCTTCATTACATGCCCTCGTATGTTTGGTTTGGGTCTATAGTTAATTAGAGAGTTAGTAATGTTTTTATGCCAAAGCATGGTGGAAAGGGATTACAATGATGTACGTACCAGTGCTAGAGGCTATATTACGAACCTTCCCCACACACACACACACACACACACACACCCCTATCTGTGTATAAAATGATGATTCTTACACGTTTTCAGTATCGAATTGCAATAGTTGCAATATTCCACAGATGAATAAATGCAGTATATGAATGCGATAGTTGAGCAGAGTTATTCATACATTCAGCTTCCATTTGGTATATTCAGGGACCATCTTCAACAGGAAGGGGACGAAAATATCTTACATTTGCAAATTATACAAATGCAGGGCACTCTCCGTGCACGCTCTGGTAAGGCCTCTCCCGGGGCCATGCAAATGAGGTTTTTATGTCTTCAAAGTTCCTTCATTTCTCCCGGTTTATTCTATCCTCGCGATGAGTTCTGGGTTTGATAAGGCCTCTGATAAACTTACAATAGGAGCAACAGCAACTGAATAAAAGTTTAATGAGGTCTCTGAATTCTGTTGTCATCAAATGTGCTCATGGGAGAGCCAGGGATACACACGGCGACTGCTTCCTCGCAGGTCCAGCTCTCTCTCCTGCTGATCCCTAATCAAATCTTCAATCCCCCGCAAACAAACCGCATCCCATTTGCACACGTTTGTGCTGCAGAGACTCTCACGTCGTTTTCAGTGTCCACGTCCTCTCCAGAGAAAGCTGAGGTGTGATGAGCAGAGTGAAAGTTACAGTGAACAATCTGAGAGAAAGTCTGGTCACACAGTGGACGCTCGCAGACGCCTTGAGACCGTGCGAAAAGGAACATGTGAACTCAATTAGCGTGGTGTCCCAGAATCCCAGAATGAAGAGGAATTGCTTCTCGAGCATCGGGGCCTAGATACCAGCTTCTCACCCAAGAGCCCACCTCCCGGGTAAAAAAGCATCTCACTACAAATGTTATCAGCTCCGGGAATGAATTTCAGAGCTTTTATCTCCTTCCAGTGAGATCTGCTAGCAGACCACAGGCAATAATCTATAAGAAATAATTTAGTCATGGTCGTGCCTGGAGACGAAAATGGAGGGTTGATAACTACTTCAAACCCTTTCAATTCTTAGCATTTTGTGATTTAAATTCACAAGCTGTCCTGGCGGACTCATCAGCTGGTCAAATAATGGATCTATTTTTTATCTTGTCATGCCCTGTGCTAATCTAAGTCCGAGCTCTCTCTCTCTCATGTAAATGACAGCCTGGTGTCTGAATCAGCTGTACAAAGCACCGGCAAAATGAGATGCTGGAGCCGAGCGACAAAGAAAAGTTTAAACCGATAGCTCTTTTTCAGTCCTACGTTTCTAAACACTAAAGAATACTTCATAGATCACTCCGGTTGTTTATTCTGTAGAGCTGAGAACAGGTGTGGGGACTAATGGTCACATTCCCAGTTCGAAAACACTTAGCAGAGTCTTCCATGTGTCGTGCGTGGCAGGAGATACGTGAGCTGGCAAAAGGAAAGATGAACGTAGAAGTCGGGAAGACGAAGGGCTGGGAGAGAAGGGTCATGGCGGGTGACAGCCTAGTCACAGGTTTGCTGATTCTTCCAAAACAAACATGCACTGAGCTCCCGGAGGGCCGAAATAAAACGAAAACGCGGTCACCGAGATGATTCGAGGGGTCCCCGAAGGGAAGAATGCATCAGTTACACACACGGAACAAAGACTCTCTGAGTTCTCGGGAAAACAAACATTTCTCCAAAGGCGTTTCGTTTAGAAATACGAAAAAGTTGCCATAGTAACACCTTTTTAGTCTTTCTTAACATCATGACGGCTTCTTTGTGACTGTCAGACTTGGAAATGAATTCTCACTTTGCTACAATATGCTACCAATTTTGGTTTTTATGTTCCTCTTAGTATATGTCCAGTGTCCTCTTTAACCTAATTAGTTATTAGGGTCTACTCGGCTCAATGGCAGAGTCAAATTTGGCAGGAAAGGGTAAGAAAGACTCAGAGTAGCTAGTTTTGTCCCAGAATTACTCGCTCTTGGACAATTTTTCCATTGATCCGGTCAACATGTATTAAATAACATTCAACCAGGATGCCGGGGACTCAAACACGAACACTTCACAGTCCCTAGAGAGACTCATAATTCTTTCCCTCAAGGAATGCGAAGTGTAATCGAGGTGTTTATTGTTTCGCCAAAGGTCAAAAATAATGTCAAGTGTTTTTTTTTTTATTTTTTCCCCCACAGCTTTTCCATAACCATGGTAGTCCATAAAACTAATCTCAGTCACTTTTAGACTTTGCAGAGCGATATCTTGGAAACACAGACAGCTAGCCTCAAGGAGAGGCGATACAGCTTCATTCATGTTTCACTCAGCAGAAACAGAGTGGCGAGGATGTCACCGGTTGTTTTGAATCAGAAAGGTGGTACGAAGCACGTGGACCATGTGAGAGCCTTGAAAAGGGAAGTTTTGGCAGAAATCTCAAGGATACACTCTACCTACCTCAGTGCTCGTTTATGTTACCAGTGCGAATTTAGGATTGTTACTCGATACGATAGCGGTCACTTACAAGAAAGAAACTTGATTATTCTACTCCCATTTCTGGAGTTTCAACAATTGGTTTCTAATTAGACTACTCTGCCTGAGAGTCACAGTTAACAACTGCTAGCTACGCTTCGGAGGGAGACTCGAGCACAGATTTCTGGGTCTAGGAGGATCTAGTCTGCATTTCGAGGGTGTATTTCAAGTTGACGAATTTCAAGATTGTCATAATCATCCTATTTTTCAGAAAATTATATATTCCACTTTAAAACCTATACTCTCAAGCTACAAAAAAGGTAAAATTTGGGAAAGAAATGTGCAAGAACGCAGATATCTCATTTCCAATACACGGTTGCCTAGGTAACAGGCCTCTCTAAGCATTCTGAATGGTAGGCGTTGATCATCTATATTTGGGGATTCAAATCTGCAATGAAGGCAAGTTTCCATGGTGCTGGCAATTGCGTAACTGTTTTTCCAGTATTTTTTAGAACGAAGTTGTATGTCATACGGGCATATTTCAGGCTCGGCTGTCAGCCAATCAATCATATCTCTAGGTGGACGTCTTTCGCACTCACCTTGGAGGTGAATATTCACTTATTCTCGGAAATTGTTTGGTGCTGAAGGTTTTGAACTCGAAATAAAGAGGGACCTGATTGAATAAAAGAACAGGTCACCGAAGTAAGGAAGTAACACTTGTGGGATCAAAGCATAAAGTAGACTATAGAAAACGGTATGGAGATTCCTCAAAACATTCAAAACAGAGCTGCTGTATTGTATGATCCAGTAACTCTACTTCTGAGTATCCAAAGAAAACAAAAACAGGAATTTGAAAAGATTATGCACGCCCCTATGTTCTCTGAAGCATTCGTGGTGATAGCCAAGATATGGAAGCGGCGTAAACATCCATCCACAGATGAATGGACAAGCAAGAGGGGTACCCACAGGCAAGAGAATATTATTCGGCAATAAAAATGGATGGAATCTCGCCATTTGCGACCACGTGGATGGACCTAGAGGGCCTTATGCCGAGTCGAAGAAGTCAGACAGAGAAAAACAAATACGTATGATTTCACTTACATGCGGAATCTGAAAACCAAAACCAGTGATAAACAAAACAGAAAGAGCCTCGTAGATACAGAGAACAAGCTGTTGGTTACCAGAGGGGAAGAGGTTGGGTGGGAATTTTTTTAAAAGGTACAACCGGGTGATTGAGAAAAATGTGAAAACAACACTGAAGTTAAATGTGTGCCTCTGGGAAGCAAGAACTACCTCCACGTAGCCAATGCTTTTCGCCTTTTAAGAGACGTTTTTGTAAAGGTTCTTCAGAATTGAAGTTTGGGGAAACTTCATTTCTGAAAAATGAAGTTTGGGACTAGAGCATAAAGCAAGAGAAGACCTAAATCGCTTTGAGACCTTGTCTCATTTTCTGTGTCTGTACAGCAGCAAGGAGCTTGAACTAGATGGTGTCTGACCTTCATTTTAACGCTAACATTTTAAGGTTAAATGAAATTTAACTACTTTGGTATTTTTCTTCCTCTTTGTGGAAAATAATTAACCTTTCCCTTATTCACAAAATCCGTAATGAGCTAGTAATGCTTACTTCCTAATGATAATAATACACAAGCACTAAGTAGTTTGAATCTCACGCATAGGGAAGTGATCCATGCCTCTTGCATCCGACGCCTACAGCCAGCAGCGCGACAGGCAGCTCAGTACTTAGTGTACGTGGAGACGTGCGTGTGCATGCGTGTGCGCGTGCACACATTTATAACAGTGACAACAAAAGGGTCACCTCAACGGATTATCTGAAGGATAGTTGTAAGACACATCACTAGCTGCTCCTGAAGTATACGTGTGCTGTTTCACTCACATGGATAGACTCGGAATGTCTTTCTGTGACAGTCTAAACGATGTTTCATCAGAAACACACGAACACGTTCCCCGACGTGTAGAAAAGACCGTAATTATCCCTCCCAGAAAAATGCAAGAGGGTTGAACTACCTTGACACACAGCAGACGTAAAGTAATCTCCCGTCGATTATTTATTCACAGTATTCTTCAGTAGAGATGCTTTTCAGGCCTAACATCGAATCGTAGAAAATAAAATTCTCATATAAAGATCTGAATGACTTTGTCAACTGCTAAGACTGGAGCCAGGCAAATCTTCATAAAGTGACTGTGCTTCAAGTTAGTATATGAAACAAGTGAAAAAAAATTATGGTCTTTCAGATAGTTTATGAAGAAAACATTGACAGACAAAAGTGGGAAACAGAAAAAAAAAAAAAAAAACAGTTTAAGAAAGCGTGCCTTGACTGTCAACCACACATTACAAAAGGCACAACAAAGCAATGTTAGTGATTCCTTTGGGGGTGAAGGGGTGGGGGGTGGGGGAGGAAACAACTCGAAGTGCTCCTGGCTCTTGAGTTTTCGACCACTATAGAGTTCACAAATCACAGCTCTGCTGCTCTGTTTACAGCCCTAATTTTCTCTCATGAAGCCATTATTAAATTCTCCAGGTTGCAGCCTCATTAGAAATGACAAACTATCAAACGTGGGCATAGGATGTGGGGACTGGGCTCAGCACAGGTGCGTGGGGAACAGGCTCAGGCACAGGTGTGTGGAGACCCCGCTCAGACGCAGGTGTGTGGGGCGAGCTCAGCGCGGGTGGTGTAGGGAGGACGGGGCTCAAGAAGCGCAGGTGTGCTTGAGACCTGGCAAGATGCAGAGTGCGTAGGACAGCTCGGCAGAGTGTGTGGAGGGACCGGAACTCCGAAGCAGGCCGCGCATCCTTTCTAAATACTCTCACGAGCCCAGGGACCATGACCTGAAAGATTTGGCCCAAGCGGTCACCGAGGCAGCGCCCGGCGCAAGGGTAGCCTGGCTGAACTCTGGCTTCCGGCGGCGCCAGACATGTCGACGACAAGGCGCAAGATGTAAAACGGCGGGGCAGGGTGGAAAGATGCCACTGGACTCCTGTGGGTCACTCTCCAAAAGGGTAGGTCCCTGGCAGAGGACTCTCAAGCCTCAAGCGGGCGAGCGCCTTCCAGAAACTAGCGAGCACCTGGGACTACCACCCGCTGAAATAACTTGGCGAGAGACCGAGGCCTGGAAAAACTGGGTCCCCCCTCTCCGCTCGCCCTCGAGGGTCGCGGGGCCGGATGCGGACGCTCCTGATGAGCGAGGAAGGCGATCCGGGAGGGCGAAGGCCTTTGGCCTTCGCAGCTTCTCCCGTCTCAATGCGTGGTTAAGTTCAATCAGTTGTTGTAGTTTTAAAGTGTAAAACTCCTGGTGGTCTTTTCCACGTACAAAGTAGTACGATAAAACCCCTGCCAACACCAACGCACAGGGCTGTGATATTATCGAACACACACACTACATTACTGCAGCGCACGCCGCACATGTTCGCCGCGCACCACGCCCACACAGCCGCACATCGCACACACTGCGTGCCTACGCGCCTGCAGCGCGTCACACCTGCGCTTACGCGCTTTCGGTTCGTAACTAAACACTATGGTAAGTTTAACGGTCTCTTCAAAAACATACTCACGAGTCCCTTAAAAGATGTCCCCTGATCTATTTTTCGTATCTCTCTTTTTAAATTGATCTTGGTTCACGCGTCTCTGTGGAGATTTCCCTCTCCTCCCTTTTCCCACCTCCGGCATGATCCGCTCACACGTGGTCGTTCGTTTGCTCACTCTGTCACGTGTCCCGTTGGAGGCAAAGCCCCAGACGTCACCTGCACGTCGGCGTCACGGCCTGTGGTGTGGTGCCTCGTTTCTAAATACCCGCCCCGTGAGCTCAGGCTGCTGACCGCTCCGTTCTCTCGTGCAGAGGGAAGTCCAGAACCCCGAGCTTGTCAAGGTGTGTTGTCTTCCAACGTTTTATTTCCCCCAGTGTGTTTTTTCATTATTTTCATTAAAATGTTTGTTAGACTTTTGCATAAATGCAGATAACCTGCTGAGGGCCAGGCTTCACTATAGCTCTGCCCTCAAGACAGATCTATTAATAAAACATCCAAGAATCAAAGTGATGAGCACACAGATATCGAAACCATGTGTCCGAAACAAAAATGCATTTCCTTCGTCATGATGCAAAAATAACTATGTAAAAATTCTCGTTTACATTTAATACGTCTAGAAATGAGTTGATCGGCCGGACGTGTACAGTGGTGTGTGCTATACGGCATCTGATCTTTAAAGCGTTTTTAAGAATCTTTCAAAAAACAGGTGCGTAACCATGGGGACAATTTGGGGACGCCATGGAAAAGCAGACGCACTGTAGGACCGATGTGGGCTGTCGGAATTTCTCTGAACGTCCGCCTAGAAAGCAACGCTCAGATTGTAAAAAAAATGTGGTTTACAGACTTGTAACACCTAAGACATCACGTCTGCACTCGTGATTATAGCCAGCGGCTGTGGTTAGGGAGCATGGCAAGCAGGTTGGAGACCGGCCGGGTCGGTTCGTTGGGGTTAGAAAAAGGGACAATGTATCGGACTGCTGCTCGCGTGAAAGAAACCCCGTGGGTGACTGTCCTAAAACACGTTCACAGCCAGATCTGTCTGGAGGCGAAAAAAGAAATGGAAGCCAGGTCGGAACACGTGCTTTCGAGGATTTTTGAACATCCTTGCGGGCCACGGATGACAGTCGCCCACAGAACGGTCTCTGCCGTCACGGAGACTCGGGTCCTGGGGGTGGCCCTCGCCGGCGGTTCCGGGCTCAGCCGTGCTGGCTGGCGGCGGGCCAACCCACGGGTCCCACAGAGAGGATGACGACCTGGCCTTTCTCCCTTGGCACATTTAAAACATGCACTTCCTGCTGGGTAGGAGTCACCGGAAAAGCATGTCAGATGCGGCCAGGTCAGCTTAAAACAGGGACAGAGTGCCTGCTGCCACCACATCCAGGGGATGCCAGCAATGTCCCGATGCCCAGGTGCTCCCTGAGCACCGGCTGGAGTCTGCAGTGTCGGGGACCTACAGGTCCTCCGGGGCCCTCTATCCCCCTGACAGGGCCCAGAGTCAGGGGACCCCACATGGCCCACAGGTCCAGCCCGTTTGCTGTCTCCTCTTCACAGATTCCGAGCAAAGGATGTTTTCTATATTTTTAAATGGCTCAAATAAGTGGAAATAACAATACGATTTTGTGACACGTGAAAAACGTGTAGAATTGAGACCTGAGTGCCGGCGAATAAAGCCCCGCGCGCCCAGCCACGCCCCTTCCTCAGGCCCTGTCTGTGACTGTCCTCATGCCCCAGCAGGTGACAGGAGCGGTCCTGACAGACAGCAGCGTTGCCCCCAAATCTGGCCCGTTATAAAGAATTCTGCTGAGTCTCGACATAATCCATCTCTACTACAACAGGCCCACGAAATGATGGTCTGAACCTAATGCGCACCCAGTCGTAGGGAGCCGGCCGGCCTCTGGGCTTGGGCGTGTTTTCGTTTGATTGGTTTTACCTGGATCTTCATCGAGAATGAAGTTTAAGAGAAGACACGTAAAGTCTCCACTGAGTTTTGAAATCCTATTCCCAATTTATAATCCGACAGTGACCCAGTTGGCTACATCGTATTCTTTATAATTATCTTGTAGATATGAAGAAAACAATGCATCAGGAGAAACCAAAGTCTTACCCAACGGCCAATGGGGAGAGCGAGGACAGAGCTGGGGCGGAGGAACCAGTGGGGTTGAAGCCGGGACCTGGGGCCTCGCGCCCCTGGACCCCGCGATGTCTGGGCGAGTCGCGACATCTGGCCAGAACTGTCGTTGTGTTTGTTTGTGTGGGTTTCTTTTTCTCTCAGCTACTAATAGCTCTAAGGTTCGTTTTGTGCGGCGGCCCCCGGCCGTCTTGGAACGGGGCGGCCCGAGGTGGAGGGCGCGGACACTAACCCCCCTCCAGCTGCAACAGCCTGGGTCCTTGCGTCAGTCCCTGCAGTGCAGGACGCTGGGGGCAATTTTTCATCTTATTATTCTCTAATGTCTAAGAACTTCCTCTATCTACAAGGCGAGAAAGATGAATGATTCTAGAATGGGAACTGAGAATCAGGAGATCTGTGTTGGAGTTTTAGCTTCACTCCTCACTCGCTACTTTATTTTGAGTAAGATATATATGGAAATCACGAAATGCTTAACAAAAATAGACACTCATGGTTTTAAGTCACTAGACTGTCCCGGAACCTTTCTAAACGGAAGACGAAGGAACTTGAAAGCATGGAGTGAAACCACGTGACATTACCGCGGTCTTTACTGTTTGACACTGGGATGCCTCTCTGACACTTTGAGACTTTGTTCTTTTCAATATGTAATATTCGAATATTTCTAGCCAAACATAGATACAAGTGCATATGCCACATCTATGTAAGAGAATAAAGTTGCAAGACTAAGAAAGATGAAATTATGAGAAGAGGCTATTTTGAAATAGAACAAAGAGATATCTTTTCTTCTCACCTATTGTGAAAGCCAGCCAAAGAGCCGGTGACACCAGGGACCCGCTCTTAGTTCCTAGTTCCGTGGTAGGAAGGCCGCACTAGCCTGAGTGTAACTTCACACGTCAGCGTGAAACCACAGAGTCCTTTACAAACACAATCTCTTGTACCTCCTGCGGCACGGAACTCGATTCTGAGTGGCCGGCAGGTGTCTCCTGCCGAGTCTTAGCGGCCGAGTTTTAGTAACTTGAAGTGATACTGAATCACTTCAAAAGATGTTACGCCTTTATGGTTCAAAAAAACATGTTAAAGGCAACTTTCAAAGTTTCTACAGGATGTAAAGATCAAGTTAAAACAAGTAAAGGAAGCAAAGGATGATTAAAACAGGGCATAAAAATAAAACGGGGACAGCGATGAACTTATACGCAGGAAACACCCGACACAGTACTAAGCGTAGAGCGCTTATTTTAAGTTTTCTGGATACTGACACAAAGAAGAAAAATGGGTTACGAGATGCTCCGAAACCCACCAAGCAAAAAACAAGCCAGCGGCTCAGGAAAAGCGGGTGTTAGTTTTACTGCCTATAAAAAGTACTGAAGAGTGAGATTCTTTTTTATTTTTGACAAGTAATTACCGAATGTGACCTCCGCATGAGGCACTGAGCCAGATGAAATCTATAGCAAATAAAAGAAGCATCACGAATGCCCTGTCTAGTTCATTGTATCGGAGGGGGATGCAGAGGTGCACAGAACACGGGCAAAGCCCTGCGGACACTGGGTGAGCGTGACGAGGTCAGGACCATGAGGAGAGAGGACCAGACTAACTGGGAGAGAGTCCAGCGGGACTCTAGATGAGACAAGTAAGACTTTGCAAAAGCCTTCAACTCGACAGCCACCGCGACAGGGCAGTGACCCTGTAGGTACAGTTACCCCGACATCAAGCATCACAAATTTAACGCCGGGACTGTTGACTCCACGGTGGCAGGCTTGACACTCGCTTAGTGTTCACACGCACTGTGCTGCTTCCAATCTTGCTTTTTAACGAAGAACGGAGTCCAGACATATCTGAAGCAAACTTCGGGTCACAGAAATTGAAAGGAGTCCATAAAAGAAAGAAAGAAAAGGAAAAGGCATGTCCTTGTGATCATTTGCTAGATGAAATATCTATGTGTTTCTTTCTACCAAAAGGTACCTACGTCTTATCTGCAAAGATGTGTACAGTTTCACAATAAATAAAAGTGTACATGATAATCTGTTGCATAAACATTCTCTTAGGTGACATTTACATCCGGAGAATTTATTTGATCTTTAGTGTACGGAACACCACGACATGAAGCAAATAGACCACTCATCCGATCTCCACGCACCTTCTTATTCTCCCAAGAAACTGTGAAATCAGTAAAGTGTTTAATGACCAAATGTACTTCTTTAGCTCATCTCCATGTCTGTCCCTCTTAGTCATAAGCCTTTCTCTGTGTGATGTGACGGTTACTGTTCTTTACCCAGACAGCGCTTGGGCTCCACGATGAGCTCCACGATGTCACCCCATGAGAGAAGGTAACAATTTGAAACAGCAAGAACCCAAATGTTCATACAGGCCAACATCTTACACTCTTGCTAGTTGAGTTAGAAATAACTACCATGACTCACGAAATGCTCATATCTTGCATAAATTGAGAAACAGCCGAAGTTTGACTGTAGGTAAAATTCAGTTTGGATCCAAAGGAAGAGCTAACAAATGTGCCATTTTGGAGCAATTTCTGCAGAGGACCTGGCTTTCCCTGGAGCACTGCTTGAAGAGTTTAATCAGAACGAGTAGGTGAAGGGCTTGTTTACTTGACCAATCGTCTTTGCGAGGTTTGGTACAGATCAGTGAGTTTCTAGACCAATTTTTGAAGCAGTGAAAAGCTTTTTGTCTAAGACGTAGACAGAATCCCCAAAACGCCATAGAATGGAGCATGATAAGCTGTGCCACTGTATTTTACATTTTCTTCGAAGCATCCTTGCGAGGTAAGCAGAGGAAATGCGATCACCTCCACTGTCATGAGAAGAACAGGTCAGATTGGGAAATAGTGATTTGTCGAAATTGGGGGCTTTCACTAGAATCCACCTCTTTCTCAAGCATGAAGCTTTCCATGTTTCTTTCTGACGAATGTCATGGGAGTGTCAACGTTTAGCAGTCACATAGTCACAGCAAACTGTCGTTTCGTCCTGAAGCTTCGCGGTTTCAAAGCCTCACCTTATTTAGAAGAATGACAAATTTTGAAAGGCAGCAGTTTATATTCTACTTCTTGAAAAAAAGAAAGGTCAGTTACAAGATCATTTATTTTACATTTCTCGAATATCCTAAAGGATATCCTTTCATTCATAATCATTTTCTACTTTGTTGAAAATTGGAACATTTGCTGGCCTTACATTAAATTTTTGTCGTTAGGTGACTTTTCAACCATGGGAGAAGGCGTACGTCGCAGGAAGGGTTGCGCCTCGAACTTCGTAAGAGGAACTACGGGGGAACCGAGGAGTGTGGCAGGCCGAGGGGTGCAGGGTGCGGCTCTGGTCCCTCGGCTCTGGGTCCCCCCTTCCTTGGGCTGCGGAGGGCTACGTCTGGGCTATTTCGGATGAGACCCAGAGTGGGGACACGAGACGCAGCGGCCGTGGGGCGCCAAGTTGGACGGACCTGGATCCCAGCCCCTGTCTTAATAAAGGGGCGCCCCGCCCCCCGTGCTCCGCTTCGCGGCGCAGACCCCTCCGCATCTCCGCACCACGCAGAGCTCATCCCCAGGGACGCCGGGCGAGGCCGGGTGACAGCCGGCCCGAGCCCCCTGCACGCTGGGCGCCGGCGGCCCGGG
Organism: Pteropus medius; assembly: GCF_902729225.1. Taxonomy (NCBI): domain Eukaryota; kingdom Metazoa; phylum Chordata; class Mammalia; order Chiroptera; family Pteropodidae; genus Pteropus; species Pteropus medius. Next base: position 12,285,820 of record NW_024347788.1, on the reverse strand, counting down.
GTGACAGTGTCCGTGCGCAGCGCAGGTCCAACGGGCTGAAACGCCGGACAGGCCTCGAAACCAAGAATGGAGGACGTCAGACCAGCAGCGCCAGCGACGCGCGAAGCGAAGGGTATGTGCAGACTCGCGTCATCTCTGCGACCCCGACCCGACGCGTCCCACCGCCCACGGCGCCCGGGGCACGGGCGCGGGGCTTCTCGCCACAGCGACTGCCGCACCTGCTACCGCCGCATCCCCTGGCGCTGCCCGGGGACCCGGCAGGTGCATTCGGCACTGGAACCCGGAGAAGGCAGAGCCCCAAGGAAAGCGTGAGCCCATCGAGCTCATCATTGACGACCGTCCTCTTACTCATCAGCCGAGGTGCCTGTCGCCAGCTTCTCCTGAAGTGGCTTCTGTCCCACGGTCCGATTTGTTTTCTCGAAATGCAATGACGGGGACTCCTGTTTTCCTGACGTCTCTGCGTCTCATCATGCTAGTGGAAGGCCTGGCTCTCCTCGGGCCGGGCGGAGCTGTCCGTCCCGGAGGAGCGAGTCCCCTGTCGTCAGCGGTCACTCCTCCGTGCCAGCTGTCCCCTCGGCGCCAGGGGGACGTGAGCGTCTCCTGTTCCGCCGTGCGCTCCCCTCCCTCCTCCGTCTCTCCCTCCTCTGCTCATCCCTCAGTCCTTATCACATGTCGGTCAGTATGTAAAGGAGTTAGGAAGGATCGCCTAAAACTTTAAAAAGTGCAACTCTGTGAACACTGCCACGCGCGACGTACAGAGCAGGAAATACAGTCAAAGACATGAAATAAACGGTGAGATTCTCCGGATGAGAAAGTGGCTTTACGCGCATGCGTAGATCCCCGAAGGAGGCTTGGTTCTGGGAACGAGAGAGGGTGGGGGGCTTCAAGGAAAGAGCCCCTGGGCTGTCTGTCTAGAAGGCTTTTGAGTCCTGAGGAGAAGCCAGGCAGATACGATTCTCTCCCGTCCCCAAGGTCCCGTCTGAATACCAATCAGAACATCTCAGACCTCTGTGAGGGGCTTTCTAGATGGTTTAGATGATACCATTATTTCTGAGCCTACCATCAAAATTAAAATTCTATATGAAAGAATGATAATCCACGAAGCACCAGTTAACTGTGGTTGTAGATCCATAGAGTATGAGGGATGTGGCTATAAACATTTTTATTTCCTATTGAAAAAATATTGAAAAATAGGAAATTTTTCTAGAAGCATATTCGTAGTCACTTCAAGTTCCCAGACACAGAATTTGCCACCTAGAAGACTATGGAAAACACACTGCGACCTCCTCATTTTGCATGTAAGTAACAAAGAGGTTAAGAAATATGTTCCCAGAGCAACATGGCCATGAGCTTCAATTAATGTTATAATTTTTCTATAAAAGCCACTTAAGACAACTTGTAAATTCCAAGTTTTACTTTCAAGAACGAAAATAACAGACATTGGTTCTGAAAATTATCGAGCAGCCAGTTTGGTGGGAAGCGAGGACAGAGCCGCTCTGTTGAAAAGCAGGTGTGGACGGCGTCAGGGTCAGACAGATTCGGGGGGGGGTGCTTCTCCTTGTTCTGGGTTGATCGTCAGTCATAACTATCTCAGAAGATGGTTCGAGAAAGAATTAGGCAAAACGACGTGTGTGACGAGGTAGAGAGTAAATGATGGTGAACGCCAGCAAGCGTTCGCATACCTCATCAAGGAGATGGTAATTTGTTGCCTGAAGCATTATTTCCTGAGCCATGCTAGCTTGTACTGACAAAATACAAAAACCAAAAAAAAACCCCAAAACAGATATCATCAACTTAAGTTTTATATGAAGTGATTATCACACTGAGTTGCTTGAGATACTCTAATTGACCAAGGTCAAATGCATGCACTGACAATGAAATCTGGATATGGAATCTGACATTTCCTAGGAAAACTAACGCGTGGCGAATAAAATCTGCAGGAGAACGCTCTGAAACGCTCCCAAGGGCCGACTAGAAAGCAAAGATGTTCTCTGCTGAATTCCACTGACATGGAAGTGTTTTAACAACACTTACTTTTTTCCGTTTTTGGAAATGTTGTCTTACACGATACACAGACTTTACAAGTTGAAATTTATTCCAGAAGTAGCAAAAGAAGGGAGGGGAGATGAGCTGAAGGACGGGTGTGTGTGGGGTGGGAGATGGGGTGTGGGGTCGGGGTGGGGAATATTATGCCTTTTCTCCTGAGGTGGCTATGGCCTGGGAAAGGGCAGAAAAGCCCCAAAGGTTTGCTGAACCTCGATGCTGACAAACGTCTAAAATTGACTTCGAATCACTCACGTGTGTTTTTCTCAAAATTCAAAATCAGACAAAAATATTTTCTGGGCGAACCACGATTTTCGCTGGGGCTCATGGAGATTCCCTTTGCGCCCTGCGCATGGCACATTCATTCCATCGACTTATTTGTATTTGCTGGCGTGTGAATAGCTCGATCATTTAAACCACTGTTTCTCCCCTCCGTGACCCACGCTTAATTACAGCTCATCTGGTCCCAGCGACACGACAGGCAAAAGAGCTCATTGGGCAAGTGTTTCTGCCCATCGCTCCTTCGCGGTGTCAGGGGCCCTCCCCGCCCTCCCCGATGACAACGTCTCACGCCTTCCGGACACCTGCAGCACATTCCTTGGCCTTTCCCCGTGATGCCGGCATCTGTGCATCTGCGTATTATTACATGGTAACTGTCTCCATGTTGCTATCCACTCGCTTATGAACTGGCCCAAAAGTACGTTTTGAAAAGTTTCACTGTAGGGGTGACAGCAGCGTTCCGGGCAACAATCGCACCGTCACCGCTGACCGCCCTGAAGCCGCTGGTGTTTTCCTATGTGACCAGCATGGTTTTTACCCGTGAAAGTTAGCCGATCGTCGAGTAATAAGGGATGGGACATTTCGACAGTTTGATCTCTTTGGGGGGAGGGTTGGAAAACCCATTTTAATAGTCACGAAAGTTCCCATTTTATAACTATGAAAATATACAGTCCCCATAGAACGACCGACACGGCAGGCTACAAGGGAGCCAAACGTCTGCTGCGGCTGAAATCGTAACGCGTGACTCTGAATGTCAGAGAAGCCAGCGGTCATGAGTGTTTAAGCACGGAATGCTGCAGGGAAAGGCTGGTGGCCGCATGAGCTCGAAACATAGCTGTCATGCCTCACGGTGGCTCCTTCACACCGCCTTCCCAGTGTGGGGGAGAGCCGTGACCGCCCAGAAATAAGTCAGCACTCACTTGCAAGGTCCACTTTCATTCCTTATGAAAGCCCCGTGATGTAAGTAACGCCAGTGTTCGAATTCCTGGTATAGACCGAAAACGCGAAAGCACAGGGAGTTATTTTAAACTGAAGATCATTCCACCAAAGTCTACAGTTGGATCTTCTGGGAACCCCCCAGTTCGAGCTAATTTTCACCCGGCTACACATAGGTCTCTGCGCTCACAACAACACGTTCAGGAAATTCTCGTCATAACTCAGTGAAGTCGGCGCATCCTCTTCACACGTTCACATTGGGGAAAACTCAGAAAGAGCTGCCGCCTGTTTTCATTAAAAGTGACATGCACGGGAGGGAATGCTCAGTCATCGAGCAAAATAGGTTCTCGATGGAAATATAGATGTGTTTCTATGGACGCCACCTGAGAAAGGCGAGCAGTACGGCCCTGAGGCCAGGAGGAAGGTAAGTCCGTCATCAGTCAGATGAGCTCCTTTCTTTCGATGCTGTGGGAATTTTCCCAATGGTCACAATAAACCTGAAGAAACGAGACGCTGGGAATTTTCAAGCATATCAGTATATCCAGCATGAGCCTGCTAGTCTCCAATACACATGTCCATCCACGCACACATACATACTACGCCCATTCCCAAATGAATGCGGGTAAATGGCAACGTTCTGCACAAACACAGAATATTGACGAGCGCAGGGAAACTGGGCTGGAAATGGAGAAAGCGAGCATAGTTCCAGGCCCAGCCCCACGCAGACAGGGCCTCGCCCGACCCTCGTCAGCACGACCTGAGTCTGGTCGGAGTTTCGTCTTCTGCTCAAAGAAGCACCGCCCCCCCCTCCCTGAGGAACCTGCGCTTGGCGTTCGCGCAGTCGAGGGGTGCTGTGCGCTCCGGGCTGCAGCGGGGTCTAACGGGGCGCAGAACTGCATTTCCGGGGCCCGCACAGGCGCCGCGCGTCTCAGCCCCGGCACCCCGCCGCGACCTGCGGGCTCTCCAGTCACAGCCGCGCGCACGCTGAGCACCTGCCAGGCTGCCCGCTCGCCCTGGTGGGTTCGAGCTTAGCTGTCCTTCGAAGAGGAATACACTGCCGCCTCCTCCACGCAGACATCCTGGGGCCCCCGGGCCAAGGCGAGACGCAGCGTCCCCTGTGCAGAGGACACGTGGGGCCTTTGGCGATGACGTGGTGTGTGTAGTGGAGGGTTGGGTCCCCCGCCCCCCACCAGAAGCCGTGGCCTTGAGCGTGAATCATCAGGTCCCTGGGGCGTGGCCGGGCCAGCCCCAAGCTCTCACCTGTGCCACACGGTCCCCGTCAGTGAGCCGGTGACAGGGGCCCGGCAGGGCACACCAGCAGAGGCGAGCTTGCTTGCCCTCCCGCATTCTGAAGCAGGACTCCTGTGACTGCGTGGTTTAGGGACGTGGGGCCCAGGCACGTCCCACGATGGCACACTGATTATTTTGAGCTAAAATGACCCGAGAAGCAGTGGGAGCAAACAGACCACTCCGACTCCCCTCTGTCCCCCAAAAGCAGAGAGGCCTCCACGACAGGCGCCCTCCCCTCTCCCGAGGACCCAGAGTCACCTCCTCTCAAGGACGATAAAATCCAGGCGAAACCACCGCGGGACGAAGCCTGCGAGGCCTTCACTAGGGCCCCGCCCGAGCCCAGCCCGCGCTTTGACCCCTCGCTGACCAGCACCCTAACCTGCCACGGTCCTTCCCAAGAGCCCAGACGCTCCGTCCCCCCAGCTTCCCACCAACTCGCTGTTTCTTTGTCTAAAAGTCTGAACGGAGCCTCGTTTGATCCCCGCCTGGAGCCTCACTTTATGACCCGAGCATCGTATTGCGATTGGTCCGTGCGAGGCACATGGAATTGCTTTCCCCCTGTTCCTCTGGCCCGGGTCACTTTTGTCATTTTCTAGGTAGCCCGGCCAGGAGGACTAAAGAAGGGTAGAGTGGGGGAATCCTCGCCCGCTCCCCCTCAGCCTGGACACGGAACCCCCCAGTCCCAAATGGCTCCCAGATTTATTGATACGCTAAACGGATGGAAGAGTAGTTCCTTCTTTGAAAACTTCCACGTGGTAAGGGCGTTTAATTAGGCATATTTCATCACCTTCCCTACTTTGGAGCCCATGTCACTAGCCATTAGCACCTTGGGGGGAGGTCCCCAGGGCCTTACGGAGTGGGGTCTCGGGCATGTCGCTCAGTTCTCTCGGTCTCCTTTCTAGAAGCAGCACACGCGTCACAGGTTTGTGCGTGAGGGTGGGTGAGAATACGTAGCAAAGTCACAGCCATGCAGTACATAAATGACAACGATCACTGTCTCAGCCAGGGGCCCTCCTCATCTACCGCCGATGGCCCGATGGAGCAGGCGGCTGCCTCCCTGAATTTGCTTTTATGTAAAGGTATTTCTGAAATATGTCCCATTCCACAGAAAGTGCAAATTGTTCTTTGCCGATTCGGCCTTTTATGTCATCGACGCCCTTCTTTGCCCTGATGGCAGATCTCAGCAGTACTCTTCCATGGAAGCAGTAGCTCTAAACTAAATCGTTATACTTGATTAAACTCTAGACGATGTTTCCATCACAGGCTCTTTTTCATTTGTTTTTATCGCATATATTTCCTGCTCCAATTTCAGTCCTTAATCACACACTTACCGCAAAATTAATGGCCAGGCATATGGTCTCTTTAACTATTGCTTAAGTGTCAACAGGTCCGTTCGAATTAGAATTATGTTTCTGAAGGCAGGTGGATTTTTTTTTTATCATTCTGTATCTCTCCTGGGATTTGAATGGTACTTGGATGACAGTGGATGTTCGAATAATAAATAGTTGTTGAATGTGTGTCTTATAAAAATAAACCATCTCTTAAAGTTAATGCTTTAGGGAGAAGGAAAAGTGGACTTGGGGCATCTGACAGATGTCCTCACTCCCTGCCGTCTCGCCACCAACCAGGTGGAGGACGAAATCGTGGCCGATTCTCTGAGCTTCGGTTTTATCATCTGTACAGCAGGCAAAATAAAACTCACTTACGAAACCGCAAGGTTTAAATGAGAAAACATGGTTTTGGTTTAATATCTAAGTTGCCCAAGAAGTAGGAAGACAAATGGTTATATAAATTATAAAAGAACTATTACTACATGGTCAGGAATTACCCAAGATAAGGAAACTGACTTTGAAAACATGTGTCGATGTTTCAGACATCTGGTGGCCATGGTCCTCTGCCGTTTAAATTGGGTCGACATGTTCTCGTGCAGTTGTTATCGTGAGCCGGACACGTTTTCTAAACACTGTAAAATACTACCTCGGTTGATGTGTCTTTTCGTAGTAACCTGACGAGAGAGACACGAGTATCATCGCTCTTTTACAGATGAGAAAACTTGGTCCTAGAAGCTTAGATAGTTTGTCCATTGTCATGGAACAAAAAAAGTGATGGAATCCAATTAGAATTTTTATTCTTTGCTCCTAACTCTATGCACCGTTGCCTTTTGTTCCCCTCTTAAAAAAGCTTTCCTGCAGACGAGTGAAAAAGAATAAGCCTAGGACCTGAAACATAGTACATCACGAACAGATGAAAAGAATCTTAGGTAACTTGATTGACATCAAAAATGGGAACGAATCTCAAATTCCAAAGAGGACGGTACAAAGAATCACAGCAGAAGACGATTCGCTCTAAATGAGTGTGATGGTGAAAAATTCCATGTAGTCTGCATTTTTAAAGGGATATTAGGAGAGATAATAAACATGTTCGATGGGATCAGGCAGGAAAGGCCAGACAGCAGAGTTTCAAATGGCAAATTAGGCAGCAAACGAAGGCGAAGTGGCACAGGACGATGCGCCTTCGTACTGACGACGACCTGCCTTTCAGGTGCGACGGGGTTTTAATCGAGCAGAGGCAGGAGACCCTTTTCCGCAGGTGGACGGTTGGCCCTGGCAGTGTGACCGAACGCTCAGCCCTCAGTCCCGACTGCCTGCCACGGCCCCCTCAAGCGGGGTCAGCTCGTGCGCCGGGCGCAAAGGTCAGGCTGGGCTTCGCACGAGACGGCTTTTCTTAAGGCGACGCGAGCTGATAGCGTAGCCATTGATCTCGGCGGGTTCTATTTGTTTCCTTCTGGTTTGTAAAATACAGAGAACAGACGTGTATGCACCGTGGAGATGACGGCGGAGCCGTGTGCAGAGCGGTGTAGAGTGGATGCTGGACAAATTTCCTGTTCTTGTCACGGGGTTGCTGTCCCCTCCCCCAACACACACAAAAAAAGAAAAAAAAACAAAACAACAAAAGCAAAAAAAAGCAAGTGACAGAATGGCTGATATTTTCAAAAGGAAAATTGGTTTCGTGACATGGTTTTGAAACCAATTTTTCTTTACTGAACTTTTGAGTCTTTTCATTTGAAAGACTTCACACTGTGTGTGTGTGTGTCTGTGTGTGTGTGTGTGTAAATAAATATTTATGGCTTCTAAGTTAAATTTAAAAATAAAAGGGAATTGTTCTGCGAGTTAATTTTACAATATGGGATATTTCTCTCTGTCCCAATACATTGGCATCAAGGCTACTTAAATCCAGAGCTCACAATAGTCATAAAAATAATTTTAAATACTTACATACAAAGGATTATTTCTCAAACTACCACAAGGAATGAGATCACACAATTTAACCGAAGCATCTAAAAATTAGACCTAACATCTCAGTAGCAACCTTTAAAACTCGTGACAGTTTGAAACGTTTGTTTCCCCTTTTGTAGGAGGGGAAAAAAAATCAACTTTCCCTATCCATCAGTAGGCTGTCAGGGGATCCCAGGATCTGTCTGCACTTTAGTCTTTCTACAGAACAGATCGTAGGTGAGATGTGGTTTCAAGCAGACCAAGGTCACGGACAAGAGCTGCTCTCGCTTTATGTCGGTGGATCTCGCAGGGTGGCCCAACTCAATGCTTCTCAATCTTTTATTATTATTATCCATCGTCACTCAATTAAAGAGTCTTTTTAGGCATTTTTCCCTACTCGTCCCCTATGACATTTTAATAGCATGGGTACCCAGCATCACTATTTCTGCACTGTGTGTATATCTGTGCATTTCAATCTTTCTCCAGCTCTGCTGAGATATAATTGACATACAACCTTGTGTAAGTTCCTGATGTATGCACAGCACGTTGTTATGACACATTTATATATTGTGATGTGATCACCGCCATAGCGTTAGCTAACACCACCATCCTGTCACATAAAATTATCATCTCTTTTTTGTGGTGAGGACATTTAAGATCTACCCTCTCTGCAGCTTCCGGATATAGGAAAAGCGTTATTCAGTAGAAACGCCACACCGTGCATGAGCTCCCCAGGACCTGCTCGTCTCGTGACTGGGAGCTGCACCCATTGGCCATCACCTGCCATGTTCCTGCCGTACACCTTCCGTCGTGACCCAACTCCCAGCCACCAACCTCCTCTCTGCTTTGACGAGTCTCGCTTTATAAGATTCCACAGATCAGCCAGATCATATGGCATCTTTCTCTGTCCGACTTCTCACTTGGCAGAACGACCTCTAGGCCCATCCATGTCGTTGCAAATGGTAAGATTTCATTCACTTTTATGTCTGGGTAAAATTCCATGGGACATCTATACCATCTCTCCTTTATCTGCTTGTCTATCCGTGGACACTTAGGATGCTTCCATGCCTTGGTTACTGTGAATAGCGGTGCAGTGAACATGGGGGGTGCATATCTCTTTAATTTCCTGTTTTCATGTCCTTTGGATGAACACGCAGAAGTGGGATTGCTGGGTCACGTGGTACTTCTTTTTAACTTTTCGAGGAACTTCCATATTGTTTTCGATAGTGGCTGCACCAATTTGCATTCCCGCCCCTGCATACCTGTCCTTTCTGGGCAATTTTCTTCCTGTCCTCCAACATTTCGTTTCTCTTCCCCTGTGACAGTCTCATGGTCCTACCTTCTCCTTTTCTTCTTCCTGCTGATGGAGATGAAGGGCGCATATGGTTTCCATAAGCTAATACAGTAGAGAAATGAGCTCAGCCCTGCCAAGGTTAGCTCCTGCCCTTCCACAGAGCCTGGGGCAAGGTGGCATATCTCCCTTGGGGATCCCATACCAAAGGGATGGCTCCCGGATCCTCCAGAAAGACGTGCCTGGGCTGTGAAACTAGAAAAGGGGCTTTTAACCCTTTTCCCATTAAGGAAAAAAAAAAAAAAAAACCAGTGCAGCTCCTTGCCAGGGTTAATTTAACATCACGTGTGGAAATGCTACATTTTCGAGGCTTTGACACTTTCAGCAATAGAGAATTACTGTCTTTTGTCAATGGAAATGCCACGACTAAAAACGGAACGATGTAAACGGAATGATGTCATCCGTTTCTAAAAACATTCGATACACAGGAGCAATGCAAAAGTAATAATAAAAGCGAGAGATTCCGTGGCAGCCTTTGGGGGTCAGGTTAGGACTGTGACTGTGACTGTAATCTCGGGTTAAACGGGACATGGTTACAGACTGACATCTAAAAGGGGCACAGACAGAACTCACACCGTCAAGTTCACTCCAGCTGAGGAGAACGTGGAGAACTTTTCGGTCGTATTCAGTCCCTTAACGTGATCAGACCGTTTCCGCAAGAACACGCCATCGCCCCTTAGAGCTTCCGTCCCTAGAATCTCTTCCATCGGCCTCTGAGTAGATATGATAGGATCTGCTCTGTTTCTAAATGCGTTCTGAGTGATGCCGTCTCACGTCTTGCTTTCGAGAAGATTCTGCATTTTTTCGGCTTAAAAAAATCAGGACCATAATGCAGTGTAACAGAACATCTCTGCATAAAATAATTACCGAATGTGGAAATTGAACCCAAACACCCCCCAAAACATGCGAGAGGATATAAATATTCAAGTTTTACTTGAGAATATCTATTCTCTAATAGAACTCAGATAATATTTTATTATACCTGTTCCTTTATCTATGCGAATTACCCATTCCACACGTCTTTTTACACAAAAAGAGTCTCCCAGTACACAAAAAATACTAAAGAAATAGGCCACTATAAGTCATAAAAATATTTTGCATATTTTCACAAAAAATATCAGAAAACCAAAATCAACATTAGTCACTGCTGGTGTGCATGCTGTAATCTAAAGCAATCAGGCTTCTCCTTCCATTTTCAATTTTTATTTATTTTATTATTTTTTTTTAACCTACTCTTTTTAATTGGCACAGAGTCACTGTCTTCCCTGTTCGAAATGTGTGCGAGTAATACTTCGACTTCATTATTTATCTTTTTGGATGCTCTTTTCCCAACCCCATCTTTTGCTAAGTTTTCATAAATTCTTCGATATTCACTGCAACACTTTTTAAAATCTCTTAAAAATTTTAAAGCTCGTTGGGTGTTAGGAGCCCCACCCGAAAGACTCCCCGGTGGCCTAGGCCAGAACGATCAGAGCCAAAAATAAAGTCATATTGGACTTTAATCCAAAATACAAAATCATGTCATTGAGCGCATATTGATTTAAATAAACAGATGGGGAGAAAAACAAATCTCTAGTGCAGAAGAGAACAAAATAATGACCAGAACCCCCAGCCCTGGGGTGGCCTGGCCCCTGAGTGCAGCTCAGAAGGAGGAGACAGAGGGGCTGCCCAGTGAAGAAGCCTCACGTGCCTCAGCCACGCGGCCGAAGCCAACATCGACGGTGATACGTCGGATCGATAGTCGTGCCATGTGACGTAACGAAAAAGGCACTTGAGCTCTGAGGCGTTTCTCCCTGAATTCCCCTTCCCCGGACAATTCATTAGAAAATCATCAGGCAAATCCTAACTGAGGGACATTCTACATGATTCTCAACCCGCGCTCTTCAGAACTGTCAAGGTCATCAAAAGCCAGGTATGTTTGGGAGCTGTCCGTGTCACGAGGAGCCTTGGAAGACGTGACAACTGAATGCGATGTGACACCTGGATGGGGTCCTGGAACATGACGAGGACAGCGGAGAAAAAGTGAGGAATAGGGGCAGTGTGGTACTTAGTTAATAATAGTGGATTAATGTCGGTTTATTAATCGTTAATGGAAGATGTTAATAATAGAGGGAAAGGAACGTGTATTATCTTCGCAACTCTCTGTAAACCGTTCTGAAAAAAGTTGATTAAAAAAAGGAAAACAAATTTCCAGCCTGCTCACTTCTATTAAGTACTCAACCGTTATCATTTAATTTCATCTTATTTAATTTTCCTTTGTGCAAGACTGATTCATGAACACAGCAAATATTTCTTTCAAAAATATTACGGAGCTATGATAGTTTAATAAAAGATTTCATTTCAATTAAATTAGAAGGAAACGTTTTTTTTCCCCTCCCAGGAGGGAGCACTGGGCTGCCTGACGAGCAGGATTTTCGGATTTTCTTACGGCCCGTCCCCTCTTTGAGGAATGTCCTGTCGTCACGGAGCCCGAGGAGACGGGACTCACCGAGGGCATTTCATTGACACGTCCGTGCAAATATTTTCTCTTTTGCTTCAAGTCAGAAGCTATTAATGAGGCACTAAGAAGGACACTGTCGATTTCTATGTTTATTTAGAGGACTTTGATGTCTTTTCTGAACAGACTTGATAAATACTATTAAGGCAAAAGCCAGTGCACTATGATGAAAATCAAAAAAGCATTCCCTGTGTAAAGGCCTGACCGAACTGAACTGAAACATTAATAATACAATCAATCACCAAGTGCATATTATTTTTATAGAAACATGGCTTTGGCTCCTATCACTCTACTGGCTCACTTGTTAGATTAGTGTCCCCTCACCCTACTCACTTTGGGTGCCCCCATAAGCTAGAGTATGGGGCTAGGCATGACAGAGGGTCAACAGCAGTACCCCAGGGTGTCACTGGCGTAACTTGTAAACCAACAGTCTTTTCTGATGGAGAAGGATAAAAAAAAGGTACACGGGAAAATGTCAGTCATAAATAATTACTTTACAGCAAAGCACTAATGGAGGCATATGAGGGAACACAAGAAAGGAGGGTCACTCTGGGCTAAAGCACCCGGAAAACCCCACGTGGGGGGAGCGGCCGGATGCCTCCTGGACAGCAGAACCAGGAGGGCGGAACCAGCAGAACCAGAACCGGCGGGGCGGACCAGAGAGCGCGGCCTCCCACGCACCACCCTTTATGCTGTCCTTGGCTGGGACACCCCGCCGCCCTGCGAAAGCGCTCTGCACCCCCCCGATGAGTAACCTCCCGGTCACCTTGACCTGGCTGACAGCAGGTGCACGTTCTCATGGGTGTGTCTGCGGGGTTCCCAGAGGGATCACGTGGGGTGGGGGGCGGGGCAAAGCTGAGGGTCCCCAGGCACAGAGGGCAGCGCCCAGGGAGGGAGCAAAATGGGGAGCAGGGAGTAAAACGGGGAGCAGGGCCCATCTCCCCACTGAGTTGGGCTCCCACCTCCCCTGACCCCGCCGCCTGCGCACCTGGGTCCCCGGCCCTGGGCTCACGCTGCGTTAGCCACAGGTCCCCGGGTCCCCTCGCCCACACGCGCACGGCTGCCCCCCGCGGAGCTGCCACTTGGGCCGCACAGAGGCCGGTGGCCTGGCGCACAAGCCCCACCCCGGTCCCTTTGGTGTTTCTGAATCGCGTGAGGTGCTCTGGAACCTTCCCCGCGGCCCAGCCCCCATCACCCTCACCCCGGCTCCAAAGGGACACAGGGGACTCTGTAGAGAATGCCTGCTTCCCGCCCTGACGCTGGAGGGCGACCCCGCTGGAGGGTGACCCGCTGGAGGGTGATCACGGGGGAGGGTGACCCGCTGTTTGGACACACTGCGTGGAGCTCAGCGGCTGCCCAGTGGTGACGCCCGGAATTCCTGCTCCCACCGAGGGTGCCTGACACTCACGCCCAAAGCCTCAGGACAGTGCGAGCTCAACCACCCACGGTCCCTTTTCGCATGTGACAGCACATGTGATGGCATCATTTCCTCTGCTGGTCAAAAAAAAAAAAAAAATTCTGTGGCCTTCGTAGACAATTGAGTATACTAGTCAGAACATTTTCAAGAAGAAAATAAAAAGTCACCTGGCCTCCCGCCTTTTCAAAACACCTATTAATACTCATTCAAAATCCCTCCTTCGACTTTCTTACATTTTCTCTAAGCTTCAAAACACTTTTTTTTTTTGCCAACTTGGTAGAAACATCATAAATAATGTTCCGTTTCCGTACGATGAAATCGTTTGACTTCATACGTCTGCCCATCGTCGTTATCACACTGTGTCACGTAGTCGGATAATTTTTAGGGCCAGTTAAACCACGCTCACCTTTTCCTGAAAGACAGCAACCATTTCCGCTCCCAGCCCCAACGGCGGATAACAGTGTCATAGAACTGACTTAACGCTCACGCCTTCACAGCGTCATAGAACTGACGTAACGATCAGCCCTTCATTCGGCTCGCGGTCACCCAACACCCACGAAGCCCGGGGAACTGCGGCCCGTTAGGGAGACCGTCGGCGGCGCGAGGCCGAGGACTCACTTCAGGTCGTCTCTCCTTTTCCCCCAGTTCGGTGGCTGCAGAATGTTAAATTTCTGTCCCCTCTAAATGTTGGTACGGAGTCATTTCTTTTCTATTTCGCTCTTCTATGTGTTTGAAACGGTGGGATTTTAATGCATGGAATTGGTTTCGTGTCTTTCGGAAGGACTGAGGGAGGAAGGAAGAAAATTAATCAGAAATTAGCAATTACGGACAGCAGCTGTCACCCCTGGGGCTGTGAGACCAAAGTGTGTGTGTGGGGGGGTGCGGATTGCAGAGCCCAGAAGCTCAGAGTGGGGGAGGCTCGGTGGTGAGGTGGGGGCCAGATGCAGAGCAGGGGACATGGTCGGCGTGGAACCGCGAACAGGGCGCACGGGCCTCGGGGACCGTCACAGCGCGCAGGTCACCTGGCATTCTGCTTTCCAGCGCTTGCTTCCCTTTCTTTTCTTCTGACTCCTTTGACTCTATTTCCGTTTGTCTCACGAAGTGAAAGATTAAGCTCTTTGTCCCCCCCTCCCCCCCACTAACGAGTCAACTTGAGTAAGTTTTCAAAATCCTTAAAGATGCTACGTGGACGCAGGAAACCCTGAGCCGGGGCCCGCAGAGCTTCAGGGGCCGGGTACGTCCTCGGCGCCTCATTTTATCCCCTGTGACAGTAGGAGCTTAATTTAATTATTCAGAGAGTTAGCCAAATAAGCTATTTATAAGGTATTTCTACTAAGCTTTAAAATTTTCCATCTATTGCATAATTTTGATTTATAGTACTTCTCAGGCTGCACATAAAATCTACAAAGCTATCAGGAAAAATACATAGTCGGCACTTTTTAAACTTAGAATTTTCTAAAATTGTTACCTCCACGAATGAATATTTTGGCCCCAATTAGTGCATTTCTATAATTGTAGCGAGTGCGCAAACGAAGTAACCCAAATTTCTTTGAAAATTTTACTTCGAGTACTCCTATAGAACGGTACTTATGAATGACTCTCTCCACATCGATTATGGCCGATGAGGATAGAATCGTCGCACTCTCAATAATATTTAAATGTCTTTGTAATTCCCTGTTCTTTCTCTAAGCTCTAAGAGCTTTCCAGCACAAATCCTCATGTTGGAATAGACACAAAATCCAGAAGCCCACTTTGATGGACGACTTACAGTACTCGAGTTTACAGTTTCCCTGGTCACATATACTCCAGATACCGTGTGACTCTAAGTGGCTTCCAACAGATCGATGATGTTGCGCATTGATTAGTGAGATTTTATTATTAAACGCCTCTTTGCTTACTAGTAACGTTTGTAAACAGATTGTTCCAAAACCTCTATGCTACGTAAGTCATACAAAGCCACTATTTAGTTGCTATAAATGGCTAAATGTTGGCTTAAGTATTACACATTTAATTAACATAAGGTGTAATAGAACCATGAGAAATGAGTTGCATCATTTGCTTACAAGTTAATCTAAAACATAAGCGTAAACATGGTATAACCGCAGAAATTCTCGGGAGAATTTCCCCTCCGTCCTCTCTCTCTCTCTCTCTGTCTCTCATGCACACGCATACACACACACACATACACGCACACACATGCACACACACACTCTCTCTCTCTTCTAATATTCATCAATAGCCACAATGCAACCAATGCAACCACAATAACCACAAAGCAAGCTTTACACTTGCTTTCAATATGTTTTAAATACCTTTCTTTGGTCAAAACAAATGCTAAGGAAAAACGGGATATGTGGATAGTAGAAAAGTATCTTCCTCAGACACCTATTAGTTTAGAATGAAGACAGTCACGTCGCAGCAGACACATCCCACGTGACCTCAGATGAGTCGTCATAAGTGAAATGACATGCGAAGACCATGCACCCCACGCGCGCGTCGCTGCGCCCGGAAGAGCTCATCGCTTCTGTGCTCTTCTGGTCAAAACAGACGAAGAGACTCGCAGGATTCAACCCAATCACGAGACAACATCAGGCCAACTGAAACCGAGAGACACTCTGCAACACACTAGTGACCTTCAGATTGTCAAGGCGATGACAGACAAGGAAAGACTGAGGAGCTGTCACAGATTTGGGGGTCCGAGGAGACACGATGGCCTCGTGCGACATGGGGTCCCGGGTGGAATCTGGAACGGAAAAGCGACAGTGGACGCAGGGGTGACATCTCCACGCCCGCTTAACAACGTCGTGTCGACGGTAAAGGCTCCATTTTGATAATCGCTCTGATCACATAAGATGTTCCCAAGGCAGACAGGTGCCGGTTACACGCAATGTCTCACATAAGCGAACGGAACACGCGCGCGGCCCCGAGTCGGATGGAGGCCCCGGCAACTCTGCGTTTGCTGGACCTTTGACGAGCTCGGCGCTGACGGGGAAGGGGCCAATGAACCTGTGGTGGCAGGAGTCGTCGTGAGCGGGTGAGAGTCAGGTCCAGGGGGGACAGGTCGAGGTCTTTACGACAAAAGCCAATCATTCTTCCTACCGAGTCGAGCGGTGTTCGTTCGCCGTGGGTCAGCCCTGGTGGGAGACGGCGAGCTTAGCCGCGTCCACGCTGACAGCGCTGAGGTCGCTCCGCGGTGAACTCACACACGCCGGTGGCACGGTGGCCCCGCTGGCAGAGGAGGGTCGCTGCTTCACAGAGACGACCGGGACAGAGTCGGCATTGCACAGAGGACCGAACCGGACGGAACCGCCTCTGGGTGGCCCGAAGTGGGAAGCGAAGACCCGGGAACCCACAGGGTATAAGAAAATGACATCAGATAAATGGCACGCGGGCGGGGAGGCTCCTGGCAGCGGCGTTCTAAGTCACCACAGATCCTGCGTCCAGGAGGCGGAGCGCGACCGCCACCCGGTGCTGCCCGCGGTGACCCCTGCCCCCGGCCCCAGGCGGCGAGGCCACAACGCGGAACCTGTCCCGGTGACACCTGGCACTCCCAGCACGGTGACGCACGGAGGCCGACGCGGCAGCGCTGGGGCCCGCAGATTGTGTCCCCTGGAACCCACTGTACCTCCGTGACCTTCCTCCCAAACCCGGAGCCACAGCCCGATCAGGAGAAAAGCATCGGACAAGTCACAACAAGGGCCAGGCTACAGGACCCCGACCGGTGCTCCGCCAAACCCTCAAAGTCACCCGAAGAAGGGCAAGTCGAAGAGACTGCCACAGCCAGGAAGAGCCAGGGACATGTTCGGATGAAGGGGGCGTGGGGTCCCACGTGGGACTCTGGGACAGAAAGCGGACGTTCGGTCAAAGCTAAGGACAGTAGATACAGTCGGCACCTTAGTTACTAATAATGCAGCGGTACTGGTTTACAAACTGTGACAACCGGGCCATACTACTGTAAGATGCCATCATAGGGGAACCAGGCGTAAGATACAGGGGAAGTGTCTGTATTGTCTTGACAACTTTTTATAAAAGGTTTAAAATAAAAAGTATATTTAAAAAAAACTAAATCTGGGAAGCAAGAAACATTTACTTAGAAGATTACTATATCTTTAATATGTCATTTTATATATTAATTAATCAATGTTTTATGATAATTTATATATCTTATTAATATATTATAATATGTATTAATAAATTAACATAATTAACACATTGTTTACAGAGTATTTGTGTATTATTTTTTATATAATTAAAGTACTACACAACTGATAACCTGTGGTTAATTTGAAGCAGCATCTGAGTATTTTGGGTCACACAGTCCGGCTTAAGGGTAAATATTTTATTTTTAACGTTTATTCCCACTTTGAGATATTGAGAAAGTTTGGAGCGTGAACATGCGACGCTATTTTGGGGAGATTTGCAGCTGATCCGAGTGAGGACTGGAGAAGCCACAGCGGCACCTGAGGTTCCAGCCGTGACACACGGACGCCCACTGAACCCCACGGTCTTCGCTTCCTGGAGACGAACGAGGCCCCCCGAGACCCTAACTTGGGCCATGAGGACAGGCCGAGGTGGCAGCCAAGAACATCCTTGTCTATAAAACTCATCAGAGGGGGACCCAGGGTGGGGTGAAGCTCATTTTCCTTCAACCGTCAGGCCTGTCACATGGCACAGGTGTGTCAGAGATTCGAGGCCACAGAAGGGGAAGTCGCTGGAACAGAGACCCCGCTGCAGCCCTCCTGCCTAGAGCGATGTAGCCCTTACCTGCCTCGCGGCCCACACCTCGCGCCCGGCCCGCTCCCCCTCAGGACCAGTGTCCCTCTGGCTCTGACCCCGCGGGCCCAGCGAGTCCATCTCCGCCGACCTCACAGTTTCCCTGTTACACAGTGCGTGCGACTCACGGTCACTGTGCGAGACAAAGAGGTAAACACAGGTAGAAACACTCCCCTGAGCAGCCTGTGAGACGCTCGCTTGCCCGTCTCCCCTCGAAGGGAAGCCGTGAACAAGCAGCGGAGGTCAACTTTCCCGCACGGAGACAGGACTGCACCGCTGCCTGCTTCTCAGTGGCGGACGGCACTGTCACTAACAGACACTAAACTTCAGTGAGTCAAGAACGTATTTGTGAAAGGGAAGTGTGTATTTTTTGTGCGATACTATTCTATCACTAAGGACAATGAAAAGTCCCCTCCAAACAGACACTCACTTCCCTTAAACAAACATTAACGGTTATTGACTCAGCAGCTTGAGGGCATTCGAGCTCTTTCTCCAGAAAGCAGGATGGAGTCACACTGACCTGCCACGGGTCTGACCTCGTTAACACCCTGGAGCCATCGACGCTACACTCAGGCCGCCTAACCTCTCTGGTCACCGCTCATCATTTAAACTGCAGTACAAGAAATATAATAAAACAATCTTGAGTATAAACATTCCTTCATAGAAAAACTTAGAAGACTTAGCTATCCCTTAAATCTTAAAGATGTTATACACTATTGTTTTTAGGCGCAGAAAAAGAAACCTCATCATCTGCTTTCAGCATCCATGATGTAAACCAAAATCGAGTCTAATTCACTATTCTTTATGGTTTGACACTGTTCGGTCCATTAACTTCCTGAGTCTAAAACGAGTAAGAAAATAACAATGCTCCTAAGTATCAGACGCTTTAAAACGGCCTCGGCAAATGCGTGCAGCAACTTCGCTCATTTTGCCTACAAGCTCAAGGCTCAGAAAGATGACACGAAATCATGCCAGATCACTTCGTCCTAAGTGAGGAAGCCTGCATTCATGTTTTTGCCCAAACTGCATGTACAGAAGCTTATACAAAGAACTGCGAGGTCCCAGCATCCGTGTGCTCATCGGTGGCTTCAGGGACACCTGGGGGAATATTTAAGCACTAGGGTTCCGGAGTACTGCCTGCTCCAATGGTCAACAATGCTACACCTGCCCCTGGACTAAGCTCGACAACCTGACGGTGCCTTTGTTCTATTACATCTTGGCTCCAGATGACAGGCAGAGCCATATAATTCCAAGGATGGATCTGGTATGTTAACGGGCTGTGGAAAAAGATTCTTAACTCCAGAGTCAAGTCAAGTCCATGGTCCTTACCAAGAGAAAAAGAATTCTGAGGGTAGGCGTGGGAGAATCTGTGAGTCAGAGAAGAATGATTATGGTGAGATCATTTTTTTTTCTTACTTATGAGGAGTGTGACTCAGATATTCACACCCCCACTCTCAGTAAGTCTACCCGGGTAACCATGATCTCAACAGTACTTCCTAATAGCATATATACTACAGTAATTTGTCATCTGCGATGTGATCCCAGGACCCCCAAAAGCCATGGCAAACGGGGTCCTGGCGCCAGAAACATTTATGAACCTCAGATTGTAACAGATGCCTCCAGAACATGGAGTATCGAGTGGATGTTTGAGGAGAGAATTGGATGTGAACTGTCTACAAATTTCAACGTTCACAGAGATATTTCAAAGAGAAACCAAAATGTTACAGTGTGGGAAACCTAATAAAAACCATACCCCGTGAGAAATGGAGCACGTGCAGATAAGGTGATTTCCTTCGTAAAGATAAATTACCATTTTTCCAAAAGTCAAATGTTATAATAGCAAATATTTGCAAAAGTAGAACTTTTAAGTAGTAGCGCTGCCACGAACAGAATTTGAAGAGGAAAAACTCTTCCTAAGTGTATTGCGGACACTCGCATAGCTGATTATTACTGTTACATGCTGAAGGAAAACGTATTTTCTTATATAGAAACGGGGCTCAGGAGCACAGCATTTAAGCAGCATTTGCTCAAGGAGGCCTGAGGGACACCTCGGCGCCTCGGTGGAGGTTTGTCATGCTCGGAGCAATCCGCCCAGCTCCTTCTCAGAAGGAAGGGTGCTCCCTTCATCCCTAGGTCCTCAGCCGCATGTGCACCTGAGCCTCCCCCGCCCGGAAAGGTGAGGGATCTCTCAGAAACACACCTCACGCGGTTCTCGGCTGGTTTCTGCGACACACAGTGCATCCCTCCCTCCTGAAATCTAGACCTACGCTCTGCCCACAGCCTTCCTTCCTTTCTGTTCATTCTGTCCGTCGCGTTCCTCGTCTCTCCTGATCACAGCGACTCCTCTGGGCTGGTCCCACTGCGGACACCCCATGAGTCAGCTCCACGGGGCTTCACCGTGGCACCTTACCACGGCAGCTGCCTTCCAGCCCCAACAAGAATCTCGTTTTTTTTCCCCAGGGGTCTTAAATCCCATCATGACCTCTCACCTTCATCTAAAACGACACCTAGCACCGGATGCTCCCCACTGTCTCTGTCTCCATCAGGACTACCTTGTCCCTCTACCTCCAGCAGGTACGCTCCATCCCGTTGATGTCTAACTCCACGGAAGAATCAAAGGCAAACCCGGATCGCAAATAGGGCTCATGAGAGAGAAAGACATACGATGGCAAGGTACGCCATTTACATCCAATCAGAGAGACCACGGCGAACCACAGAAGGCGTTAGCTTTTCGGGAAAACTATGCTGTCCGTTTTTTGGAGAACGCATTTCAGGCAAGAGGTGCAGATGGCGAGGCCGGTGAGGAGGGACGTGTTACACAAGGCTTCCATTAGGGTAAAGACGGTAGGAACGTGATAAACGCTGAAGGGATGAAATGAGAATCTTCTGGGCTCTCGGAATTTAAGGAAAATGAGCAAGAAAACAGATAGCAGCACCGGATTTTGAAGACTGGTTGACTGAAAGAAAGATGGTATTATTAATATTGAAAAGTCTCTCCCAGGCACGTGGTGTCACTCATACAAAAACAAAATCATGATGAGTAACGTGTGGGGACTCGCTGTTATCTGTGTAAGCGCAGTAGCAGTCATGGGTGGGGTGTTCAGATTTTAAACGCTGGTGGGGCGTTCAGATTTTAAAAAGATAAAACGGTCGGATAAAATTAAAAAATGCCATCGCTGGGTTTAGGATCAAATGGAGATTTTCAGAAGATGGAAAGTAAGCTGGCAGAATGCCATCTGGAAGACAGGAGGTGCCAGGATGTTACCCACTTTGTCTAAACACATTTAAATAATGTATGTTTCAATTCTTATACACTCGAGCTGAGAGGGCAGATCATTTTAAAATTTAGTAACTCTACTGTTTGATGAGTCCTTAAAAAATGTATAATAAATGGTATCTTAGCCTACGTTCAGTGGTGCACATTTTCTCTCTGGTTTTTGCCAGATAATAATTCAAAGTATTTTAAAACAGTTAATTTAAGATTCAAAGCTAAATGTCAAGCTATGTTTGATCTACATAATGAGAAAACTCTGGTTGCTTTAGTATTACATTTGCACAATTGCTCACTGAAAATCTTATCCTTTATAACATGCAGGAGAGATTTATAAATACAAGTTGGTTAAAAAATTGAATATTTAGGAGTATTTTTAAGAATCGAATATAAAACACTATTTACAATAATTGAAAATGAAACCCGACGTCAATTAAAAAATTTCCCCAAGAAGCAGCTTCGAGGCAATGGTACTCTATTTCAGCTAAAATGGACATATTTATTCAACACATATGCAAGGGTATCTGAAATCTTACGAGAACTAAAAAGGAAGAGTTTTGAATATGTACTTCAAAAGGCTTAGGGTTCTTTTTATAGTCATGAATGACAGCTGCCAACAAAAATCCTTTCATGTTCTTATTCCAAATCGGTCCTGCCAGGATTAGATAAAGCAATAAAAGGCTGTGGAATAATGACAATGAGTTTCGTCTGGCAAATTAAAAGTTTAGAATGCGAGACTAGTAGGTAGTGTCACAGATGCCTACATCTGTGTGTCTACATCTGTTTACATCGAGCATCCAAGGTCTATGCACGGCTCAATCGAATCATAAAAACGTCCTTTCTTCCCCTGGATTGAAAAACCTGCCGTTCTGGGTCACTCCCTTCCCACCCGGAACAGCTCTGCCCAGGCCCGACTTCTCTCTGACACGGGGACCCCTGACGAAGACCTCTGGAAAAGCTCTTCTCCATCTCATCTCTTCTTAGCAAGCCGAGACCCTTCAAGGTCCTCGCCGTTTTCAACACCCCCTGCCCCCTCGGCTTCTCTGACCTCACACACTGTCACGTGTCCGTGGTCTTTGTCGCAGGACGTGGTAGGTCAGATGCGAGCCAACCTGCACCCAGAAAGCGGACTCTGCTGGTGCAGCCGAGTTTACATCTGCCTTCCTCCCCACCCTGCTTTGTGGGGATAGTCCCAGTGAGAGCGTGCACATAAATATATTTATTATAATACTTTTGCTTAATCTTAAGCACAAAATAACATCATCAGCTGGCACATTACTTAACCGGGGGGAGTAAACTCTTTCTAGTCAACACATTCTGTCTTCACACTTGTACTATATATTGATATAGACAAAGAATATAGAAGCACTAGGAAGAAATCAGAAAACACTGGCCTACACCCCTACTTCCTCATTACACCCCGACCTGGTTGAGATCCCCACACTCTTATCCCGTGTCTCGGATCGCCACTTGAAAGGGACAACCAATCAGGTCCCTGGCATTACAACGAAGAAGGCATAGTAAAATGTTTCAAAGAATATAAGAAAAACATCATTTGCATAGCAGAAATAGAAAAATGCGAAGTTCATCGAATCACTTATGTACTAAAAAGAAGAAATTTGAAATGTTACTATTTCACCAGAAGAACATCAGATATAGATTAAAATTCTATTTTGTGATTGGTTTCAGGTGTACGGCACATTGTTTAGACACCGATAGAGTTTGTAAAATGATCAATGTTCTTTCTCCTCTCTGGCTCCACACACGGCCTTCACGCTACTGCTGACTGCGCCGTGCTCCCCAGCCCCGTGACCATCTGTCGACTCCTAATTTTTACTTCTTTAACCCTTCACCCCATTGTCCAAGTCTAGTCCAAGTGCCCCATACTTCTTTTGCGAATCTTTATTTCTCCTTTTCCTCGCTAAAAACTATGTAGAGGTGCATCTCTATTATCAATTTGGTATAAATACATCCTAAGTGTTTATAATTTCAATCACAAAATTCATATTTTAAGTTTGAAAAACAGTACACATTACTCTGCCGCTTTTTAATTTAGAGGTGCGTCTCTATTATCAATTTGGTATAAATACATCCTAAGTGTTTATAATTTCATTCACAAAATTCATATTTTAAGTTTGAAAAACAGTACACATTACTCTGCCACTTTTTAATTTTTTTTTAAGAAATCTACTCAAAGTGGAAACCTACACAATCACTTTGTTTTAACTGCTCTAAAGCCTGATGTGTACATAAATGTTATAGAATGTATAGATCTACCACCCCAATGACAGTCATGTGGGTTGTTGACCATTTCTCACTATTATAAAAAGGTCTGGGATGAACACTCGTATACATGAGTGGATAACTGGTTCACAAGGTATAGATATTTTTAACTTTAATAGAAAGCACCGATTTGCTTTTCAAAATTGCTATACTAATTTACGCTTCCATCAGCGGCTTGAGGGTCACACATTCTTCTAAACATCTGGGATTTCCTTTTTTTTTTAGATAGTCAATGTTTGTCAATTTGATGGCAATTAAATATTATCTCATTGCATTTTTTTAATTGAGGGATAGTTGGTATACAATATCATATTAATTTTTGTCTTGTCTTTTTTTTTTTTATTTTAAATTTTAAAAAGTTAGACATTTATGCAAACCGTGAAGCGATCTCCCCCGATTACTCCAGCACCCACCTGGCACTACCCACGGCCATCGCGAGACGGTGGGCTGGATTCCCCGCGCTGTGTCCTGTGTCCTGTGTCCTGTGACAGTGTCGTGCGCACTAATTTCCACTTCTTCCTCCTTCACCTTTCTCACCCAGCCCCCCACCCCTGGGGCCGTCACCAGGTTGTTCTCTGCATCTGTGAGTCTGTTTTCCTTTCGTTAGATTCCGCATGACAGTGAAGTCACATAGTATCCTCTCTCTGTCAGACCTCTCGGCCGTTGTGAATAGCGCTGCCGTGAACATGGCACAGACCTTTACGCACTCGTGTTTTGGTTTTCTTTGGATAAATGTTAGTTTTAGGTGTACAATACAGGGACTCAATATTTACATATCTTACAACGTGATCCCCTCACTAAGTCTAGTAATTATCAATCGCTGTACAAACCTATCGATTCTATTGCCCTTCACCTTTATTGACCCATCCCCACAACCCTTTTGAATTTGCATTTCTTGAGTTTGGCAAATTTAACTGTACTTTTCAGTTGTCAGGCTGCCTGTTCTATGCCTTGTCCTTCACTCATTTTTATATTGGATTTTTTTCTCTTTTTCTTACTGACGTAATTCTTTACGTTATCTATATATGTATAGACGCATACATATATATGCACGCGTATATGTGTATGTATAATGTAATAAGTGTATATGTAACTGACTATATATTCAAGCAGAATTTCACAGGCTGTCATCTACCTTCTCCACATTATCTGCTTTATATTGTCTTCTGACTTAATTTATAAAAATGTGACGTACTCGAATTTTATAACCTTTCTACTATTTGTATTTTTAGAATTTCATTGCATAATATTCCATCATTCCCCCAATTGTTCCCACGTAAGGTGACATATATTACACACACACACACACACACACACACCATCACCTGTCTAATTATTTCACATTTTGGGTTTTAATCGAGCTGGGATTTATTTGGAGATAATATGTAATAAGAACTTAACATTTTTTAATATTCACCTGTATGAAGTCACTCTTATTTTGGTATATTTTTGGTGCTTCATAATTGAATTCACACATCAGAGGCTGTGCGGGATCCATTTCTAGGACAATGCTGAGAATCCCCTTATCAGTTTTGAAAATGCCGCGTGTCTGTTTTCTGCTTCAATGTGAAGAGAGAACTATTGTATAATTCGGTCTCATTTCAGATATGGATTAAAGCAGAGCTAATAGAAAATGATAAAAATGAAAACTCAGATACGAAATAAGAGTCTAGAGGAAGAAGCATCAAGTTATCAGTTACTGAGTTTCACACATTCCCCAGCCCGAAGGACCTGGAAAACTGTCACGAGAATGGCAGGAAATGGCCTCTCTGCAAGGCCATGGCGGTCAGCTTGGGGCGGCTCGTCCTATGGTGTCCATTTACAATAAATTTGACCCCTCCTTGTGTTAACAAGCGGGGTCTATGCCCTTCTGGACCCTGAATCTGTGCTGACCGCGTGACTTGCTTTTACTGATGAATGCAGAAGTAACACTATGGGACTTCAGGGTGACGCCTCCGGAGCCTTGTCGACGGAGAGAGTGAGTACACAGATGGACAATCACCGTGGATACACATGACAGCAGAACCCTGACCCACTGGACTGCCACCTGTGCAGCAGGTGGCCCAGAAAGTCTGCTGCCTTCATCACTTCCTTGCCTCTGCTTCCGGCTCAGTATCAGGCAGAGAAACCCAAAGATGCCCCGACCCGGCCCGCCAGCTGTCTGGCTGTCAGCCCGACTCCACCTCCAGGTCGCCAGGCCACGGCCTCCGGTTAGGACGCGCTGGCAGCCCTGTGTCCTTCCTCCCCTACAGAGCTTCCCCACGTCCCCGCTCGCCGCCGAGTGTCTACCAAACACGACGGGGGTGGCTGACCCCTCGGAAGAAGTGCCTCGGCGTGTTCTCGCTCGCGTGACACTAGTTATCTCCACTGGCGTCTACTCGGGTGTCTCGGATCACCAAGGCTCCAGGAGAAACTCGAGATACGCGGCTCGAGTCGAGACCCCCGTGGAGAGGGGCACGCGACAGGTGGCACCTACTGCTCAGCACGGAGCGGGCCGCTGGAGATAGCCAGCCCCGGGGAGCGGCCTGGCGGCTGCAGCTGGGGTACCAAACCCAGACCCCCAGAACTGCACGGCCGAGTGCCCGCAGCGCCGGCCCACGTTTGCTTCCTGTGGCTGCTGTTTGCTGCGGAGCAGTAGGTGACGGACTTCCTTTAGGGGAACAGGACCTGGGAGTCACTTACGTGCACGGGGTGACCTGTGAATAAAGAGCCGAGGGCTGATTCCCGCCACGGGAGCTGTCTCCGCATTCGGGGAGAGGCACCGAATGCAGGACCCAGTGAAGGAGGCAGGGCAATGAAAATCAGAGCGACAGGAATTCCTCCCAGCAGCAGGAGGCCGGGGGATACAGACTCTCGAAAAGGATGTGTGTTCGGCGGCATCAAACACCACCGAGAGGAGAGAAGGAAGAAGCGGGGAGAAGTTATTCGTCAGAGCGCTGAGAGATGAGGATCTATAGAAACCGCTTCTAAGCCAGTTAGATTACTCTGCGCTCTGAACAGAGCAGGTGACGAGGGACATGAAAGCGGCTTTTAATTAGGGGCTTTAGAAGTGAAAGGAAGATGAAGAACCAGGGCTGATAGAAAAGGCAAGTAAACCTTTTCGTAAAAATGCAAAGGTCAAAGAATCGAAGTAGAAATTCACTTACGGATGTAAAACCATTCATTTGTAGGGGAGTACGCGGGACCGGCAAGGACATTTCACAGAGATCCCACGTGTGGTTATGTCGTGATGAAGACAGTCGCGAAACGGACCTCGGCAAAGTTCGTCCATCCGGCTGCACCTGGGTGTGGCCGAATGACATAGAACAAGGGGCCGCCACTCCCTCCAGCTCCCCCAAGGGACAGGTTCATAAGGTGTCGTTGTTTGAGTACTTCACTGGGGACGAGATGGTGGCGCACTCAGAATTCACCGAGAACTGAAAAGCCCAGCGCAGGCCTCGGAAGCATCAACTGCCTTAGAAAGAAAGTGAGCTTCGTGCCTTAAGCAGACATCCGTGCACGCCGTATTTTCCTAAGATTCAGTAACCTTTATACGACTGTGGAAATGTTCAATTTCCCCATCCAGATACACCAGACAAAACGACCATGAAACATACGAAGACAACTTGCCCTTTTGAATCTTCTAGTAAAATCGTAACTCATTGACTGCATATCAGGGCCAAGCGCGGAATATGCGAATGTCACTTTGCTAGGTGGCGGAGCCACGGAGCAGGCTGGCTGCTCTCAAGGAAACCATCAAGAACGGACGAGCACGTGCTGCTGTCTGTCTGCAGTGGGTTCCCCAGCCTCCTCAGAAAGCACCGGGCCGTGGTTCTAAAACGTGTCACTACGATCCAGGAGCTAAGTGACTGAGCATTCTTGGGCACGCCTCTGTGTGCTATGGATTTATATAAAAAAGGTGTCCTTAGTTCCAAAAAGAAATCGTAATTCTATTTTCTTTCTTTTTTTAATGAAAGAAAATGGAATTCGAAAAAACGTCCAGATATAATGACACAGGTGAGATGCTTGGCCCTCCTGCACTGTGACTTACAGAGAGAGAGTGGTCATTTTGCCGGACACTAAGGGCCACTGCGCCCTTCCCCAGTCCTGGTACCAGTGAGAAAACAGCCTTTGTCCTGCTCAGTCATTTAAAAAGGACCTTTGGGGTCCGGTTGGAGGAATGCTCAGGTTCTCATTCCCGAGGGTGGGCCCGGGCAGAGCTGAGGGTGGTCTCTGATCCTCCCTCAGCCTGGCCTCACTGCCTGGGGGCCCCGGGGTCTGGTCCAATCGCCTCCCAGTGTAGCCGCAGGGGAGCCGTGGGTCCCCGAGGCTCTGTGACCCTGGACTGCAGCAGAATGTCTCCCGTGCCTTCCTATTCCATTGGGCGTTTGGCTGGCGTCCCCTGTTGCTACTGCTCAGGATAACAGCCAGACCCCAAGGATGATTTTTTCTGGCCTCAGATAAGATCCATTACCATCTCCCTGCAGACTCAGCTTCGGTTTGGTTTTTTTGTTTGTTTGTTTGTTTGTTTGTTTTATGATGTTTAGCGCATCCTAAATGTCAGCTAGGTGCCTCGTGCTTCTCCTGGGCCAGGGCATCCACGCCTCGGCTGTGACGTCATCCAGACCAGCCACAGCGTCTCCACGGGGGACCTTGGCAAAGCAAGCTGGACACGCCTTCCCTGGGGCACGATCCCCTTGGCTGAGCTGGGAAGCATTTTCCGACGGAATTCTGGGCACAGCGCGTCCTCTCTGCTGGGGACTGAAGACATCGCACATCTGGCGTCTTCCCCAAACTCTGCGTTTTATCTCCCTCTACTTCTCTCTTCCCCCAAAAGCTAGTTTCGGGAGGAAATTAACAGTACTGTCCCGGTGACACTAACGCTTACATCGGAACGTTTGGACGAGGGGCCCCTCTCCGGAGCGGGGACCGTGCTGAGTGAGACACAGCACTGGCACACGCACCTGTGCAGGGGCGCGGCGCAGAGGCAATCAGCTCCCGCAAACGCACGTGCCGTCTGCACAAAAACGCCAAGAGGAAAAAGAGAACACACTTCTGGTGTGTGTGTGTGTGTGTGTGTGTGTGTGTGTGCGCGCGCGCGCGCAACTTCAGTTAGGTACGTACATTAAGCTAGAAAATGGTAGCATGAAGAAACGTCTATCTTTTCATTAGCCAGTAGATCTAAAAAACGATAAAATAACCGTTCAAATGACATTAGAGCAAAGATAAGTGTAATTGAAAAGAATTCCTTGATGATTTTTCCCAAGCTTTCCACTTGGAAAATGTTGACGCATTCCCCAGTTACGCCATTAACTTATAAATATTTTTGGTTACCGTTTGAAAGTTTAAAATTAAGTAGTGTAATCATGAATTTTCCTGCTAATTGTTCAGAGGTGGTACCTAGCTATTATGTTGTCACCCACCACCCATTCCTGTTTCAAACTATCTCCGTTTGTGTTAAATATTTTGAAGTTCTACTTCTATAATGACAATATATACTGAATTTAAAAATAACTCAGTGCTAAGTGAGAATAACATTTATTTTGTGTTTACTCTGCACTGAAAATTCAAACTGTCATTAAAACCGAGCATGAATTACTTAAGCACCGAACTGTTTTCTAGTCATAAAGTGAACGTATTCCACTGCAAATTATGTGTCCGCAAAACAGAGACTAAAAATACATCACCTTAAATAAAAAGAGAAATAATTTCATTAAGTACAGGAAAACATTAGGGACATAATAGAGGAAATCTCGCTAAACTAGGAATTAGGATATTTGGGTTCTGTTTCAGGTGCTTTATTGGTCTTCTGCATAACCTTGAGTGAAGTCACTGCTTGTCTAAGACTCATTTTTGGGGAGTAAAACAGAGACAAAACATATCATTGTCCTGAAATTATGCTAGGAGTCGTGTCAATGTAAAATGAGGAGACAGATATTAACATGTTTTCAAATTAATAAGTCAACTCAAATATAAAAATGCAAATGCTTTTAGAATACATAATAAATAGATGGAGGGAAAAACCTTTAATAGTAACATGCATGCAGAAATTACATCCTAATATAATATTCATAACCACAAAATACTGCCAGGATACTTTTTTCTGATTAAAAAAAGCTTCCTTCCAATATTATAATGGCTTTTAATCTAAGTTGCCACTATGTTAAGCTTACTTTTTAAAACGCCTTAGAGTAAGAAGAGAGGGTTGTCCCACGTCCACTTTGATAGTTTTGTGTAGTCACAGTTAATACACAGACTGTTAGTAAGTTCTCACTCAGCATCTCTCTAGAAATATCAAATGCTAGTATTAGTCAATCGAGAGAGGAATTTGCAATCTTCTACGCTCCCAAGACCACGTCTGGCAATGTGTTTGCAGAAAGTTGAATGTCCATGTAGCTCAGATGCAGGAGGCTGACCTATACGATGGTGGATCTGACATCCCAGCGAGAAACTATACGATAGCGTGGCCGAGCTTACCCTGGCTTCTTACAGATACGCAGCATCTCTGCTTGTGGGAGAAGCCTTAAATGCTGGTTGCGATAGGCAGCTTTAAAAACCCTTAAGTATCTTCTTTTTAAATTCCTTGGTGCCATATTTAGCTATAATTTTCAAAACACATCCTAACAGATTCATTATTCAATTTCTCAATTATTAAAGGCATTGGTCACACAGATCTTTCACCTATGAATCTATCTTGTATAGGGTTTCTTTCATTCGAAAGTATGTGTGAAATTTACAACCTTCAAAACATCAAAACTGGCATTCTCATTAAAAACAGTCTCCAGATCATAGATCCAATCGTTAAGTTACAAAATATATTCTGGGGATACATTTTCACTTAACAAGTCAAAACTATGTGTGAGGCACCTAATATGCACACAGCCCGAGAAGCTTTGATTCTAGAAGCTCGCAGCTAACACTTGCTAACTCATGACTTTTCGTTGGCTGTGTCAGGCCTGGGCGTGGTGGCAGCCCCATGTTTAAAATGATGAGGAAGCCAAAACTCCACGGCATTGCTGTTATTATGATGGAGATGAGCAAATAATGGCCATAAAAGACCAGCCTGGTGGTTCGCATGTCACAAACCACTGGTGCTTCCTGTGTGCGACCCCTTCCCCCGGCAGCGAGGACTGTAGCAGAGCTCGCTGCCCCTCAGGGAGCTTCAGTTCCGCCTGGGGAGGCAAACCCACAGGAGACGCTACAGCGCTAAGTGCCACCTTATGGAAACAGCTATTGAAACGGCAGGATTCCTAAAGCGTCGGTAAGTTTGGTCAGTGACTTCATGAAACTCTTGCTTTTCCTGCGTGTGTTTTTGTCTGTTTGTTTTGTTTTCTGATGACTGTGCTATCGGCTAGCTCTACGAATCTTATGTCCTGTTGTACCTTTTCTCATTCTAAATGAATATTCGCTTTTACGATCATGGCTTAGCATTTTTTTTTCCTGCAAAGAGCCCCCCCCATCCTCGCTCAGGGCTGTATCATCGAGCTTTCCAGCTTCACACCGCTTTGCTTCGGGAGTTGGTGTCAGCGTTGAAGCCCACGTCCCAGCTCGGTCACTCGTTGGGCCTGGAATGATGGGCCGGTCATTGAACCACCATGGCTTCCAGCGGGCTCCGCTAGACACGGAAGGATAACGTTGCGAGGTAGGGTGAGGACGCCTCGGACTATTTACGCTGAGCGCTTCGCACGGCGACAGACTATAGGGTTCAACTAGTGGAAAGGTTTCCAGCGCCGAAGGGGCCAGAGCTAGGCCGCCGCCCGGAGGGGCCCTGTGGGACCCACTCGTCTCCACGGCAGGAGATCACCCATAGCTGCTGGGTAAGTTTGCTCCGGGCAGGGGTGGGGTGTGTGGAGTCGGCTAACATTTTGCTGGACGAGGAAACATTTCTCAGTGCTTCTTTGGCTGATATCCAACGTCCGATCCCGTGGAAATGTTACTTTTAGGACTTAATCCATTTAATAAGGTGCTCTCGCCCCGTGTGAGTCTTCGATTCTGCTGCCAAAACACTGATCTCATACTCGTCCTTCTTTCTTTAGCCAAGATGCTTAGGAAATATTTGCTAATGAATGAACTGCATCCCTTCCCAGCCATCTATGAGACTGATGTATCTTTCCTCATAGGACTGTCCACTAATCAAAGAGAAACGAGTGTCTGAGACCATGTGACAGTTGCACATCTCACTGGAAAGTGACAAACTGGCATTCTTGTTTTGTACATGGGCTCTGATCTTTGCTAAGATGGGTCTATGTCCGAAAGACGCAAGCGCGTAGTGGGCTGTTAGTCATTGGGGGCGGGAAGGATCCGGGATTAAATATTCACAATGATGACTGGAGGCTTGGTAAGGCCTCACCGCACGGCGAGCTGGCCCTGCCCCCCACACCTCCCTGGCGTTCCCTGTGCCACGGCGTTCGTTGGCACCCATCTGGCGAGCCTCTTTCCAAGCTGAATTTCCACACCATCTAGTGGACGCAGACGGACATATACCTACATACCTTATAGAAAACATTGCTGCGCCAAATGGAGGTTTAAACACAAGTAAATTAAAGCAGAACACAGTCTCTACGGGAAATTATATTTTGGAAAAGCACAGCCGCAGGTAGGGAAGTAAGTATTGATTAAAGACAAGCTTCTAAAGACAGAAGTTGCGAACATGTGGACTTGGGAGAAGTTGCGGCTGTCCAGTTCTATGAACTAACCTGAGAAAGATGTGATTTTGCAATTCCTGGTCCCACTAAAAACTATTTCTACACGTGCTACAAGTCTGTCGAAGCTTCTGAATGTCTTACACTCAGATCCTCACGCTGTGCGCGCAGTGTTAAGAGCAGGTGTGCTCTGTACGTGCAGGTGTGTGGACGCCTAGATGCATCCACCTGTTCCAGTCAATCCTCACACTGCGGCAGCGCAAGTCTGGAGGACGTCCATGGCAGCTGGCCGGCCCCGGCCCCACCCCGCCGCGGGCGCAGGGCCAGCCCACCCCGGTGACTTCCATCAGAGCTGGCGCGGCTGGATACCACGCAGGAGTCGGGACTGGCCTGCAGCCTCCATGTCTTTCCATCGGACATGCCCCATATTTTCGACTGGTGTGGACTAATTTGTCTTTTATTTCAGATTTTTTTTATTGGAGATTGTTTCTAAGAGCACCTCTCCGATAGAGCGTATGTTCTTCTTCTTTTTTTTTTTTTTAAAATGCCTTGAGGAGCAAATGCTTTTAAAAGGTTATTAAGTCCTTTGCACGGCAGTTTTGTTTAATGGCGTGAGTTTGCCAGCACCTGGCTTCGTGCAGGATGACGCGAGTGCTGAGGACGACGTTGTGGCTTTCTTCTCAGTAATGTTTTCAGGTTTGCGCTCTAAAAGTATTTTAATAAGAGATGATTCTTAAAATGAAATTGACTCTCGTATTCAAATCTGAAAGTGAATACAGTACTGAGATTATAACAGGAGCTACTTCGTGGCGAGAAAATTACTTTATATATAGTAAAGAAACCTTAAATATAAGACTTTTTTTTTTTAATCAACTCCACATAAAACTTGCGTTTGAAGCTGGAAAGATAAGTGTTCATTTACTGTTTGATTGAAATATTTCTCAACCTAAATTATAAGAAATGTCTCTTCAAATGGTTTCTGAAACAGCTTTACAGTTTTAGGCATGGCATGTTTTTTAAAAATATTGAAGATAGGTATGTCTTGAAATCTATAATTAAAAATATTTGAATAATATCTCTATAAATTTAGATTCATTTAGACCGGTTCTCTTAGAACTGGCTGCTGGAAAATGCTGGCAACTTTATTTCTGGCCTATTAGTAAAATGACAGCACTAACTCATTCTATTTAAAAATAAAACGGAATATGCTCTGATCTAAGTGAATCCACAAACAGTACAGCTTGTTCACAACTTAAGGATTTCGAAAGTCACTACATCAGATCATGACACTATCTTAAATGATACGCCTGTTTTGTTTTTCAAATGTTCAGAATTTCCAGCTGATCATCCCCTGAGCAAGCACCTTCGCTCATCCAAAAAGGGGCTCTCTAGAGTTCTGGAACCTTCCGAGAGCCTTCGCACACCCCCCATCCCCGCACAAAGTCCTGTCGCACAGAACAGCCTTGAGCATTTCAGACTTCAACCCTGTTCCAGGGCCTGGGTAGCTGCCCCGCCCCCGCCCCACTGGATTCCTCCAGACTCCTGAGAGATGAGCTTCTGCCCACACGCCTCCCCCACCCGAGGCCCCAGGAGGCAACAGGAGCCCTCCCTGGGGGCAACGTCCCCACAGGCCACTTCCAGCAGCGCCTGCTGAGTCCACGCCACGCTCCCTGGGGGTACCCCCTCTTCATCCTTTCCAGACTCGTTCCCCGAAATCCCCAGATCTGAACCCAGTGTCGTCAGACTTGGCAAGACACCCGTTCAACTGTATTTCATCTGGTATTTTCCAATCATTTCATTTTTTGGTCTAACGTTTATTAAAATCCCACGTGCAAGTTTTGCATGAAACACAGTCACGTAAAAGTTGTCCCAGGGGAGAGAGATGTGTGTCTTTCAGTGACAGAAAATACAGAGATGGGGAGAAAGGGAGAAAGAGGCTGGGAAAGGCGATGTGACTGACTCTCATTAAATATAAAAATTTTTAAAGCAATTGAGTTTTAGCTAGTATTAAGATATGAATTTATGTTGAATTCATGGTTAATATTTATACCATGTATATGACTTACGTTCACATTGTATTCGTAGAACTAATGTTATAGTTTATTTATGTTATGATGCTCATGTTTGAAATTCGTTTGGGATATGTTTAATAATATTAAGATTAGTCTTGTTAAATAGCTCTTGACTTGAAAAGCTGTAAGAAGACAGACTACAGCTCACTGTCACAGCCATTAAGCTTTTCATGGTGACGGTAGGTCCCCGCTCCGTAGCAGGCTCTCTGGGAGGCAGTGGACATTTAATCCACCCACTGAATTCTTCCGAACAGCCTACGATGCCATTAATCTTATTATGATCTCCCCAGAAACCGAGGTGCAAAGGGCGAAGTGACTTGTCCAAGGCACAGTGGGAAGGAGTGAAGTCAGAGTTTGAGCGCAGGTGGCCCGTTCCAGAGCCCACGCGATCCGACCCTCGCCCCACCCACTCCTCCGTCCGGTGACGGCTGGTGAAGCGTGTCGACCAGAAGAGAGGACCTGCCACCTCTGCGCTCACCGTCAATCAGTTCCCACCTGGAATGTCCTCTCACTTCTGGAAAGACGCAACGACACAATGTGTTTTCACTCGGAAGGCTTCGATCTGTTAGTTATTCAAACCGGTGGTTTTGCACACGGTGAGAATCTTTAACTTGGAAAAGCAAAGTCAGAAGGGAATTAATAATAATTTTCATAATAGACTGAAGGAACACCACCTAATTTTAGACTCGATATTTTTTCTTGTTTCTCAATTTTCTTAGAGTAAAAGGGTTTTAAGTGTTGGTACCGGCCACCTACAAGCTGGCTAAGCACAAACGAGTTTCGTGCTCGAGTTCTTCATTTGTCACATGAGGATTTTAATACTCGTTGACATCAGCATCATTTGAAAGAGTAAAATAAGAATATGGCAAACACCCAGCCGGCGAACGAGTGATCATAACATAAATGCCACGGAACCATCGCGCGGATTCAGATTCTTCCTTGCGAAACATCGGTTGTTGATGACGATGACGATGATGATCAAAGACCCAAAGGTCTGTGCAACGCTGCGTGACCCCTCAGCGAGACCCGTGGCCCCCCTCCCTGGTCAGCGCCACGAGGCAGGACGTGTCTGTCTCGCTTCTGCACGGCCACCCGGAGTGAGAACAATGCCGCGTGAAAGGGATGCTTCAGGCGCCTTTGACCGCCGCGGGCGACTGCGCAGGAAGGACCTGAGTCACAGCAGAGCGGCCGCGGGCCTCCCCTTAGCAGGGGCCACCCCAGGGTGGGGACGCCCGTGCGCACTGCAGTCAGTCCGAGTCGTACACGCTCGGACCAGCACTTGGCTTCCCTCGGTTAGTATTCTGAGCCGTGCCTGATGTTCCAGTCGCCCGTCCCGCAGACGGGCATGACAGTGGCCAGCGGAAGGGCGATTCGCTCAGACTGGTGCTGTTAGAACTGGCTGCTGGAAACAATGCCAGCGATTTTATTTCGGGTCTATTAGTGAAATGACAGCGCTAATCCATTTCACAGAGGAACCAAACAGCTGTCAGATGGCAGTGATCATAATCGTGCGCATATTACCATTTAGTTCTGCTGAGTGGAGCTTTTCTGCTGGCGCGGGTTCCATGCCATACCCTTTCCAAACGGGGCCAGTGGCTTCTGTGGAGCACTCGTCCTCAGAGAGGACGATGAAAGCCATACCAACTATTCACCGTTGGGCCTCCCGTTGTTAATTCACACACCTGAAATGACAGCGTTTAGAGAAATAGAAGTGACGAATAGATGTTCTATGACAGTTATCCCTGAAACTCAATTTTTTTCCTCCAGCTACAGAAGAATTGTATTTCAGCGGCCGCATTGTGGTAATAAACCTCCTACTAAGCTCTCTCTGGGCGTTGATGAGATGGAAAGAGGGACTTCGGTTTGCGGATACACATTTTATCCCGAGAAATTTAAGGAGTCCCTTTGGGGTTGACATGAAGGAACGATGCCTGTACGCAGGGGCTTCTGAGGGACAAATACGCAAAAAAGGAGACTTGAGACTCCAGGAGCGGGCGCACGCCAGGAAGCAGAGACACTTACCAGCCACGTCTTGCACAAAAATTCCCAAGATCAGCGTTTTACGCAGGCTCCGTGTACAAGTAACGGCAGAGAACGTGTTGATCGCCAACGGAAAAATAGTTCAGTTTCCTGACATTCTCGAGTCACCTGGCGGGTGACTCGGGAGACTGGCAGGTGTCTTCTCAGTTACAGTAAACTAAGTCGACCGGCCATCGAAGGCGGCCCTCTTGAGTCCTCTTGCTTCGTCTACAGTGCATTGAGAGGATGAGGTAAATAACGACGCTGGACTGACACAGAAGGAAAACTCACTGGCTGCAAAGCAAGGGTCCCAGGCAATAGCCGCCTACCTTTGTCAATAAAGTTTTATTGGAACACAGCCACGTGCATTCGCGTTAAGCACTGACTAAGGGCACTGAGTCCTTGTGGCAGAGACTAGACGAATGCGGAGCCAAAAACAGTTACCGCCTGGCCCTTGACCGAGGAAATGGTCAGTTCTCTTTAGAGACACTGCACCTGAATGCCAGCTCTGACCTGCCACTGGATGTCAAAGCCGAGTAAGGTAATTAGGAAATTACCTTACGTCTTGGGCTAAGTCTATACAAAAAAAGTTCCTGCTTATAAAGTTTGAAGGATTAGAAGGTTAACGTATAAGAGTCTTTTATTATTTTCAAATATTAATGTGACTCTGTCTTAATGGGCTACGTGGCATTTCGTATCGAATTTGTTGAAAACTGAAAGAATTAAATGTCGCTAAAATAATACCTAAATTATAAAAACATCGATCTATGTTGTTAGAATGTGATGTTGTATTTCGTTGCAATGTATTCCATTATGCTCATTGTTAAATTGAGAGTGTGAATTGTTATTATTTCATGAAGTAGTTTACAAATGAAAGGACACCTCACTTGATTCGGGGAGAACTCCTGTAACAAGTACACTGCATAAAGATTTCGCTAGCTAGCTCCTGCGACTTGGTGAACTTAAATAACACAACAATAATTTGTTCTCACTACACGCCGATACAAAGCCAGAGCTGTTCTCATGATTCATGCATCTGAGCTTTCCTTCCAAAAAAGTCAAGTAAATATGTCAATTATAATACACACGTCAGAACTGTGGCATGTGGGAAGGTTTTGAGCAACTGGAAAGTCTTAAAAAGTGAAAAATAAGATGTGGAATTTTGAAACCCCATTTTTCTGAGTGAAGATGGATTAACACATCCAGAGTCAAAATGTGTTCGGGATCTTACTGCACAAACTCTCCTATTTGTCACCCCCTACACCAGGCAGAATTCAGGAGAAAACCGAAATGTCCCCACACACCAGCTGTCCGCTCGCTCAGCCTCCTCTCCTTCCCCAATGTGGCTTTCCATTCCATTAGTCTAATATTTAACAACATATTTTAGGAAAAAAAAATATGCTTGGTTGAAATACAAAATTAAATCTTAGAAGATATAGGTGATTAAAATGGCATCTTGAGCTTAATCAGATGCATAGGAATTAACGTTGTAAGTTGAGAAGCCTCAAGGCACTCTTTTTTCATTAAATGGTATTTTATCCCCCCGAAGATATGAAGGGAATCTAAGGTTATATTTTGAGAGAAGAAATGTTTTCTTAGGGATGTCTGTGAGGAAGCTTGTCACACAAACCAGGAGGCCATCTAGAAAGGGCAGGCTGCCCTCCACGGTCACAGGCGGGCGCGTCAGCGGCACGGGCTCGCCACTGTCCATTTTTAGAGAAAGGATTTGGGAGAATACGAGTAAATGCAAAGAATGTTAATTTTCCGTATGTGACATCTGTCTCATTGTTTTGATCAACGCTTAGACACCCTGAAGATATTTGATAGCCAGGTTTAACGTTACTCTGATTAGCACCGAAGAATGAGTGAAATGAGTAATTAAAAGGGTAAGAAATGACTGATTACAGAAAATGAACAAACTCGTAGTGCAAGTTTGTATGAGGCCTTTTCAAGTGAATCGATGCCTCATTTTGTCGAAACTACGAATAAACAAACGCAGAATCGACCTTCTCTCGGAATATGGATCCTAGAGCACCGCCGTCATACCCGTTATTCGGAAGAGATTGTAGACTGCCATTTCTGCCTACCTTGAAAGAAATCAACACAGAAGAAGAAAGAAACTGCCTACTAAGTTTCAAAAGTTTTGAGATTAACGTACCCTTTGAAAAATAAGCTTAGATTTAGCAACGGGGATGACCCACGAGTCAGTGAGTCATTCCGATGATAGCAAGATTGTCAGAAAAAATAAATTTACATGTAAATGTAATTTAAAATATTGAAGTGCAGTCAGAAGCGAAAATGAATTCCGAATCTCCTGCAGACTGACTTAAGAACTCTGCAGATGAGCGAATATCTGCGTCTTGTTTTTACCATTTCGACGCACGTTGTTGAAAGCTGCACTCTGATGCGTGGGTACAGATCGGCCACACTTAATGCGACACACACTATCTTTCAGAAAAGGACTTGAAGGAGAGAGGTATTGCTCTAATTATCTCCAAAATGAAAATGATGTTAATTTATCTGTCGCATTGGAATGTGAATCGGTCTTATTCATTTCCGTCGTTCTTGGACCCTTTACCTTTTGTCACTTTATGCCCGTGTTTTTGCACAATCCCAATTATCCTCATTTTCTCACGTCTTCTCCTTGTACTGCCTCAGACTAACTACGGATCTATAACCAGGAGCACCTAGAAAAATGTCATTTCGCCTTTCCTCCGTGATCTCTATCCTACATCCTTATTTCAGAATAAAGAATGAACAAATCGAAAACTAAAGAACAGCATAAATGCCTATCGACATGAGTTGAGATTTGAAGAAAAATTGAAGTCACCCTAATTAGAATGTGCGACTTGCCGGTTTGTCACAAAACCAGAGTGCCACTCACCACTCTAGCAGGGAGGAATCTGTGGTTTTCATTCTCACTTAGAAAAACATAGAATCATCAGCGTTTGGGGGATTATTTTTAACTTCGTAAAAAAGACAAACAGACAGAACGTATAGAGAAGGTGGGCCAGAGGCAGACGCAGGTGACCGTAGAGGAAGATGACAAAATGAGAGAGACACATGAAGGAAAGACGAGTTTTAGACAACTCTCAGCGTGGAAAGCGCAGTCACTCACCGCTCACACCGAGGTCCCGTCCTATGCCAGTACTGCAGGGCTGAAGGAGTAAATTAAGTGTTATATACCAGGTATTGAGCCAAACGGTTTAAACAACCGATCTTCTGGAAGTGTCCTAATAACTGGGAGGTAGGTACCAGTCATTCCTCATTTTACAATGAGGAATGTGATGCACTACACCCTTAAGTAACTTGTCCAGGGATCACACTCATAGCGATGGGAAAACTGGATTAACCAGACCTCAGAATCACACCCTTATTCACATGCAAATATTTCATTTTCCCTAACATTTTCATTTCTAATACCCACATGGTAGATAACCGAGGCTCCATGGTGTTTAAATGGACAGAGAGGTCATCTAATTTCTAGTATATCGTGTTAACTCAATATCAGTGAGAGAGAGAGAGAGAGAGGCTATTTAAAAATAAATCAATCTCATTATTTTTGCTTATAAGCTTGGAGCAATTGGCCTATGACACGAGATAAAAAATCTTGGGAGGTGAGTGGGTACAAAGGATAAAACTTAAATTATGGTCAAGAGGAGATATATTAAGAAATACAACTACAGTCACCTGGTTTGGGGATAGTCGATAAAGGCAAGTATTAACCAATCTTTATTTTGTGACTCAATCATGATTTTGAAGATGTCGTTTCTCTGGAATTAACAAGCCTTCTACTATGTTCATTTTCGGTAGGATACTGTATCTATGAGTAGACTTCTAGTGAGTACACACAGTTTTCCGTTCTTTTCAGCTGTAGTGCTGACTTTAGAAGCCATTACCAGCCATTCGAAATCAATTTTGAAAGACTTTTCATTGTCTGATTCCACTTGGCATTCAATTTCCAGGCACAAGCCAGAGATCCATTTAAAAATATTAATTTCTGCATCATCTTCAGACATTTCTTTTTTTTTTTTCACGATGCTCATTATTTGATTTTTTTTACATGCTCACTGAGACTAGCTAAATAACGCAACTGTAGAAGACTCATCAGCCACCCTGGGCATTTCACGTCACTGTGCAATGCACGCGAACGGTTCTGGTTTCACCCTCGGCTCCCGTGAACAGGTATATGATGTACACACGTGTGGGCACCTCGCACACGGATGCACATGCATGCATGTGCCTGTATCCTCTGATGCGTGTGACTTTAGAACAGATTTTGACTACGATGGGATCAACTGTACCTTTCCACTCCATGTGTCACGGACACCCGCTTCGGTCAACACACCCAGGACTAATGCTAAGTCTGCTTAATGATATTAGCACTTTGAAGAAAATGTTTTCTTATGCCGAGACTTGAAGGAAAATTGTTCACAGAGATATAACAGGTGTGCGCGCCTGTGTGGGCCTCTGTGTGTGTGCGTGTGTGTGTGTGTGTGTGCACATGTTGGTGTGTCGGCCTGTGCCAGTACAGAAGTCTGACTCCGCACCTGTCAACAGGCCCCGCAGTAGAGTGCATCACCTTAATGACTCCACAGCGAGCTGCCCCCACAGAATCAGAAACCACATTTTCTGCCACGCAGAAAGCAGACTCATCTCTCTGGGGGAAACGCACATTAATTAAGTTCACAGAACCAATATAAAAAATCAAAATGCCAAATGAATAAATCACGACTCTCAGAAACCAGAACATTAAAACTGATATGATGGTCTCTTTTTTTCCGTCCTAGGCCTGTATGTGAAGCCCCCATAACCCGGGGGCTGCTCGCTCACCGTAGAAATCAAAACAGAAATCAGAAATAACGTGACAGAAATCAGACATGCCTCGGAGGAGCAGAGCTCATGTCGGCCATGGACAGAAGTTGTTCCAGCCTCTTTCTTGTTAGGGGACTCTTGGGAACTTGATGAAGTCTGTGAAGCATCTGCCCTCCCTCAAAAAAAATGCACACACATACAGAACCACGCACGTGATTTCACAGCTTCATAGAAACTGAGGTTATCTAGCACCCCAGACTAAGGAAATCGGGTGGCAGAGGAGGGGTGGCCCAGCCCTATGGCCAAGGAAGGACCTCTGCTCCCCACAGGGCACCCGCCCCCGTGATGCTGGCCGGTGGACTGAAGGGCCACCGCGTGCCCCTCACTTCCGGGCTCGGCTGGACCAGACGGGGCTCTGCCCTGGCTCCTCTCCCTTTTATGCTCCCACGGGAAGTACAGTCACCACAGGTCCCTAACGAACCCCGCTGGCTCGGCTCCTCCCTTTAGGCGGCTCTGTCTGTCTCTGCCCTGACCTGTCATCTGACCTCCTCAGGGCCAGCCTTTCAGAAATCAGCCGTTTCTCTCCTGCGTCTGGGATTTTGGAGATGTTTGCGTTGCGTTACTAACAGCAATAATTGTTTTCAAGAGTCATTTTAAAACTTTTATTAGTAGCTCTAATGCACCTGCTGTTGAAAATCTGCAAATTGAGGACAAAAGTAGATTCCAGGCTCTGCAACTGAGCCTCGCGAAGGGCCGACATGGGGGCCACAGCTCTGCTCGCTGCAGGAAAGAAAGTCTGTCCTCGCCGAAAGGTGGTCCTTACCTGGGCTTGCCCACCTAGACCCCCTCGACAGTCAGAGAAAGTCATTCTAGAAGTTTCCCCCATCTCGGCTTCGGCAATTGTTATAAGTCCAAGCTGAGGTGACACGTGACTCACGGACGGCTGACGGCTGCCCGTGTGCTGTCACATCCCCCGGTGAAGGTTCGACCCCTGCCAGGTGGGTCCCTGGGGTCCACGCTTTAATTCAAGCTGAGATTGGCTGATCACGCCCACGGAGAGAGAAACCAGCGCTGACCGTCTAAATAAAGCTTGGGGCTTGAAGGGCCATAATCCAGCTGCTCTTCTTTGGACCCAGAACCATGTGTTAAAGGCCAGATGCCTTGGGCCGGGAACTCGGGGTGGTGAGACCCGGGGGGAGAGGCAGAGAGCGCCCCGGGCCGGAGGCCTGTGCGGGGACCGAGACTCGGCCCTCGCTGCTGACCAGCTGAGCGTGGCATGAAACTGAGCCACGGGCTTGCGGAGGCTCCGCGTGTGACGCGTGGGCCCAGCGCAGTTCCGCTGTGACAGGTTCAGCAATGGCCTGTCCGCAGCCTGTTGGTTTGGAGGAGGCGGCTGCGTACGCGACGCTTCGCATCCTTCCAGGTTTGGAGGGAAAGAACCGGGAGCGAGGGGGACAGGCGCTGGGAACCGTTCGGTCCCGATTGTCTCCCTCCTCTCTGCGTGCGCCCCAGACACCGCCCCCGAGAGCGAAAAGCCCAGAGCTGTGACAACACCACGACGCCGGGGCAGGTGCCACAGAAACGCCACAGAGGCCGGCGTTCTCCTCCGGCTGTCCCAGAGGGCGGGCGGCCTCCGAACTCCGCGGTGGGGCGCAGGGCCCCTGTGTCCTCTGAGGACCGGGGTGCTCCGGGTCCCCGCTCCGCTCCCCTCAGCCCGCCTTTCTGTCCCTATTCTTTGGCACTGGGTCTCTCAGTTAACGTTCACGAATAAATGAGAGAAAGAACGGATGAGAACGGCCGTGCGTTCGTTTACAGACCCCAAGCGACGCTAGGTGTATGTATCTGCATACGTGTATGTACGTGCATGCGAATGCAAGTGTCTGTGTGCGCACACACGCACACGTGTGCATGCACGTACGAGCGTGGATCTGCATGTGTGCGTATACACACATAAACTGACGTACGCGCGAGGCTACGTAGCGAGTGGGTAAGAATGATGACTTCTGGAAACGGGCAGACATGTTTCCTTCCTTCTCTTACCACTTAGCGGTGTGAGATATGACCACACTATACTGTAGGTCAGTCGCTTGCGTGCTCCATCCGATAACGTTATGGAATCTTACTGCGTTCATAGAAATCTTAGGGCGATTTTGGAGCAAAATGTGAATAAGAGTTTATACCATTGCAGACATCTTCCCTCCCCCCCTCTCTCCTTTCTCTCTCCTCCTCTCTCTCTCCTTCTCTCTCTCTCTCTCTCTCTCTCCCCTTTACAACTATCTGTCATCCACAGAGACACAGATACTTTAGTAAGCAGAATATAATGATATGATCGATAGAATAAATAACTAGAAGATTACAAAAATATCTGAAAGAAAAGAACTCCTTTAGAAGAGCATTTTATAACCCAAGGGAGTCTCTTAAACCATCTTCATGGGCA
Organism: Pteropus medius; assembly: GCF_902729225.1. NCBI lineage: Eukaryota > Metazoa > Chordata > Mammalia > Chiroptera > Pteropodidae > Pteropus > Pteropus medius. Next base: position 12,242,441 of record NW_024347788.1, on the reverse strand, counting down.
ATTGTTTTTCTCGTTCCAACTAATGAGCTGTTTTGTGTGAAACACAACTTTCTGTCCCAAGCAAATTTTCGCTGTTTTAGTTGAATTCCGCCTGGCTCTACTTCCAGGATTTTCTCATCAAAACAGATCTCGACACTTTCAGAGTATTATACATTTCATGCAGAAAATTTAAGGCCAATAGATTTAAAGATGGCTCATAAGACAGTTGAGATAAATGTTGAGTGTGTAAAATCAGTATTTTATGATCAAAATATTTGACTGTCTGTGGTTAAATTCTTTTCCCCTTTTTAACTACCGTGTCAGCCAGTGTATTTAAAGAATTTTTAAAGAGAATCGGTTCCTTTGTTTCTCAGCAGCTTTGCCCTAAGAATCTAACTTAAACTTCCGCCTCACCAAACAATTATTGCAAAAGTGAATACCTGTGTCAAATATGCACGTGATTTTTATCTCAACTCCTTTAAAAAAAAAAACCGGCCACCCATTGGATGAAGCCTTCACCAATGGTTCAAGAAAATCTAGTTCCCCATCGATGAACTTGCCCTACGCTATTCGAGAAGTGTTCTATACAAGAAAAGTATTGATTCTCATGAATACACATTGGACTCATTATTTGACAGAGTTGGTGTTTTCTATCCAAATGTAAGTTGTGTTATACGCAAAAATTCTATTTCATACGACATAAGTGGATTGTAAGACATACAATAAATGTCAAAGAAAACTGGTTTCCCCTGCAAAAATATCTAAAAAGTCAACTTAAATGATGGTAAATAACTCATGCAATCAAATATTTTAAATATAACCAAGACATGAATTATTAAAAGTTAATGTATTAATTATTAAAGTTAACAAATAGTTTATGAAACATTTGAAATGATATTCAGGACAGAAATAAAGATGTGCATCAAAAGAAACATCAGTTAAAACGGATGAGGTTTCAGAACCAAAGTAACTGAAATTTGGAGTTGGAGTTTTCATCATATAATCACTAACGTTTCTAACATTTAGTTCACTTTTCACTAACAATAAAATGTATTAGGAAATAGACAAACTCCCTTTCAAGAAGTAAAAAAAAAAAAAAAATTTATAAAGCACCAGAGTGGAATATTTTGGGGGCCAAAATATCTAGGTTAGTACATGTCACCCAACTGATCCATTCTTTATGTCCTCGAGCATAATGATAGCCATTCTTCTCATGCATGTTTGTTATGACATAATGCTTTTCATGAGTTGACATGCCACGTCAATTTTCTGACCTTCTGGGTAATTTTTTTCTTATAAACCCCATAAACAAAAATAAGTATTTGTTTTTCGTTATTGAGATCTTGATGAAAGAAGGTTAACAAATAGGAATATAGTAATAAGTGCTATTTATGTACACAGCACTTCAATACTGGACATACATACAGGGATTTCAATAGCACCCCATTTTATTGTAAATTATGTGCAATCCAATATTTCTGTTATAAATTTACCAAAGAAAGTTATGCAAATTCTTTGGTTTATCATGAATATTGCTCAATGACAGAACTAGCAAATCAAATATTACAAAATACCCTATTAAGTTAATAACTTCAATTTCGTTATTTATTCTGTATTTACGGGTTAAAATATATTGATTTCACCAATAATCTGTAAACTTACTAAGACCCTGAAGGGCTTCGCATTTCGAGAGTACTGTTAGAATGACATTTATAAACATTTCCATTTTATTTCCAGTAAACTCAATAACTGAAGACATTAAAGTATTCTAATTTATTGTTTCTATCTTATCATATAGCTTAATACTTCCGTGTATGAGTAATAATTCATGTAAATGTTACCTATTTTAAAGTACTGCCAGAAAAATAAAAAGTTAAGTGCCCAGATTAAGTTTGTTACCAAGGTAATTATGTTTAGAAATGTTAGAAAGTTGGAAGATATTCTCCGATTCGAGCGAATTAATTTAAATAAAAAAAATTAAATATCGATCTGGTCATATTAAATGAATCTTAATTTTAATTGGAAGAAAATAGTACTATATTAAGGATTAGAGAAACTTATATTTTAAAAAATGCCGATTTAGTATTTTCTGTATACATTAGATTTCCTTCAGCTGTCTTAGATAAGACATCAACATTTTATTGTATTCTTTGGCTTATAGTAATTACTCGATGGGTAGCTCCATCCAAATAAACCTAACGAGAAAGAAAGTAAACTGAGTCACTAGAAGGACTCGATGTTTTGGTTCCAAAGAATTTCACATATTTTGGGGGCAATTATCATTGCTTTTGCTTTATGTTCCATTTGCATATTTTATGCACTGTTCCTAATGACATCTCGCCTTTTCGAGTGACACCGCCTTGGTACACGATAGTCGTGTCTAAATTTGCTGTGGAAACTGACACTATTGATCAATCAGTTGGCACTTATGCCGAAAGCTTCACTCTCTTCCAGATAAATTCTCTAGTCTTTAATCTTCAGCTTAGACTATAATTAACCATTTTTCTCCAGATAGTACAAATTAATTTCCTCAGAAGACCTTTAAGCTAAGTGATAAATATTTTTTAAATACTGATATTAAATACTGAACACACCCGCGGTTTTGGTGACAAAGCACTTTGCCATTAAAAAAGGGTTGTATTTACTTGTAAATAGACTATACTATAATGTCACTATTTAAAATACAAATTTCAAAAAAAAAAAACCCAACATTTCCACATATCAACTCAAAGAAAGAACATGCTTACACGCTTACCTATGGTCTGGTTTACTTTTCTAGTCATTTTCTAAGATTTTTTTCAGGAACTCATAAATATGTTTTCCAACAGAAACAATCTCTATAATCATTTTTTATTATACCACCATGACAACCAGTAATACCAATGACAACAGCCCAGAAAGATCCAATAGAATTATTCATTCGGCAATCGCTCAACATCAACAGAGTTTCTACAATATTTATCTCAGGAATTTCAGTAAAACATGATATTCAAGTACCAGCTTTGTCAGGGAGAAGGGGACAAATGCCAGGGTTTCTCAAATGTGGAAGCCTTGTCAACCTGCTGAGCAAACATTCTGTATGATGACTGGGCAGGTTAGGTTTCACAGGTGACTGACGTAGATTGTCTTAGAAACATTGTCCTAATGTTAAGCAAAAAGGGAATTATGTGAAGTTAGGGTACGTAGAAGTGGTGGAGATTAAGAAATTTTGAAAGCAAATAGCATCTATTAATCTCAAATCAGCTTGTTATGCTCTGAAGATAAATGATTCCCTGATAGTCACTAATATACTTAAAGCCGGTGATGCCGGATTATATGTAAACAAACACCATGGCCTGGAGTCGGAACAGTTTATCACACCAACGATCATTACACACAAAACTCCGACTGAAAGGATAAACTAGTCTGTTTCCACGTGTGCGAAGAAGATATTCTCCCCTTCCGTTTCCTGATAACTGCATAGCAGCGACGTTCAGGTGCAGACACGCTTACAGACCTTACTTTCCAGAAAGAACGACTCTGCCCAAGTTCATGAGTGCTTGGAATAAGAGCGCACGCAGCCGCGACCCAACCCGAAATGACCTCCCTCGACCCGGAAATGTGTTCTGAACAAGATGGGCCACAGTCTTTTCTCCAATTGGCGGGACCAGAGTTTATTTATGTTAAAAATCATGGCCTTCGTGCTACATATGAAAGAAAATTGTAAATATCTATGTGAAATAAGCCTAAAATAGACACACCTCAGCATCCGCACTGAGAGTATTACTAGAGCAGTTTCGTAAATTCGAGTGCTTTATGTGATCATCTGAATCATTTCTTCATCAACCGTTAAACCCTCTTTTATCGTTTTAAAGTTTCTGCCCCGAAGTAGTTCAATAATGAAGCGCAACCCCAAAGGGAACTAGGCACTAATCTGAGAACGTGAAAACAAGCAAAACCCGAGCCTGACACCAAACAGTAAAACCAAAATATTCTCCAGCAAAAGTTCCATCTTCGAAAACAAAAACTCATTTCACAGAACTCCCGTCACTCAAAGACTGACGATCAATATTATTATCCAACAAACTTTTTAAGAAATCTCATCTGCATTAAAAATAAATTCTTCACAGAAAAGGAGTACTGTTAAGTAGGATTCGCAATTCTCAAAACTTCTCCGACACATCAAAAGAAAAACCACTTTTCCAATCAAAGAGAATTCTATCAACAAAGGAAAACTGTAAACACACGTTTTGTGCTAAAAAGTGTGGTAATGATAGCCAACCACATTCTCCAGCCATCAACGCGGCACGCAAACGTCAAACGTTTGAGCCATTAAATCGCCTGCAAAATAGTGGCTCGCGTTTACACCGAAATCCGCCATCCAGAGTGGCAAGGGCAAGGCCGCCCGGCCGTGAGTGTGTGCAGAGTGCGGCGAGCGTCCTACCTTCGTACAGGGCTTTGAATCCTTGGGCACTGACGGCGAAGTCGGTCGTGAACCACAGCGTGAGGACGGATCCCGTGCTGACGACGGAGGAAGGCAGCTGAAACCCCGACAACCTAAGTTCCAGAAAACAGGAGAAGGGGGTTAAAGAGCGTGCGGTTGTCACTGAAGCTAACGGATGCGTATGTTCGATGTTTCTTTTCACTGGGGTGTATTTATTGGAGGTATGTTATCAACCAACGACATGATGCGCACACAAGGCGTTGGTTGCTAGGTAATGAAGCAGGTGCGAACACAGGAGTTGGGTAATTAAAACCATTTTGGAAAAGATACATTCTAGAAGGAATGAATGTCTTAAGCAAAGAGAACTTAAAATTATGCAAAGTCATCCTCACACAGGCTACAGAAAATAAGATGATATTGCATCTGCCTTTGAGTTTATTATTTCCCTCTTGAATTATTACATGAGTTGTCGATCTCAGAGTTAATGTGCTTATTGTTAATATCTCCCCCCAATAAATCACAGTTTATATTGAAAACGTATGCTAGTCACAGCATAACTGAAAATCAATTGCGACCTTGAACAGAGGTCAAATTTTATTTAGATTTCAAGACAAGTCTTTTGAATTCTAAGATATATCTTTCACCTACCGCTGGGTTTAGATATATTTAGAAATCTCAACGATAGGAAAGTTGGAGCTCTGAATGAGTGAACTCGTATAATAACATGCATAATGCTTTACAAACTAACGGCTTCTCAAAAGGTCGAAGAGATGCTTCATCAATTCATAGTTCACCTGAAGTTGGCTAATTAGGTAGTTTGTCTCTAAATATGTGGTTTCATATAGTCTGAACACAAACTTCTGATGCCGGGAGAAATCAACCTGCACATTCATTCCCCATGGGAGACATTCTGGCTTGCCAGTGATTCTATGGCACCGAACCTAATTACGGTCTCTGTAGGTTGCAGAATCAAAATAGAAACGAATAAGAGAAAATTGAAAGGGCAATTGTCAATCACTAAACAGCACACTTCTAAATAATCCATGAATCAGAAAGTCTGAAGAGAAATTAAAAAAAAAAAAATACATCCCACTAAGTCAAATTTAATATGCAAGATATCAAAACTTGGAGGACTCAGAGAAGCATCGCTGGGAAGGAGATCGATGGCTCAGAAAACATACGTTAGCAAAGAGGAAAATTCTCGCATTAATAATCAAAGCTCCTATTTCAAGAACTTACAAAAGAAAGAGTAAAATCAACCCGAAGCAAACAGAAGGCAAGAGATAAGAGAGAAATACAGAAATCAGTAAAGTCGAAAACAGAGAATCCGTAGGGGAAAAAAGCAATGAATGAAAAGAGATAATTCTTTGAAAAGATTGACAGAATTAACAAACTTGTAGCAAGATGGAAAAAACAAAGAGGGGGTGGAAGGATAACTAATATCAGGAGTAAAATAGCGAGTCGTTATTATAGACCCCCAGACATATAAATAATAAGAAACTACTACAAAAACTACACACATAAATTCGTCGGCTTAAATAAACACTTCCTTAAAAACATAAACTACCATAGCTCATCCAATGTGAGACAGGAAACCTGAACGACCCTGTCACTATTAAACTACCCGCAGGAGCTCTCCAGTCCCAGGTAATTTCACAGGAGAATATTACTGCCACAGCCTGAAGATTTGTCTTACCCCCAAATTTGTGTGTTGAAATCTAATCCCCAATGAGATGGAAGTAGGAGGCGGCCTTCTGGGAGATGATTAGGTCACGAGGGTGGAGCCCCTAGGAGTGGGGGACACCCTTATAAAAGAGGCTTCGGAGAGCTACCTCGCCCCTTCTGCCACATGAGGACACGGCCAGAGAGGTGCCATCTGTGAAGCAGGACGTGACCCTCGCCAGACACTGAAGCAGCTGGCACCATGATCTGGAACTCCCCGGTCTCAAGAATCGTGAGCAATAAGTTTCTGTTGTTGACATGCCATCCGGTCGACGGTGTTCTGCCATATACACCATGGCATCCGCCTCACGTGTGAAGACTTAACACCAGTTTTACACAATCTGCGGGAAAAGGGAGTGGATAGAACACTTCCTTATGCCCTTCTCTTACGGGCTGTGGACTGAATTGTTGTCCCCAGAGTCACCTGCTGAAGCTTTAACTCCCAATGAAACTGCAACGTGAACACAGGCGTTTCAGGGAGCGATGAGGGTGAAATAAGGTCATGCACTCAGGGTGCTAACCCAATAAGCTCGGTGATCTTGTAAGAAGAGGAAGAGAAAGAGAAATACATCTCTCTCCCTATTGCATCCCCCACACGTGTGCACTGAAGGAGTTACTGTGAGCGCACACTCAGGGTGCGGGGTCTGCAAGCCGGGAGGAGGCTCCTCCCCAGAGCTGACACGAGGCACCCCGACGTTCGCTTCCAGCCTCCAGAGCTGTGAGAAAATAAATGTCTGTTGTTGAGCCTCCAGTCATGGTAATTGGGGGGCAAATCAAGCTGATTAAGACGCCCTGATACTAAAACCAGACAAAAAAAACTGCAAAAAACCTCCCAAGAAATCAATACCCTCAATAAGTATAGATGCAAAAATCCTTAACAGCATTAGGAAAAAAGAGAAATAAGAAATATAAAAGAGTTCTTCAAAATAACCAAACGGCATTGATTCCAGGGACGTAAAGATGGTTCGGTCTTTGAAAATCAATCAGTGTAAGCTGCCGTAATCACAGAATAAAGAATGCGAGCACAAGATCTCAACAATGTGTGTACGAAAAAGCATTTGAAAAGCGTGAACATCCGATCACGAGAGAACCTCTCAGCGAATCACGAATGGAGGAAAACATCCCCAACCCGACGGTGAGTGTGCACAACAAACCCCGCAGCTAACAACATCTCATCTCGTGGTGACAGACTAACGCTCCCCCCGAGGGCTGAGAGCAAGGCAAGCTGTCCGATCTCACCACTGTCATTCGGCCTTGTGCTGGGACCTGGAGCCAGGGCAACAAGCTAAGAAACGGAGGGGCGGCGAAGGTCGAAGGGATTAAGAAGTACACGTTTCCAGATATTAAAATGGTCGCAGGGACGCACTGTACGGCACGGGGGATCCAGTCGGCAGCGTCGTAACGACCATGTGTGGAGCCGATGGGGACTCGGCTTCACTGGGGGGTCGCCTCGTAAGGCACGCGGATGTATCGTCACTGCGCTGTACGCCTGACATGAACATGATGCTGTCTGCCAACCGTAAGGGAACAATAGAATGTAAGAGCAAACCGAAAAACGGAAACGAGGGCGTACAGACCAGAGAGGAGGAAATAGGGTCGGCCCTGCCGGCAGGCGACACCATGCTGCACAGAGGTTACGCCGAGGAACGCGTAACAGACTCCCAGGGCTCATGCCGGAAACAAGCGCGTGTGCAGGACACACGCCAACGCGCAGAATTCAGCTGCGTCGCCACGTCCTGGCGTCGGACACACGGGCACCAAAACTAAACACACGATGTTTGCCACCACTCAACACAAGAAAATGTTTGCATGTGCAAAACTATATCCCGAACACTGAACAATGCCCAAGACAGAAATCAGCAAACTGCTAAGTAGACAAAGATACCATGCTGACAGTCTGGGAGACTCGACATGGTAAAGATGTCAACTTTCCCCAAATTTATAGAAAGTTTTAACACGATTTCTATCAAAATCCCAGCAAAAAATTTTTGTTATTTTTAAAAATTCTATTATTATTATTATTATTATTATTATTATTATTATTATTTATGCCTACAGCACCTGGTCTTCCTAGGTGGTCTCCCATCCAAGTACTAACCAGGCACAACCCTGCTCAGCTTCTGAGCTCAGACATCGGGCTCGTTCAGGGTGGCATGGCCGTAGACCATGGACCGTGGCGCCACTGGGGCACAAATCCAGGACCTTCTGCGTGTAAAGCAGACATGCTCACGGCTACACTATGGAACCACGCCCCCAAATTTTTGTACATATAGACAAGATTCTTCTAGAATGTATTTGGAAAGCCAAAGAAACAGAATAGCTTACACTGTCTTAGGAAATAATGAAGCAGGAGGAATGAGTCTACTATTTTCAAGACTCCTTTTACAGCTACAGTGTGAAGAGCATGCGGTGTTGGCAGAGGGTAGACCAGACATCGGTAGACAAGAACAGAGAACCCAGAAACAGACCCACAGAAATATACCCAGCCGATGCTGACGAGGTGCAAAGCCAACTCTGTGGAGCAACGTGGCTTCTAACAATGCTTCAGGCAAGAGCAACGAGAGTCTAGCCCTAAGCCTTGCACCTGTGTAGTAATTCACTCAATACAGATCACAGACGTAAACATAGAATGCTAAATAAAACTTTTAGAGGGAAAAAAAAAAACAAAAAAAACATAGGTTCTAGGGCAAACAGTTTCTGGGCTAAACAGCAAAAGCACAGTCAGATAAAGGAAAAATTGACATGTCGGATTTAATGACATTTAAAAAAACAAAATCTCCATGAAAGATCCTGTGAAGAGGATGCAAAGACATGCTACACACTTGGTAGAAAATATTTGCAAACCACGTATCTGACAAAGGACAAGTGTTTAGAATATATACAAAGAACTTTAAAGACTCAGCAGTAAAACAACAAGTGTTGTTTTAGAAAACAGTCAAAAGACACAAAGAGTCATTTCATCTCAAAGGACATACAGATGGCAAAGAAGCACACAAAAAGATGCTCAACATCATTAGTCATTAGGGAAATGCAAATTAAAACCACAAAGAAAAATCACTATGCACCTATTCAGAATGGCTAAAATAAAATTAAAAAAAAAAAAAAAAAAGTAGTGACAATACCAAATGCTGGCCAGAATGCAGAGAAAACGCATCGCTCATGTATTTGCTAGTGGAGACAGTCACTCTGGAAAACATTTTGATGGCACCTTGAAGAATTAAACATGCGACTACTATATGACCAAGCATTTGCTCTCCTGGACATTTACCCTGAAGAAATGGAGATTTATCTTCATGCCAAGCCTGTGCGTGAGTGTCTGGAGCAGCTTCGTCCTTAATAACCCAAAACGGGAAGGAACCCAAATGTCCTTTAAGAGGTGAATGGCTCATACGTTGTGACACACGTACACCACGTACTCTGCTCAGCGATGAGGAGAAGTGGCCGTAATGTGCCACGCCTGGAAGGACCTCCAGAAAGTAATGCAGCGTGAACAAAAGCCAGTCCTGAGAGGTCGCATGCTGTGTGATCTGGTTTTCAGTACCATGTTTGAAGTCGTGCCATTATTGTAAAGGGGAACCGATTTTTCGAGGCCAGGAGTTAAGGAGGGGGCGGGGGCCGAAGGGGCGCGGGTGTGGCTACGAAAGGACTGTGTGAGGGGTCGTCATGGCGATGGAATGGTCTGTGTCTCCACTGTCCCAATGTCAGGGTCTTGATAGGGGCTTAGTGCTGCAGTTTTGCAAGATGTTGCCTCTGGGGGAGCTGGGCTGGGAACCCAGAGTCTCTCTGTGTTATTTCTTACAGCTGGGTGTCAGTCTACAATGATCAGATTAAAATGTTTAATAAAACAACAGATTATAAGGGTTCAGACCAAGTCAAGACGATATTAACAGAGATTGAAATAATACTAGAAAAACTAAAAACAGCATTTAAGAAGAAATCATTCTCTCGGGCTCCAAAAGTAAATTGAACAAAAATGGTTGAGCTTTATTTCACTTAGTAATAGACTATTTTGAAGATTTAAATATTTTGGAACATAATTTAAATAATGCGATAGCATTCTAAATACAAAATTATGTTTACTTTAATGTTTTATAAAGAACTGTGATTATGAGGACACACACAATATTAGCTCAGGAGAAAGTAAAACAGTGCTAAGAAGTCTAAAAAAATGGAATATAGCTATTGGTTAGAAGTTAGGGGGAGTTTATTTTAACACGCACGATTGTCGGCGAAATATGTCAGTGTGATCCGCTTCAAAGAGCTAAAACGAAATGGACGCGTTTGTGTTTGGGTGCAACAGGATGCAGTTCGATGCAAGTCGAGGTCGGTGGGAGAGGATGGCTTGATCTAGTAGATCCGAAAAAACATTTGTTCGAATGTCCACAGTCACCTCTCCGTCACGCCAGCCGAGTGAGGAGCCGTGTGACAGGGCCCGGTGACACTCATTCTGGTCTCTGCGAACTCCGCCGAAGGCCCCGTTTCTCACGTCACTTACGTCTCTTCCTGGAACGCCCTTGGGATACATCTTATTGTCATCCACCTTTCTCTGAGTGAGGACACTCTATTCTCATGACTTTTAATGCCTGATAAATCCTGCAGCTGTTCGAGTTTTTCTCTGTTTGACCAAAAGAAAATGGAGAGCCTGATTTCTAGCTTTCCCCAAGCAATGGGTCAACTTGCAGCCAGCGCCCGCCCACGTCCCACACGCCCGGACCCGCTCTGCCCCTCGGCCTGCTGCCGCCCACCTGTCTTCATGCCTTTGTCAACCACTCTCTCTCCGGTTACAGCTAATGGGGACAGTAACGACGTAGCAAGCTAACGGGATGGAGCGAGAAGCCAGTCAGCGTCCTCTCCGTTTCTGTCAAGGCCAGTGTCGCCCACACCTCACGAACATGTGACTTCACCACACCCTGTGACTCAGGAAATTAGTATTTCAGAAGATTAGGGTGATAATATAGTTAAACCACTCTGAAGACTGGAATAAAAATCAAGCCACCAATACGTGTCTATCTGTTTACCGTTATATTTTCTGCCATAATTTTGCTGAAACGGGCTAAGCGGGTGTGACCACGTGGTTGGGCCACGTTGGCCAGCAGCTGGCCCCGGGGCTGAGATGTGAGAGGGGTGCATTTTACCCAGAGGCTGAGGCTTGGCACCCCGACATCCCTCCCATGGTCGCCACTGCAGAAAACGACGCTATTTCCTCCTAGTCAAAGCACTAGGCTTCATGTGACACCCGAGCTGACCCACTTGGATGAGGAAGAAGAGATGGTTAGGAACGGGGATGGGTTTTGAAAAGAGCGACAAGAAATCCACGTCGTCCTCAGTAATTGAAAAACAAAAAACCTACAGTTACTTTCCGTCCAACAGCTTCTCTCTCTTTTTCTAGTTTCATCCCTGTCATCCTATATAATCTCATTTTCCATACTTTCTCCTGGGAGAAAGCACTCCCCTCCCACACCCAGGGACCTCGGCGCATGGCACGGCCTGCCACGTTCATCCAGCAGAAGCACAGGTTCGGAGGTGAACAAGTTTACTGCCTCTCCATCTCTCAAGAAATTACGAGGATGACTTGCACTTTGAAATAGAGCCAAGATATTTCGCCCTGCACGATCACTCAAGGTACTCGACTCACTGATACCAACGCAGTAATCCTGAGTATCGGAAGTGGCACGCGGAAAAAAAAAAAAAAAATTCAGTGAAGAGCTAAGCTGAAGACTGATGTGAGTGCACTTTTCGTAAATTAATGAGGAAGATGTAATTCCATGAAACAGAGCACTCCTGAATTACTCACTGTCCCCACTGCGTCATCCACAGTGTTTGTGATTTTAAAATGTCATCTATCCCCCAAACTACAGTTGAGTTAAAATGTCAAGTGTATATTTTAAGTAAATTAGGAAAAAAATCACTAAATTAAATCTTATTCCAGTGACTGTAATTGCCTTAAAGAAAATCTCTGTAAAGCCAAATGTTTGCAAGCTCCCTGTAATACTTACATTTATAACATCACATTTCATACCATATGCCGGTGTCAGTATTCTTACAATAAATCTTGTAAAAAGGTTTGGCCGGCAGTGGGAATGAGATTAGAATCATACCCTCAGAGTTAGATTTTAGAGATTAAATTACCCAGTGTTTTACTGATTAAATAAATCTCCTCAAAAAGAGTGTCAGAGAGTCATTGCCCAAGGCTGTGTGAATGCATCGGACACTGAGAAATGAAGATCCGCCAGGCAATTTACTGCACTATTAACTAATAACAGATTTTTAGGAATCCATCTCTCTATATATTCAAGTGTTATTAGTCCCATTATTACTTGTAATAGTTTCCATGCCATGAAATAAAATATGAGGCTTACTATTAAAAAAAGAAAGCCTACCTATTTTGTAGATATTATTAGTTTTATTTTTTATATTTTTTTATTTTTTTGCTATTATTGCTATTTTAAAATTCACTGTCTCTCTAGTTGCTTTATTGGAGTCCGGGTTTTACCATGTTTAATTCAAAGGACAATATTGGGTAATCGGAATTGAGTTTTAATTCATTCAAAATATTTACTGGACAGCTATTAAAAGATATATTAATGATGAACACATTTTATGCATTTAAGAAATTTACAGTCTAAAGTGAAAGGTAGGAAAATAGACAGGAAGATTCTGGAAGAAAGTAAATCAGGATAATTCTCGTAGAAGTCTTGTGGCAGCTACTCCCTTCTACCCACCCGGCTTTGATGGTGGGGATGGTGGGGGCCTATTGTGATGCATATAAAGTCCTTGATAACCTTTGAATATTTTGACAAAATACAGATTTCTCAATACCCTCCATTATCTCCTAACTTCTTGTTAGTGTTTTAGAAAAAAATAATTCAGGAGTAATAACTGGGGGTAAAATCTCTTCCACTCAGAGTGGTAGAAAAAGCCCCCGAGTTCAAAAGGCACACATTAAAATATCAAAAAAGGAATTGCGTCTTCCAAATCGTCAAAAGATTATATAATTATAAGAGAAAAAAACTGCTTATAAACCCAAGAAACTATTTTGCGATAGAAACAACAATCTATGGTCACTTATAGATGTGGCAGAAAGATTTAAATTAATATTTGGGTGGCATATCCACATAATGGATAATCAAGAAATAGAATGCATTGTCTGTGAATTTTGAAATTTTAAATTTCTGGTTACTAGACATACACGTTCTCTGTAAATTAACTATTTAGTTATTTGCCGAAAGTTATTCAACACCGTATATTACAGTGTTTCCAAGATTGGCTGGAGGTACAGGCACAGGAAAGTGCTCTTTAGTAGAGGAGAATTTTCAAGTAAGGAGGGGTATTCGATAATATTAGATACGAGGTGTTTCAGCCTTTTATTTTATAGAGAAGACACATTCTAATTAGAATGTCAGCGATTTGGTCAAAGTTGCACACACAGTGTCAGAGTCCATCCTGAAACACAGCTCGTCTCCCTTCCAAGCCAGTGATTTAGCCATTTAGCCGTTTCCAGGTGACCTCTCCGGTGGGATAAAAGATTGAAACAATTTAATCCCTCTTTCCCCACGTGTCCTTGCCCCCCTGTGGGACCCCCTCTTTTCGGAAAGTCTTAACCGTGGAAGTCAAGGAGCAAAGAATCGAGTCCGCGGCTTTCGAGGTCCACAACAGACTCGTGAGACTCAGAACACCGACGGCCGTGGTTATCATTTTGGGATTGTCAGGACTTAAGATTCACGCCACATCAGCAAATGTGAATAAAAGCAGGATAAGCCCCGCTTCCTTGAAGACCTGACGCCAGCTTCCTGTCTGGGTGGGGGGACTTAGAAGACGAGACCTGAGAAGTTGACAGGTCCCTGAGAGAGAGCGATGTCGGCAGAGCCCTGGAGAGCGTGACTCCGCTGCTGGTGACGTTCGGGGGCGGTCGCTCGTGCCATGCAGGTTGGGGACAGTGCCGTGGGGTATACCAAGTTCAAACGTTTCTACGTTTACACAGCAGAGAGCTGAGGCCCCTGAGCCCGAGACTAAAGTCACGTCCTTCCTGAGACAAAGAGTCACATGGTTACTGAGGACAGGTGGCCCCTGTCAGCGGGTCTGGCTGCCTGCCATCAAAGGCCAGAGCGCGGGGTCTCGGACCGCCTCGGGGGGAGGCCGCGTGATCCGGCGCCAGCTGCCCCACGGACGCCTTGTGTTTTGGGGTCGCATAAGACCCTTGGACTTAGATGCCATCTAGAGAGGTTGATACAAGTAGGCGAAATCCTAAAAGACCGAAATGCACGCTCGGAGACACAGGTGCACACGCACACTCTTCGAAGTGACCGATGACCCTAGACTTTACCAGACAGAAATTTCTGCCATCATCTGGGAGGAGACTCAAGGTAGAAAGTGCTGGAAATTCCATGTTTTTACAAGTGTTATATTTTCTTCATTTCTTGACTCTCGTCCTTCGAAAACAGTACCTACGTCATTTATTTTTCTGTCCTATTCCACATAACACTTATTTCTAACACATATGAAACACACAAATCTACTCAAAAAATTACAGATTTGCGTCATCACACAGCTGAGGGTTAGTATGGTTCATACTCACAGAACATACGGCGTGAGGAGGACCCTATGCGATCCCCTGGCTACCAAGGGAGGGGTCAGGTGGTGACCGCGGGGCTCCGTTCCGGTCCCAGTCACACTGAGGACATCGTTCAAAGACCCAAAATAATGCCATGCGAAAGCGCTTCCCTGTGGAACACGACGAGGCACTTTTTCGAATCGAGCCTTCCTTCCTCCCTGTAAACTTAACTTCTATGAAGTTGAAACCTGAACCCAGTAATTGGGGGGCGTCTGTGGAAGCAGGACCTGGATGAAAGACAGATGAAGATGGAGAGGAGGGGGAGAGGGCGGGGGCAGGGAGAGTTCCATTGTGAAGGATCGTTTCCCAGTCGCTCTCCCTATGTCCCTGCTCACAGCACAGCCAGCCACATCCCGACGCCTGTCCCCACCCCGGAGCTCATGCAGCGACTTCCAGCAAAAACCAGAGGCTGACTGGGAAAGAGGCAACTGAAGACTCTGTGGCTCCAACATCGAAGTAGAGTCTCCTCCTCTAACGATTGGGAGCCGAGCTTTCGGGCCGCCTGTGGCACGCGGCGAGGGTGGCCGCCACGCCTTCGGGGCTCGTGGAGCGCAGCGCGGGAGACGGCGCTGGGCAACCAAAAGCCTTCGTGGCAGGATTAATACGATCCCCGTGCACTGCTGATGCGTTTGGTTCCTACCGTGACAATTGGGATTCTTTCAAATCAACACTGTGTTGGTTTCAAAGGCCCTCAGCGTCAGCCACAGGTTCTCGGCGTGTGGCCAGTGTGTTCCCCAGAGACCTGTCACCATGCCTACAGCACTCTGGGAAGTCACAAGCAGGACAGACGCGATATGACCGGAATCTGCGAATAGCTGCTACCAGGACAAGAAATGTGTTTTTTTATTGTTATAAGTAATAAATAATATTGTCAGCTTATTATGAAAGACAGTGTCGTTGAAGCTTACGTGGGTGTTGTACGCATGGCCAGGGGCGATGTGGGAGAGGCTGGGATTTTGAAATGTCACGGAATGGCTGACTGCAGAACGAGAGATGGGCACGGGGCCCAAAGCCGTTCCGACCTGCACCTGAGTCTCGGGCCAGGGCCCAGAGTGCGGACCTGGGACGCTGCATTCAAGGGCGGGTGACGGAGCCCCGCCCGCTGGAAGGAGGGGTCACCATCCCTGGGGACATTGCTCAGAAAGTTCTTCTAGGACCTGCTCCACGTGCTCACAGGCTAGGGCGGCCCCCAGCTGCAGGGCGGTTTCTGATGCCTGTCGCCCTCTGAGTTCATCCAGGACACGTTCTCGTGAAATCCTCACTGTAGCGCCATTCTGCAGGTAAAGGAACTGGGCCTCGGAGGCCACCGACCACCCACCCACAACCACCCGGTGGGTGAGCACCACCGCCAAGATTCAAACCCTGGTCTCCCTCCAGGCCCGGCGTTTCTACCTGCTGGTAACGCGTGAGGGGCTTCAAATGGGGGCCGAAAGGACATAAAGATTCCGTGGGCCGAGCAGGAACTTCGGTCCCTGACTGGGGGACAAGGGGTCATTCGAGCTGCGCTAGCACCGCACTGTAGATACACAACTAATCCGACTGCCGACATGAAATTATTATGTACGTTTATGATAAGTTATCGAGCTTTGAACCTGGAATGGGGTGATATTTATGGCAAATCCCTGTGTGGCTTACACGCCGGCCGGCCAGCACATGGGGCCAAGGGGACTGTCCCCTACATGGAAGCACACCCCCCAAGCCCCTGCCGTACCGAGCTCCCGCCAAGTGCCACCACAGGCGGACGTGCGGACGGGCACGTGCTTCAACCGTGAACGGCAAATCCAAAGAAGTCTCTTCTCTGCTCTTGGGTTTATCTTGTCAGAAGGAAGGAGACGGGCCCGGTCACATTGTCTTTATGCCCAAATCCGCCCAACCTCGGGAGAGCTAAAATTCTCTCCTCTCTAGTCATCCACCTGGCATGCGACTAGGGCCAATTCTCATGTTTTGGTGGAAAAGGACTATTCCCTGTCCCCTTATAAACTTATAGGTGGAGATTAGAATCTGCGTGGGTTGCTCTCCCTCTTTCACGTCTAAAGGCAGAAATTTACCCAGCAAACGAGAGGAGAGACCGAAAGCACACGAGCCGAGCGGCGATGTTGCAGCAGCGCGGTGACGCTGGGGGCAGGTGGCTTGGTGCAAAGTGTCTGGCCTGTGGAACCTTCGTTCTCCGACTGAGGGCTCAAGCGAGCGACCTCACTTTCCCTCCACATGTCAGAACGAGCGGCTTCGGCTCTCACACACTCAAGGACGCGGGGGTTTTAACCCCTGGGACCAGGGCGCCGGCCTCCGTGTCCCAGGGCTGGCTACATGGCAGCACAGGCACCATCTCGGCTCAGCCATCTGCCGCACGAGCCCGCCCTCGGGACGTCCCCACACCTCCCGCCAACAAAGCAAAGGTGACACGCTACAGGAAGGACCCTGCAGAGCCCTGTGACGACGCCTTTAAGAAGAGCCCTAAGCGGACCGGGTCAGGAGGCAGGAGCGCCCCCGCCACACACAGGGACACTCGTCACGCCTGCTCCCGGGACGCGGGACAGCGCGGCAGGGTCTGGCTCACGGGCGTTCTCCCGCGGGAGGAAGAGTTGCCAGGTCTCAGCACGAGCGCGCCCCAGCCCCTGGCGACACTCGGCCGGCTGTCTGGGGACGTCATTCTCGGACTGGCTCAACCACGCACAGTGTCCCCACAGCTGCTTGCCCGCCCCGCGCCGCCCCGACTCCTTCACAACTATCCCCAGAATGATGGCCCGACAGAAACAGGTCTATTTCCTCAAGAAAACACTTTTCGGTTTTTTTTTTTTGGTCACCATGTTATTCTGCACCCCCAAAAATGGCAACAGACGCTAAAGCCATCGGTCTCCAAGTGAAAAACGCATGTCTTCTAAGCGGTCACATTTTTTTGCTGTTTCATCTATTCCTGGAGAAATTTAAGAGCCCCGCACCGTTGAGTGGCTGCGTAATTTAGACAGCCTTCTGTGTGACACTTTGTTGGTGTGCAGAGGTCACTGATCACCAGGAGATGCTAGAATACGGATCGATGAGGTTTTATACATATATAAACG
This sequence comes from Pteropus medius, assembly GCF_902729225.1. Taxonomy (NCBI): domain Eukaryota; kingdom Metazoa; phylum Chordata; class Mammalia; order Chiroptera; family Pteropodidae; genus Pteropus; species Pteropus medius. Next base: position 12,224,647 of record NW_024347788.1, on the reverse strand, counting down.
GCATATTATTGTCCAAAAAGAGATAACAGGACTCAAATGCAGACTGTAAAGTGAGATGCGACTACATCAGCCACTCTGAATTAGGAAACATATATACCTTGAAAAAAACTCTACCCTATATGGGTAATTTCCTTAACTTATCTACATGCCCGCAAACGATCGACTCGGACCTAATTCGGCACCGGCACCGTGAGACAGATCGATGCCAGATTTTGAGGTATCGAGACTTCATTTCAATTACGAGACACACAGCCTTAGCAGGGGGACGGTCCAACCCGGTCGTCACCACGCACGTCTGGGGTTTGTCTGTACTGTGAACCTGATCGCAAGCTTTTACAGAAAACCTCCGAAACGCCGCTTCTGGGGTGTGCGTCCTCAGTGCCCGCGTCCTCATCTTCCAGAGACTTCTCCCATTGCTGACACATTCTCCCGCCACTTGTAACAAGGGACTTTCGCCTCACACAGCAGGAGCAGAGCACAGGTGGCCTGAAGCCTGGTGTGCTGCTACCTGGGGTGGGGGATGTCTTAGGAGGGGACGGCGTGTGGAGCTGACGGCCTACGGCGGGACTCCGGACGTCACCGAGAGGCAGGTGGGGATGTGTCTGTGTGGGTGTGCGTCTGCCTGGCCGCGGGCTAAGGAGGTCCCACGCACTTGCACTACGAAATAGGCAGGGCGACACCACCCAGGCCGGGCCACCCCGGTGTGACTCTGTAGCTCATCTGCCAAGGGATGTAAATTGTGAGGCTGTGACATTAAAGCATGTGCCAGATGCAGGTTTGATGGGAAATGCTTGGAATTGTAACTAAAATCTATTTCCTAGCCCGAGTCCAACACCCCACCAGCTACGATACCATTTTTTTCTACCACGAAGAACATATTAAAGTAGCATCGTATATAACAGCGTCCTAGAACATAAGATCGAATCGAGATCATCCACGGATAGCATGACACCGAGCATCGTCCCACTGAGGAAAACAGATTCTTCACCTCGGCTCTGGAGGACCAGATGCTGCCGAGCTGGGGGGAATTAGGTTTCGATGTGTCGTTGTTTTACAGGAATTGGCTTTTGGCGATGTTTAAGGGTTCTCGTGCATAGTCTCGTCTTCCTGTCTGAGAAGACTGGTTTCTGGGTGAGTAAGGACGTGTTCAAAACCCACCTGCGTTAGAGTCGGTTTGTCGGTGTATAATGCTGGAGTCACCCTCTCCTGCGGGCCGAGGTTGACTGCCCGGTTTGTGAGGACGGCTGGGGGCCTGGGTCTAGGTGTGGACAGGACATACGTTTCTCCACTTTCTCATTCAGCTCTCCGCGGCCGCCCTGGTCCCCCGTGGCCCTGAGCACGTGCCCTAGGCCTTTCTCAAGGTCATCTGACACAACTCTTTACGGGAGGGCCGATTATAGAAGAATTAACGCTAGGCTTTCTATCCAGAAGAATCCTTTTAGGAAATTCATTTCGGAAATCAAATATTATTTTATTTGGCAAAAACATTTGAACAAAAGAAAGCAAAACTCTGCTCTCGCGACCAAGCGAACCGATACAAACGTCTGACCGTGACCTCAAACCGCAGAGCCGCGTCTGCAACGGGGAGGACAAGGTGGTGTCTCTTTCAAGGAACTGGCTCAGGAGGGTTTCGTCTGAGAGACAAACGCAAGGCGATTTCAAAAAGGGCATAAATTGTCAGTGTGGAAACGGAGCCACATTCTCTCTAATAATTAAATTATCCATAAAATTGGAAACGTGCTCATAATTTCCTCCCGGGACGTCCTGCCCTACGTGCGTATTTGTAATTTGTCGCCAGCAGCACAGGGTCTGAGATGCTCCGAGCCGGGTGCCAGCCGCTGGGTTTCCTGCCCTCCCGTGACCGCGTCCGCTTGCCAGCCTCTGCGGGACCCTGACTTCCAGGGCGCGGGGAGTGGGGGGCTCGCTCTTGTCGCCCAGCGTGTGAGGGGGCCTCGGCCTGCAGTCCCCGCCTCCCACTGTCCCTGATGCTGCTCGGCTGCCTGAGCCCCGTGTCGGTGGCGTGGACAGAGGGGGTCCGAATCTGGTGGCATCTCCGCCAGTGCCAAGCTGTGTGAGCGGTCGCACCGTGCTCAGGCCCACGCACCAACCTAGAAGGGGGTGCAGGTGCACCCCGTGGCCCACCCAGCGCCTGAGGAACACCCGCGGCCTCACCTGACAACCCAGCGGCTGGCCTGGGACGTCCACCTGCCTGAACGAATTCTCCAAGTCTTTTCCATGTAATTTCGCACGTTCTCACAGAAAGTCCCCGGAATGACCCGATCCTCCCTTTAAAATGGAGATGGGGGGCCAGAGGCTCCCAGCCGCGAGAAGCACAGGCCACACTCACACCCAGCTCACCTGGCTTTCCGCCACACGCGTATGCCACGGGGCCGAGATGAGCACGCGCTCGCCGGTTAACTTACAAAACGCGCACATCACAGACATTCGGACGGCTGGGGACTCAAGGGAGCCTGGAAATATTCCTGCCCAGCCGCCTTAGTATGGAGAGAGGATGCCCCAAGGTCACAGAGACCCACCGCTCGCCTAGAGGCTCCTGGATTCAGCGCCTGAGACAGCCCCTGGCTCTTCCCCGCTCTGCCCCTTTCCTGCTGGCGGGTGTCAGCATATAAGTGCAGTAGAAGTCGGTGGGCACCCAAAGGCCACCCGCTGACAGCATGCCGAGCGTCCACTGCCCGAGGCAGCGCCCGCCCTGGCCGGGTGTGGCGTGCGAACCCCGCTGGCCCTCGCTTTTCACTTTCTGTCGCTAAGCAGAGGGCGTCCGGGCGCCCGCAGAGTGACGTGGGCCTTAATCACGCTCCTGTCATTTTATGCCCACGTCATTCCCTCCCGGAGCTAGTGCTTACCTGGGGCTCCTGGACACTGAGCCGCTCACGCCAACCCGAGTGCCCTCAATGCTCAACTGACGTTGCCTGCAATTACCCGCCAACGTGTGGCTGCAAACGAAGGCTCGCGTACGCTCTGCCCTCGTTCGCAAGGCATTTTAAGGATGCAAAAAGCTTGTTCATTATTCAAAAGCTAGTTCTTGAAATTAAAGGATGCATTATCCGAATCAATAGCAGGCTCTCTTAAAAGTACTAAAATAGCAAATACTTGTTCCAATAGCATTTAAGTATCTCTAAGTAATAATAGTATAGGCTTGAAAGTCCCCATAAATGAATTAATATGCAGTCCTGGACCCTCTGTCAGCCCTAGAAATTGTAGGCACCTGTTCATTTTAGTTCTCAATTCCATACGCCATTTTCCTGATTGATCTTGGCTACTTTGGGTCTCACCTGTGGCATTCTCATTTCATTCATCCTGTGTGGGTCACACTAATCGATCGATCAATTCATCATTTATATCCCCTTCTTTCTGTTTTGTTAAGACTTTCAAAAGTACTTAATAAAGTCATATTTTTATACTAATTTGCATTGTATCACTTTTCTCAAACAAATTAAAAATTGAAAATAACCATTTACTGAAGCCACATTTAACATAGCAATCGACCCATTAAATAAATGTTTTTCTAAATTAGGAAAATTGTAACAATGATGCTAGTATACGACTCCATGGATTACGAAACTATTTCACATGAACTCATTACTTAATAAAACATTTTAAATATCTGTGATTCTTTCCGTCTAATTCCTTTCTCACACCCCTTAACATTTTTCTATTTTCTCGCATCTGAATGCAGGCAGACCTCATTCTATTGCGCTGCTTTGCTTCATTGCGTGCCACATATGCTGTGGGGTTTTTACAAACTGACACGAGACCCTCCACTGGCAAAAGGGTTATGGCTCCCTGCATGGCAATACTTTCTTTTTGATGGTGGTCTGGAAGCGACGCCCCGGCTTCCCCAAAGTCCGCCTCTGCCAAGCTGAGGCAGTCACGCACGTAAACGGGTATTCACGCATTCCGAAGTGGATACGCCATGTACTTTTACACGTAAAGATGTAAACACTTAAAAGAATTTATTTTCCTCCTCTACATTTTCCATGGTAAAGAAATACTTATTTATCTATTTCAAGGTAAAGAAAAAGGTAGCCCGTGTAAGGCAGGCTATAAGGGAAGTTACGTAGAAATAAATGCCCATCGCAAAGGCGCCACCTACGAAGGGCAGGCTTCGCATTTAATTCCAAGTTCCTTACTGCAAAGCACAGGGGACCGCGAATCAGCTCGCGGTGCTGATGGAGAAGCCAAGTAATCATGGACTCGGACAAGAGAGGTAGATCGAAGCTGCGAAAATGAACGAGACTCTGAGAATATCATTTTTTAAAGATAACAGGACCGTAGGAGATCACAGAAAAAAATCTGCAAAATGTGAGGAAAACATAATGGTGAGCGGCGACACATGCTTGCGAGTGTCCGCAGTGGCCTCGGCTCCTTCAGCGGCCCTAGACATTCCTGCACGTTTTCGCTTCCACGAGAGTTTAAAGTCTTACTGTAAAAATAAAGTATTAAAATAGCCGCCATCAACAGTTCAAAACACAGTTTGGATGAGGATATTGGAAAAGAAACAGTTATTCTTTCGGAAATGCAATTTATACATGCATATTGTGTGTGTGACATGTATACACATAAATACGTGCATCTATATCAATGCTGACACTTGTATGTGCACATACAGAATTTTGGAAGGCGTAAAGGGAACTTAGTCATTTCCTCTGAAGAGAAGGTGGTCATAGCATAGCACAGTAGGAAAAATAATTTCATTATATTCATTTCTTTCTGCTTCTGAGACATTTTCTCATGTGAATGTATTATGTATAAAACTTAATATTTGGAAATATGAATTGAAATATATGTCAGATTTGCATGATAATACACACAGAATTTTAATTTGTTTCTGACCGTGTGACTATTTATTCAGAACAAAAGCGATATTTAAGATTATTTTCTTAAAATGAAATCCATGGTAATGGATATCTTGCCATTAATCGTGCACAAGGTACTTTGTGAAAGGTGGAATGCAGTATGACATTACGAAAACTTCCTGTTTAACTGTCTAAAACTTGATTGGAACATGAAAACTATTTCAAGCAACACGTAGTTTATGTAAGCAATTTATAAGTAATGTTCTCGATAATCTTAAAATTCTTCATTACCTAGGTATTTGATTTTGTCTCTCAGACAAGTCACCATTTTCCCTCAAATACACTATTTACAAGTGTTATTAAAATACTAATTAAAACATTTGAAGTATGGGAAAGAAATATGGCATTCTATTCAGGTATCGCACCGCGACCTGTTTTACTGACAGTGTCTGAGTTTGTCCCAGTTCTGGCCAGAAGCAGTGTCCAGTCAAACACTGGGGAGCGAAGGGTTAAGAAAAGGGCAGACAGACAGACAGACAGACTCTGAGTTATTGCCAAGTAGTTGTTGCAATTTAAGGAACTTCCTTTGTGAATCTCTCTCTCAGCCTTCTGCCATAATCGACCACTATCCCAGCAAACTCAACAGCAAACTAATTCTTCAACGAAAGAATAGAAAGCAAAGTATTCCTGCTTCGAGTCATTTCTATGGACCTTCTTTTTTCTAAGAGGCTCCGGAAAACCGCTTTGTTTATAAACCTACCAGAGTTTGAGCTATTGAGCCATTTGGCGAAATTCTTTATCTTCTCATCCACTTTTACGTAGTTCGCTGTTCAGCAAAAGCATCAGAATCACGGCTTTGAATAAACGCAAGAAGCCAGTCTCTCGACGCCCCTTCACGGCAGCACGCGATCTCACACTCGGCGTCAGGGCTAAATGCCCTTCCTTTAAAACGCTTTGTTGTTCCTTTTTTTATTTTTATGACATCACTACAAAATCTTCAAGAGTTAGAAAAGCAACACGAATAGATTAAAAGGTGGAAGTTCTTCAAAATCTACCGCACTCACTCTGCCTATAGAATTCTCTCGTTAACGTGTCGCAGATTTTCGCAGACTCTCCTGCACGCATAGACAGATAACTCACCGTCATAAATGCATGTGCCTGTCCACTTATGCGTACGCATAGTACATATATTACTTATATATAAGATATAATTCCTTACATGTTTACCTAGAAGACTAGCTCAAACCAAAAATAGAAACGAGCTCTCTGAATATCTATTGACTCTAGAGTGGTTTTATAACTTGGTTGGTTTTTCCTATATTCGAGATCACTGAAAATCCAGTTCCCTAAAAACTGTATTTTTCGACACCAGAATAAGTGAGTAGGTTATGTTCCTATATAATTTGAAGACAGTAAATTGCTCGAATTTGATTTCTGAAACTGAGATGTGTAAGTTGCTTTTCGGGGATTGTCAGCATGTGATGACGGTGTCAATGTAAATGGCAGCTGTCCCTCAACGCCCTGTATCTGCAGCTACACGCAGATCTCATTGTGAAAACCGTTTCTTCCTTAGAAAACCACAATGTTTTGTTTCAATTCTCATTTAGAGTATATGATTATTTTTTGGGAGCGGGGAAGTAGGTAGCATTTGCCTTTACTTATTGTATATATATAAAAAAAAATGTAAAAAGGGATGGCCAATATAGCAGTGTCTTATTTCTCGATCTAAATTTCAGAATTCCTGTGGAGATGAGCATTGTCAGACACATTTGTGGGCTTCTGGCGGATGTTCGCTGTGGTAACTGACCTGTGAGCTAAGACTGGATGTGTGCGGTCATCAGCACAGATCTTTTTTTTCTTTAAAGAAGTTTCACATGTACTAGAAAATAAAGTTAATTCAATTTAGCTAAAGTCTACTATCAACATGCATACACACCAGCCTTCATCCAAATGATGAATTTTAATTTATAACGAAGGCAACAAAACGGTTTTGCCAAAAAATTACACAATAATTACTCATCATTCCACCACGTTGAACCGTACAATGTAATCAAGGTTTATCTTACCTTGTCTAGATGTTTCTTTATGTGCTACACATGCTAGCACAGGACTATAGGGTATCAAGGATATCACAGCACAAATCACAGTCACATGTGGCTAAACCAAGAATTTCATGTCCAAAGACACAGCGTACAGTTTAGATAGGAAGATTTAGGGGAGCCACTATGCAATTTTCCTGCAGTTAGAGAAATAGCCATCATCATTCGTTAATAAAATTCTAAGCTAGAGTCTCATGGCAGTCAGCTAAAGATCACTCAAAATATGAAGTTTCATCAAACTACGACCGAATCCTATCTCTGCCATATGTGACCTGTATGATGTCAGGAAGCAATGATGACATCATTACCTACAAACCGATGGATACCTGAGCTAACACATGAAAAAACACTCAACCTTTTTGCGTTCGGCATATGGTACTTAACTTACGTGACTTCTCCACAAGACGTGGTTGTGTGCGTGTATGTATATATATATGTTTATGTACATACCAACATATATATTATATATTATATGAGATATATGTTAGGTATATCATATATGAAGTGTACATGACTTGAACTGCTCTAACACGAGCGGAATATTCTAAGTGGAATAAGCAAAGGTCAGCTTGAAGGGAGACTGAGGAAGGAAAAATGCTCTACCTTTCTGAATCGGGTCGAGCTTCGTGGAATGGATGATGCTGGTGGTGGCTTTGAACTCTGTTTAACGTTCAGAAAAAAAATCATAAGAGGAAATTAACCGAGCAGAGCACATACTCAGCGAACTGCTATTACGGCATAATTTTACAGATATGTTTCCTTGCAGTGAAAAAGAGAACAAGAATAGTGCCTTTCTCTTAGGTGTTTTGTGAAAATTAAATCAGATAGTGAACCCAAAACACTGAGCACGAGGCGCAGTCAGTGAGTGCTACCTGTTAACTACGGTTATAATTAATAATAATAGTACTGTTATTGTTTTGACGATAATGAGGAGTCAGGCTGTCTACACACAGGTGCATGAAGGCAAATGATAAGGTGAGCCTGATGTGAACACGGTTATCTAATTTTCCTGGTATCATGAAGAAAGTTTCCTTCCAGATCATCTCGGGTGCTCGTAACCACCCCCGTTCCTTCAGGCACACACATGCGACAAGCATCGAGGTCGCCAGGTCCTGCCGAGGTCATTTCTTGTTCAGAACTGTTGTCTGCTCCGAGCCAAGCTCACCTGCTCTCTCTGTCCATTCCTGAGCTCCCGCTGGGGGTACAGGTGCATGCAGGCGCAGTCCGTGCGTCCGAAGGGGCCGTGCGCCTGTCCGTGATGGTCCAGTCCTTTGGAAAAGACCGAACTCGACCCGGCTACACACACTCTGACCCTAAAATGCAGCGGCTGGAGTGATCAAACTAAGTAAAGCAGCGCTTGTTGAGGGTGAAGACCAGGTTCAAGGTCACGTACCAAAGGGTCCAAGCACAAGTTCTTTTGAAAGAGGACATCTTGGTGTCGGTGTCTGAATGCTGAAAAAGCCAGAACTCCTGGCTCTGCTCTGTGGGCTAGAAAAGAGAAAGCCTTATTCCCTTTAAACAGCTCAAGGGGTTTTACTGTCTTACGATCAGTTTATTGATTAACATAAGATATTTGTCATAATTCGATGGCGGTGAAGAGATGTTATGCCCCCTCTCTGACATCTGATTCTCAGGTGTAAAAGCGAAACTCTGTGTCCACATCCAAGTCACTGCTCATTTACACACTCAACGAAATTGCCTGTTTGTGCGGTTACTTTTGCGAGCTGGGACGAAGGAATGGAATGAGATCATTGGATAATAGGCATCTTCTTTTAAGGCTGGATGATGGCATTCTGAGAAAAAGAATATGCCACCTTTTGTTTTTCAAATTCAGAATCCTGGTTAAGAGTGCTTTCCTCATCGTCTGAGTATAAGTTTTCACTGGCCAGCTTTCCAGCCCCATTTTCATCCGTCATTACCTACGGCGTTCTTCTGGTCATATTTGCCTCATGAAATCAAGTGTTTCCCATACACTTTAGAACCATAGAAAGTCTCTGCTGGGAGACCGCGTTTTTGAAGAGCTGAACAATTCTATACTTCTGGATAATATTCCCGTAACACTGTTTCTTACTGTATCAAATACTCTTTCAAAATTTATACTCTCCAGTGAGTCGCTTAAGAAAGCCAAAGTCTCTGCTTTTGTAAAGTCAATTTTCTACTTGATCGGGTTTGTTCTCATCTGGGCAGCTCGTGTGACATAAGGAGATTTCGACGGATCGAAACGGTGTGCCGGTGACCGTCCGGCCGGGGGCCAGGGAGCCACTCCAGAGGATGGCATCGTCATTGCCCCTCGCGGGCAGGACTTGGGGACGTAACGCTGCATCTCGTACCCCATGGCGAAGTGTCCTGAGAACCCGCGGTAATCCATGCCACGCGTGTGCCCGGTGTCGCCTGTGGACACCGCAAACTCATTTCATCGCCTGCTCTTAGTAACTATTACCTGCGGCACAGGTGGGGTCTCCAGGTAGGGCAGGGATCGCAGAGGAGGGAGGGAGTGGGGACAAGGACCGCAGGAAGAGATGCGTTCGGGTGTCCAGGTGGATGAGACAGTGAGACCGTGTCACCTCCTCCCTGGCGATGCCCCAAGGACACGCAAACCTTAGGAAGCCCATACGGCCCAGCATAAGCAGAGGAGGTCCCGCCAGGCCTATGGGCTCGGGCTCACCATAGAAAGCGAACTTGGGTTTCTTTAAAAGTTATATTTATGGCACATCTGACCTGTGGGCTGGGCCACGCGCTTCATACGACATAAAGGGAAACAAGAAATTGCATCTTTTCAACAAACGTCTCATAGGATACCTTCAGAATCACATATGGCAAAGAGCAACCCTACCAGATTTGCAGGAGAGAAAGAATTCAGTGACAGGAAGGGGTCACAGGGCAGCAGAGGGGACACCTGGCCGCTTCTAGTCTGGGACCCTCGACCACGGCTGTAACACACCGTCTCTTCGAGGGAGATGCTCTTACTTTAAACACACAATTAAATCGGGACTGTTTAAGATGAAGAAAAATTTAACAAATTACCGGTTCCATATTAGTTTCCAGTTATCGTGGACGAGGACAAGCATAGGTATACGGAATAAGGAAGGTTCTGGGCCAGGCAGGGGAGTGGGCGAGACTGGGCTAATACAGAGAAAGGTGGAGGCAGTGTGTGATAAGGATTGTAATGGTGGTGTATTCAAAGCGCCATAAACCTTAAGAGGAGAGAGAAAATCTTTCAGCTTCTTGAGTGATGGGGAAAAGGATCAAGAAATAAGTAGCATTTGATCTCGACCTCAAGGGATGAGTAGAATTATATTATTCAGAGACAGTAAGGCAAATCCTTAAATCTAAGATCTGCATATTCCTTGGAGAGGATTTAATCCCATCCTTCACTCTGCAGATAAGGAAACAGAATAACACTACAAATACCAGGGCTCTGTCAACAGAAAATGCTTCCGCACCCTACGTTACACTTTTCTAAGCTCATCTGAAGGAGACGGACATACCAGAGCCCTCCTGTGCCCTCTCGTTTGAGAAACTGCACCCACTGGTAATGGACTCAAAATTAAATCTCCCAATCGCGATTCGGGAGTTTTCCTTGAACTTAGGCGTGAATTTTAGGAGTTGAGAAAAGAGACGAGGAGGACACAGCATTCCTAAGATTTGGGGAGATAAAGGTGAAAAATGAACACGCGGAGGGAGCTTGACTAATAAACCGTTTTCTCATTCACGCATTTGCTTATGGAAATGGAGACAATGATCAAACTCACACTCTTATCTTAAAGACCAATGAAACAGCAAAA
>NW_024347788.1:12212018-12213789 GCF_902729225.1 Pteropus medius | reverse complement strand
CCTGAGGCCCTGGGGTCCTGAGGCCCTGGGGTCCTGAGGCCCTGAGGCCCTGAGGCCCTAGGGTCCTGAGGCCCCTGAGGCCCTGAGGTCCTGGGGTCCTGGGCTCCTGAGGCGGAGTGTCCAGGGGCCTCCCCTTCTCCCTGCTGTTCCCGCCACACCCCCTTCCCCGTCCTCAGTCAGGCTGTGCCACTTGCGTCACCTCAGGATGAGCACAAAACTGTCCTGCGGGTCTTCAAAACTCTGTTCCCCCTCGCTCCGGGGAAAGACCCAGAAATTCTCAGTGATTATAACATTTCCAAACATAGTTTTAAAAAGGACGGACACACTTTATTCACCAACCTAGGGGAAATTTCAGTAAAAACACTCCTGAGCTAACACGCGTCAAACTCGAGCTTTCTCTTTAGTTACTCTACGTCTCCTAATGCGGGTCGTAGGAAGATTTCACTCAGGGCTCGTTCTCCATGACTTAATCATCAGACAACAGTACAGAGGAACCACACTCATCGAAGGGACAGACAAATTCAGATTTGTCTGCCATTCTACTAATAACGTTCTAATCATGCACACGTTTCTTCGAGATCCCTGATACTTTCCCCTCACGTATTTTGTAATTTCAAGTCCTGGTATCATTCGACGGATAAAAGTGGTGATTGGTAAGAGAATAATTTATCCCACATACTTCAATAATCGGATCCTGCCTCCCACATATATTGACTTCTCCCTTGTCCTCTAAACGTGAAATGTAATATATGTCATCGTTGACATTCGCAAAGTACATTCCGTCTTAATTTCACCTTTGAGTTTTTCTCGTCAATGACATATTGACAACCCTGTTTAAGAGCTTTAAAGGTTGTCATCTGCAAATGACAGAAGGATATATAAACCAAACATTAGAACGACGTCCAGAATTTCTCATTCTTCTTGCTGATAGGTCTTCAATTTTCTTATTTATTCGGTAAACACACACAAGAATACATGTCCCATCTGTATAATTTAAAACTCACTGATAAATTCCTGGTTTCCTTCTTTTCTCCACTGTATTCTAAACTATAAATTGATTTTAGTCAACGTTATTGATTATCTGTGTACATTTAGTCTAATATATGGTCTCGACTAAAAAGGGGAAGACATTGCAAGCCTATTTCTAAAGGGGTCCTCTCCTTTATAAGGGGTTTAAGAAAAAAAATAACTACAAAAGAAAAGAATGCCATGGCTGACGAAGTCTGTTCAGACTTTGCAAATAGTTTGCGATATAGATCGCTCAGACAAAAGTCTGTTCTTTCACAGTATGGTCTTATTTCCATTTCCAAAGAATTATTAAAGTGTCAGAAAACACACTGTTTCAAGCTGGGGTTATCATTACTGAGAGAAAATGCAGAAATGTTTAACCACAAAGAGTTGGAGAGAGGCTCAAACGAGCCCGAGTCTAATTGGCTTTAAGTCTGCTCCCTTCCCTCCCTTTTGTTTCCAGAAAGTTTCTAAATATTATATATTTTTTAAGAAGGGATGTTGAGGGTACATCTAAAATTAACGTACACAAGTTCACTTTTTTCTCTTTTTATTTATAAATCAGCCATTAAACTGGCGAAGTGTAGCATGGACTGAGTTCCTTGCGACGTTTTTTCTTTAGCTCCGTCTGGAAGTCGCAGTGGGGCGGAGGGCAAACGCCTCCTCCGCCCTCCAATTACTTAGTCATTCTCATGCTCCAAGTGATCGATATTCATCGCCGTGGCCAGAATACATCTTGGAGCAATCTGCATAAATCATGGAG
>NW_024347788.1:12211061-12211751 GCF_902729225.1 Pteropus medius | reverse complement strand
CCCGGGCGCCACGCACGCCCAGCAGACAGAGGGGGCTCAGCGCTCCAGCTCGACCTTCCCTCTGCGCCCACGGTCCCCCTGTGGCCACCCTCCTCCCTGTGTCTCCCCTGCGAAGCCTTAGTCTCAGCTCCCTGGACCATCCTGCTCCAACTGTCCCCAGTCCAGGCCTCCTTCTCTCTCCCCCCCAAGCCACGCCCTACACAGGGGCCCCAACCAAAAGGGTTACCGAGCATCTGTACGCTAGTGCCAGGCGATGCCAAGACTGAAGGAAAATGCAGTGTCTGTCAGGAACAAGCCACCTAGAACCAGGCGGGGCTCCTGCTGACGCTGAAGCACTGGCTAGGTTTTCATTGGCTTTTCCTTTCAGAGAAATACAGTCTATAGGGAATACAGTCTACCTATAGGGAAGGCGGGAAGGTCACCAAGGTTCCCAAAGCCGGGGGTAGCTAAGACCTCCGTCAGGAGGTGGTGACGTTGTCACCATCGGATGTTGGAGATGGGGCAGGTCACCTGGAGGCAAACACCTCAGCCAGGTATGGGGGAATACAATCCTTTTTATTATATAAGCCTGGAATAGAAACTGATTTATGAACTTAGTATTGTGTGTGGGGGGGATTGACCCTTTTAAAAAGACCCTTTTAAACTTTTTGAAGAGCAGTTTAAGATTCTTAGCAAAACCGAGAGGGAGGC
>NW_024347788.1:12185498-12211050 GCF_902729225.1 Pteropus medius | reverse complement strand
CCCAACTACTGCCTTCTGCCAATGCGAACACACCGCCGCCGCCAACACCCCACCAGATGGCGCCTGTTTGTGTGACAACAGGTGGACCCACTTTGACTCACTGGAACCACCCAGAGTCCGCGGTTTATGTCAGGGTCACGTTTGAGGTTGTGCACACCGGGGGTCTGCACAAATCTGTAATGACACAGGTCCCACTATGGGAATGCCAGGTGTCATCCCTCGTCCCCTGCCCCGCCCCCGCGGGCCTTGGTGCCACCGCACCCCTCACTGGCTCGGTGGCTTCTCCTCTTCCAGGTGGCCATACACCTGCACTCCTACGGGAAGTGGCCTTTTCGGGCCGGCCTCTTTCGCTTTGTCGTATGCACTTAAAGTTCCTCCGTGCGTTTTCACGGCTTAATTTGTCCCTGTTTCTTTGTATTTGAGTGACATTCCACTGTTCCACGTGCCCAGCTTGTTTAGCCGCCACCTACTGAAGGGCATCTTGGCTGCTTCCAGGTTTTGGCAATTTGAGTAAAGCTGCTGTAAACATCCACGGGGAGGTTTTGATGCAGAATTACGTTTTCAGCTCCTTTGGGTCAATTCCGAGGAGCGCGATGGCTGGATCTGTGGTGACAGTATTTTGGTTTTATAAGAAGTCACCAAACCATCCTCCAGAGCGGCCGCACCATTTGCAAACCCACCAGCTCTGCGCGAGACTTGCCGCGGCTCCCCGTCCTCGCCAGCCTGTGGTGACACCAGCGCCCGGATGTCGCCCATTCTGATGGGTGTGTAGGAACTCAGCATTTGACTTACAATACCCATATCCCAGGCATTCTGCCACTCAGCTCGTGCTAATACAAAAATAAAATTGTAGACCCGTGGACCAGCGGAGTTGCACCAACAGAAATTCTCAAGTGATGTATTTCATCTGGGCTCTCCATTTAGAGCTGAATGTTCTGGCAAGCCAAAAAAAAAAAAACGGCAAACAGAATGTGTTCTACAGGGCTCATTATTCTCATTCGATCGGTCAGCCGGACATATTTATGGGCCGTATTTCCCGAGCATGCAGTACAGACAGGAAAATGTGGTTTTACACACTGGAGACAAAGCCGTTCTTCAAACATCCAGAAGGTCCCCCTCGTGGAGCTTAGGAGGTAGCAGAGGAGAGGGACAGTGTAGGGACACATTTATGACACAAATCTCAGGTAGTGGTAAAGATGCAGAAAGTAGAAGGAGTGAGCAGCAGAGAGAAGACCAAAAACAAACAAACAAAAAAGGCAAAAAGATGTCCGAGCATCTGGACAAAGAAGGCGCTTCTCGAAGGCGACAGCCGAACAGACTTCGCGGGAAGCAGCTCCCTGGCGGACAGAAAGCACGAGCTCTTCCGGACGAGCTCTTTCTGGATCAAACATTCCGAGGACAGGAGGTCGCGTGACGTGAATGTGTCCAGTTATGTTCATGTTTCGGTCGCATGGTGCGCGCTTCACGCGTGCGCGTCTCGTGCTTTCCTCCCCTTCCGCGCGAAGCCGACGCGGATCAGCGGACGCAGCATCCGAGACTCTTGCGGAGAGCGTCACCTTCCCGCAGCCTGCCCTCCCGCAGGGGGTGCGGGGCCGCGGCCACCTCATGCACCCTCTTCAGTAACTTGGGTCTGGGGGTCTCCACGCCTCGCCCCCCTTCGCATGCGGCACGGCTGTTTGCTGGGTTTGCCTCCGAGGCAGGCGCCTGGAGAAGGGGGTGGCGGGGGACCTCTCTGGCTCCCCGCAGCACCCCCGGCTCCCCGCATCACTGCCGTCTGCCGTTCCAGAGTTCTGAGCCTCGCTGAGAACGCGAGACGCCATCTCGGTTTCAATGTGGAACAAATTGCTCCTTATGGATGACTCATCTTAACCACCGAACTCAGGTGGCTTATTTTGACTGCTTTTGACACCAATGGTGATAAAATTCTTTTTGGGGATGAGAGTCAAGTGTACGTATGTGTGCATGTGTGTGTGTATGCTTGTGCATGTGTGTGTGCATGTGTGTGGGTGTGCATGTGTATGTGCACGCAAAGTCTGTGTGTGTGCTTGTGTGTGCATGTGTGTTGTGTGCATGTGTCTGCATATGTGCTGTGTAAGACAGTGTGCATGCCAGCAGACTGTCTGAGAAAAACATTGCAGGCTCAGAGAACAGGTTCAGGCAGAAGGGTGGAGCAGTTTCCATTGGGTTTTAGGGTGGCAGCATTTTAGGACGAGATACGAATATCACACTAGGGTGGTAAAAGAATGCATTTGACAGAAGGGTGACAGGCATGGTGGCTCAGGTGCAGCCATCAGGCGGCACTGTGGCGGAAGACCGGCATGACCAGGCAGCAACGGTACAAGATCAGGCAGGCGCATCAGCACAACAGCAGAATGGCATCCCGAGGATTGTCCTGATTGTCTGATCAGGACCGATATCCATCCGATCAACCAACTGATACGCCCATCCAGATCAGCGAGATCCATGTTCTAATTAACTTTTACATCATCTCAACAATTATAAAATTGGATTCTCCAGTTCTTTCCCTCATTTTTCATCAGTAGAAAACATTAGATGTCAGGAAACCGATAATATACGTATAATTCTTTAAGGAAGCCCACAAAAGTGAACAATTCTTGAGAGCCAAGTGACATAATATAAACCTTGAGCATGTTCTTCAGAAATACGAATTCGATCTTAATATTCCTGTTGACGTCGAAGTTAATAAAATGCCCAACGAAATCACAACATGTATGTAAACACACACGCATGCACACGTCTGTGTGTGTGTGTGCTCGTCTTTCAATACACGTCTGACCATAAAAGCCCCATAGATATTTTTTGGGTTAATGACCAAAAGTCCTGAGCATCGGGGGCAAAGCCGCAGACGAGCTGAGGACAGAGGTCGGGGAAAGTCAGTGGCGAAACGAAGACCGACGACGCCAGACCAGCCTCTCGTCTCGGTTAAGCAGGGCGGATGTGCCGCTTAAACTTTCTTTTCTGAGTGGCACTGATGGCTTCTCTCAACCCTCTGAAGAAGAAGATCCAGCGATAGCCTGATGCCGATTTGCAGAGACAATGTGCTGGAGACAGGGAGGGGACCACAGTGTCCGGGGCGAAAGGAGAGAGAGAGAAGCCGGGGGGTGACCCGTCCCCCTGGGCTCGTGTGTCGCCGCTGCCCCTCGGGTGTCAGTCAAACACGCAGCGGGAGGGTGCGCCCCGCCGAGGACACGCTCACAGAGCGGGTTGGCGTCCACTGGTAGCCGGTGGTCCCAGATTTCTGGGGACTGACGCGTTTCTAGGTACAGGACTTAGTGCCAGAATCAAGAAGGTTCCAGGCAAAACGGGACCCCTGGTCTCTGTCGCGTGTGTGTGAGAACGCCTGACCCCACGTCCAGCCAAGGCCAAGGTCTGCCTTTCTCCAGGTTTGTCTACCTATCAGTCCGTAATACATCTGCTATTAACTGGGAGTTAACTGGGGCAGCAGCAGAACCGGGCGATGCTGGTCACTAAACTGCTTGAAGGATGGAGTGACTACTGAGAAGCTAATTGTAAAAGCTCGAGGGTGTCTCTCAAGCCCAGAACACTTCCTCGCATCCATCCAGACCTGCGCACTCAAGAATGTCACTGTTCGCCCACTCGGGGGTCACACGGGCATCTCTAACCCACCCCGTCCGAGGCAGGAGGAAGCGACCCCCACCCCAGCCTGCTTCTCTGCGGCCCCTGGCACCCAGATTGCCAAACGGGAAGCCGTGATGTGTCCCCGATTCTTCTCACTCATCCAGGCTCCAGAGCCTCACCCGTTTCTCATCAATTCTACATTAAAATTCAAACTTCCTGGTCTACCCGCATCGCCGCCCCGGGGGCCTCAGCATCCTGCCTCGCCGCTGCCCTCGGCCCCTGCTCGGATGGGGGTCGGATGTGCGTCCCCCTCCCACATCCTCCTCCTCAAGGACGTGGCTTCGTCTTCCTTTTCTCCTCGTTACTGAGCACATTCACCTTGGCTTTCAAAGGTTAGCTCAGATCCGACCTCTGGGGCTTCTTCTGTGGATGGCCGTCATCTTGTGTGTGACGACTGCCTTCCCTCACGCCCCGATACGAGAATGACAGTCCCTTGGTGGCAGGGACAATGTGTCATTCGCGTCTGGTTTGCAGTGCCCAGACCAGAGAAGACGCAGCACTGACGGACTGTCAGCAGCCTTCACGGCACCTCCCCAAGCCCTGCTGCGTGGCTGCGCTTCCTACTGACGAGCTAACGCACCTCACACTCAGGATAGGAGATGGCTAAGGATACACTTTCTCGGAGGGGAAAAAAAAGTGTGAAATATAGGGCCACCCTAAATGCACTTGAGTCTCAGCTGGAGGCCACGCTTCCCTCACTCACAGGGAGAACAGCGCTTTTCGGTATTTTACTCTTAAAAAAAAAGGGGGATGTGAATGGACTCATGCAGATGAGCCGCAGCAAAGTAACTTCCACAAACCCTCCTCCCTCTAGATTGACAAAGTATGGAAACTTTATTTCTACTTGGACCTGGAAAGACGGAGTTTTAAAAGCAATGCCCTTCCCAACACAGGTCTAGCATCCTCCGGGAGGAGACAAGCTACTTATTGCAGTGTGTGTGCGCGCGCGCGCGCATGTGTCTCTGTGTGTGTGTGTGCATGTGTGTGTGCACACATGTGTGCATGTGTGTGTCTCTGTGTGTACATGTGTGTGCGTGTGTGCATGTGTCTGTGTGTGCATGTGTGTATGCATGTGTGTGTGTGCGTGTGCATAGTGTGCGTTGCATCTGCGTGTGTGGAGTCCACCGTCAGTGTGTCATCTGCGTGACACCAGAACCTGCTCGTTGTCGCCAGCATGAAGGTGCCGCACTCAATACACAAACCTTACACCCACGCACGAACGCGTGCTCGAGGTCCGACACACGGCAGTGGACAGTGGATATCAGAGAGGGTGTGGACAACAGCGACAGAAAAATGCTGCCTTGGAATTGAGGACGGAGGCGACACTCCGACTAACGACCTTGCATTCCGTGCCGGACCATTGCACGGTATCGCTCTAAATTCCTCTTTGGCTATTTCCCAGGTAGGAAATTAGGGAGAGGGTGCCTCTGCAGTGGATTTTTACATCACTAAGCGAAAGAGCAGGTCCCGAATCCATTCGACTCGTGAACTGAGTGGCGGTCTCGAAAGCTGGGAAATTCTGGTTATCAGTTCCGAATATATTTTACATCAAACTCTCAGGTGTAAAGTGGGGAGGCACACAACGGGGAAACACGAAATGTGACTCATTTTATAGCTTATTACCTCCTGCTTGTCAGACTAGGTCGTTGGCCAAGTAAGTGGCAGATTTAATTGTGATCATTTAAAAATCATCTTGTTTTCTCTTTCCGGAGAAAAACCATAACTGAAACTGACGTAACGTATTAGAAGACAAAACACTAAATTGCTAATCTTCTTACTCACGACACAATACATTCTCCTCCTTAGAATCTACAATACTATTATTGATTTAAAAGAAACTTTCAAAACATTAACTACACACTGAGAGGAAGGGCTGAGAGCTAGCAGAGCACGGGGCCTCTTTTTTCAAAAGATCACGATCCACACTTTATAAAAGAGGTCTCCGAAGCTCGGAGCCACCCATTCAGAAAATCTGCTTAAAATGCAAAGTCGGTATTCAACTGGGAGGACCTGGCTCAGGATCGCAAGCTAAGGACGGCACACAGCGACGCCCGCAATGACATCGAGGAAATGGCATGAATCACGGAGCTGGAACACTTGGGTCGGAAAACTTCCTCTCTCTCTAACCAGAGAGATAGGTTCCAAAGACAACAGATGGCAAACTCGTCGTAAACTGTTTTTATTTGCTTGTGAATAAGAGTAATAACAATAATAAACTTGCCAATGCTTATTGGGCACCGTCCTTGGAAGGCTGTAGGTTCTTAATAACTGTCTGTAATGTAGGCAGTTCGGTAGCTGCATCACATGCAGAGCAATCTGCCACCAACACCGCCCTCCTGAGAGCCGAGGACATGAAGACTCCGTTAAAAGTCAGTACAGCAGAGCGATCGCGAAACCAAGTGACCCATCTGATGGCCGAGGGCCCTGGTGACGAGCAGGGTCTGGAGCCCCTGCCGGCATCGGTGGCCTGATCGTGGGGAGGGGATGGGCCTGATAGTGTATGGGGGTTGAGCTGACCCAGGGGCGCAGGCAGGGGCTGTCTGTCACCTGCTGCACGGGTTAATACTGTGGCATCAAGTTCAGTAGCCGGGGCGGCTGCGCCCAGGGGTGCTGGCTGAGCACACGTAAGGGGACCCGGACCTGTGCTTGAGGCCAGTCTCCACCACCCACTGTCTACCCTGAGCCAGGCAATCACGCTCGTTGTCAGGAGATTTTTTTTTTTTGAGTCCTGTAAAAATCAGTGTGACAATCATTCTTCTCCGAAGTCAAGGATGAGGCCCTGCCCCAGGTGCGTCTAACGAGGAACAACATTAAAACGGCAGCCCCCGCCTTTAATTTAGACAGCTAGAAAGAGATGCCATCGCTCCCAGGGTCACAGCTTGCCTTTCGCAACCTGGCCTTGCGATGTGTCATCTACACAGCTGTGGGGGGAAGTTCGGCATCTGCATTTCTCATTCTCAGCCCAGCGGGTTCGTCCGTCTGCTCGTCATGGGTCATCTGCATCCGATCTAACTGAGGCCGCGCTCGCATTGCGACAGTGCTTCAGACTCAAGAAACAGGGCTGGGAGGGAAAATGAAGTGTCCGCCGCTTCTTGAGAACTGAAAGGGGAGGGAGATGTTTAAGTATAGCCAAGAAGAACCAAGGAAGAAGCAGACGAGCAGTAGATAAGAAAATGCACAATACATTTAAAACCTCGCCTGTTTGAAAAGATTAGTATAGTTTTATAAAGAACGTACAAGCTAGACTAGCCCACGGGGTTAGGGAAAGTTGGGGTACGCGAGAGGTGTCAGCTGGCTCCTTGCGTCTCAGCTTCGAATCCACCAGACGTCGCCTGCTCTGTGATAACAGGGCGACATCGTAAATAAATGTCTGCCTTTCCCCGAGGGGCGTGCTGTGGAGCTTTGTCGGGAAAAGGTGCCGGAAGGACACTGGGGAGGAGGGAACGTCCCTTCCTGCTCTTGGTGGCATCTCTCCACACACGAGCAGCACACGGCGGCCAGTGGCATCTGACGCTGTCCATCGCAGCCTCCCCCAAGGCCCACCTGGTGGCTGACCCTCCCCCTGGGCACCGACTTCCCTTTCTGCCGTCGCAGACGCCTCCCAGGCTGGGCACAGCACGTCATCCCGCCGAGCTCGGCCACCTCCCAAGGAGCCACGGCAGGGTCTGGGGCTCGCCCTGGGAGACGAGGGTGCCCAGACCGGTTTCTTCCTCCAGCGACTGGGAGTCGCCCCAAGAGGAAGTGACTTCTCCCTCCACCTGCTGTTCCCGCATCCTTTAGAGTCAGTGCCCACACACTCGTTTTCCCAAGTCCTCGCATTCCGAATACTTCTTCACACGAACTGTTCTCTTTTTAAATTACTCTGTGGTTTCTGCGATCTTGAGTGGACACTGATTGCGTCTCTGGATATTAAAACTGTGAGAGCTAACAGTGGGGAACAATCTGGAAGCTAAAATAATAAATCTGGCATTTAGAGAAATAGTTGCAGAGTACGATAACATGACACCCAGCGAGGCATTTTTTCCTTTTCTTTTTCATGTGTGGGGGACAGTTAGCTGAGTGCTGTTCTATCAGTAAACATACGAATGAGATTTATTTAGAGAGCTGTACTAGATATTAGAAATTTTAGGCATTATTGGGTAGTGATTCTTATCTGCGGGTTTATAACACAAGCCGAGGTGAGAGTTTGGTATGGTTTCTGACCCGAACCTGTGTATAACTAGAACTGGGTGATGGAAATCCTGCATACTATGAAATAGAATGTGGACATACATTCTTTTATTAATGCTAACAGTCCTTCTTTTTCGACTTTTACAAAATAATTTTGGCCAAGAGATAA
The DNA here is from genome assembly GCF_902729225.1 of Pteropus medius. Classification (NCBI taxonomy): domain Eukaryota; kingdom Metazoa; phylum Chordata; class Mammalia; order Chiroptera; family Pteropodidae; genus Pteropus; species Pteropus medius. Next base: position 12,203,051 of record NW_024347788.1, on the reverse strand, counting down.
GAGATTAAAAAAAGGAAAAAACCCACCACCATCAAAATCAAATCAAGGAGTACGTGCTCATATTCTCGAAGTTCCTGGTCCGAAACTAAGCACAAATGTAACAAAATACATGATTTCTTTTTACGAATGGAAATAATGTCCTCCCTTTGCTCCTTGTAAAATTACCCTCTGTGTGTTTTAAAACAAGGGGTTGGAGACAGTTACTTCGCTCTGACAGCTTCACAGTCGAGGCCAGAGACTTGCTCCCAGAACAATGACAGAAGCACAGACCACGTGCTCCACAGCCACCCAGCCCCGGCTGGTGACAACGACAAGGACAAAATTAAAGTCTCCAGAAATTGTCCTAAGAACATAAAGCAGAAAGGAAAACAAAACAAAATCAAGAAAATCCAGCTTATTTGCAGATAAAGATGAGATGATCCTAAAAATTCACATGGGCATACAAAGGACCTAGAATAGCCAAAACAACATTAAAAAAAGAAGAGGAAAGAAAAAAAAATGATGGTTCCCACCTCCCTATGTCAATACTTCTTGTGAAGCCACAGCAGTCAGGACTATGCATTCCTGGCACAAAGGCAGATACACTGATTAATCAATAGGATCCAGAGCGCAGAAATAGAACCTCACGTCAAGGGTCACGTGATCATGATGAAGGCGCCCAAACAGCCCGGTCGGTGGTGAAGGAGACGTCTTTGCAACAGATGCGGCCGAGACAGCTGGGCTTCCCCAGCGAAGGGTGGTGCGGACCCATCGTACGAAACGCTCATTCTGAACGAATCGTAGGGCTGCGTGTAAGAAACGGAGCTGGCGGGAAACACAGGGTAAACGCGTAAACCAAGTCTTCACAGGAACCGTCGACAAGAATTAGCTGGACCACACCACAGTTAAAAACCTGTGTTTCAAAGACACCATCTAAAAAGTAAAGACAACCCACAAAATTGGAGAACTTTTTTTCCAAATCATAAGGTTTGATCAAAGACTCGTCAGAGATCAAAGAAAGATCTCTGATGACTCAGTCATAAAAAAGGGAAATTACTCAATGGGAAAATGGGCAAAACATCTCGATGGACAGCGCTCCAAAAAAGATATACGACCGGCCCAGAAGTGCGTGGAAAATGCTCGACATCGGTAGCCATTACGGAAATGCAAGTCGAACCCGTCATCAGACAGCCGTTCACACCCGCTAGAATAGTTACGATCAAAAAGACAGTCGATAAGAACGGCCGGTGAAGCGGTGGAGAAATCGGTGCCCTGATGGAAAGCGGGCGGGGAGGGAAGGCGGTGAAACCATTTTGAAAAGCCCTCTAGAAGTTCCTCGAAACATCGCCATGTGCTCCAGCGGGCTCGCCTCTACTCATATATCCAAGCTGGGGACGTGTCCACACAAAGACCCGCACGCAAATGTTCACAGCAGCATTATGCACGATGGCGAAAAGTGGGAGCAACTCAGTGTCCACCGAGAGATGAGCAAGTGGGATGTATGTCCCTAAAACTGGACGTTATTCAGAAATACAAAGGAATGAACCACTGATTCATTCACGAGTGACCCTTGAAAGCATGAAGCTAACGCAGGAGCCAGTCACGAAAGCCCACGGAGCCTGCGACGGCTTTTACGTGGTTACGTCCAGAAGACGCAGCACAGAGCCGGGAGAGGGGACCGTGCTCCCCAAGGGCTGGAGGGGCTGAGGTAAAACTGGGAGCGACTGTGGACGGGTACAGGGTTTAGTGGGTAACGGAATGTTCTAGCATTGATGATGGTGAATGGTCGTGTAACTCTGTGACTGTATTAAAACACAGAGGGTTGTACACTTTAAATAGGTGACTTGCATGGTGTGCATTATATTTTGCTACAGCGATTATTCAAAGGAAAAACAGCTCTGGACTGGAGAACAGAGGGTAATAGAAGATATTGAAATTCAAATCGACTACAATTCCTACTTCCATGTTACGTATAATGAAAGATGCCTACATTAATTGAGGTTAAGAATGAAAAACAAATGAATTAAAATACCCGTATTAAGTCAGTTTGCGAACGAATAAAGGAAAATGGCCAGAAGATTGAAAAAGGACCAATTTTTTGGTTTTCCAAAGGCAGAAGGAGGCAGAATTCTGAATGTTCAGAGCGGTGAGATCGCCCCTCCGCCTGGAGCCCCGCCCCCGCCCCATGTCACTCGAGGGACCCCTACTGAGCCCCCCAGCCACGTTCGGACCTCAGGTCCCCTTCCTGGACCCCTCCTTGGGCGCAGATGGCATCCGCTGTTGGCATCGGCCCATTACATGCGATCATGTCGGCCCGAGCGCTGGGTGGGCCATCTCCCGCTCTCATGTTTCACACACACACCAGCTCATCCGCTCGCTGCTTTGGGGGGAGTCCTGCTGGCGGAGGGGGTGGGGAGGCCAGCGGGGATGCCCAGATCGAGGGGGGAGCCGTGGTTTCCTCTGGGCATCGTGGGAGGAAAATATCTCGTAAGTCCAATTCGCATCCCTTCCACTCATAAACGTGTTCCAGTTGAAGGGGGTAATTACAGAGTCCCCCGATCAGATGTGGTCCCCATCCCCGCACTCTGGGAAGACCTCAGGCTCTGGGAGGGCCTGGCCCAGCTGTCCTCGGTCCCTCTTGCCGGCGAGTGGGGTAGACGAGGCGCCGAGGTTCTCACGCCCTGTGTGGAGGGGCAGAGCTGGGAACCATTGCGTCCCGGGGCAGGGGGCGTGAAGTGGCAGCTCCAGGGTGGCTGGTGCAATCCAGCAGCCTCACGGAGGCGTCGGCCGGGTCGACAGTCAGCAGGAGCTGAAGCGGAGCGCTTAGCCAGCAGGTGTAACCAGCCGAGGCCTGTGGGGACTGGACGCAGCTCCTTCCATCTGTGGACACGTGGGCCAGGAACGCAGCGAGGACATGGCGGGGCCCCTGACGCAGCGTAAGGTGGATGCAGCTTGAATGCAGCTCGGAACGAAGCGGCTCAGCCAGACACGCCTCGCCCACTGTGGCGCGTCTCCCCGGCTTTCTCAGCTTCTCCCTGTGCCCGGAAGCTACACTGAGAAAGGAAAAGGAGAGCAAAGGGCAGAGCCCCCCAAAGGGTGAGGTTCGCTCGAGAAGATGAGTTTGCCCAGAATGCAACGGTTTTCACTGGGGGAGGCTAACAGTTCATTTTCAGGTTTCGGCCTCCAAAACATCACCCCCCAACCAACCCCCGTGCATGCCATCGGGGGGAATAGGGGATTCAAAGAAAGATGAGGCCAGATGAGGTGCAGAAAATGGACAGATTTATTTTGAAGCTTGAGACGTGTCTCACTCATTTTGTGTTTCCCTCGACACGGGACATCCTGGCGAGTGAGACAGGTCACGTGCTTGCAGAACGTGCACACTGAATGAGCGGAGCGTCCTCGACAAAGGTTTATTTAAGAGAGAGGAACCGACCCGAGTCTAGTGTCCTCTGCTCCAGGAGCCCTGTAGGTCCGATTCTATGCCCTGGCACACTGAAGGGAGGAGGTGGTTTCCAGGGGTGATGGGGTTACATGCGCCTTCCCGAGAGCCTGCGACGGGGACGGCGGAGCGTGTGACCCTGCTCTTTGCTCCATCACGGCCAAGGACTTACAGGTCGGATATAGGATGAGTTTAATCGAAGCCCCGTTAGAGTAAGATTTTCAAGGCCCAGGGACTGAGGAGACGAGATTGGTTTTACTATTTTTAACCCATCCAAGGGAGAAGAGGAGTAATGGGAAGAAACAGCGTCAGCGTGTAGGGAGGTGTAGTTTGCAGAAGGCCGGCTCTCGTTCATCACGGGGTTTCCCTGCCCCAAACGCCCACATTCCTGCCGCGGGTCCGGCCAAGCGAGCGGTTTGCTATTCCCTGGGGACGTCATCCCAAGGCTTCTGAAGACAGGAACGACCGGGCAGAGGAGAAACGATGCACTTGGAATAGGGTGTGGGGGAGAGAATCAGAGACGAGGAAATATCTGCGCAATAATGACGTAGAAAGATGTTCAGATGGCAAACTCTAATCATCACCCAGTGATGGACAAAGTCCGACACGTTGCTGGGGAAGGAACCGCAGCTCCTGACTTAGCTGGAGCACAGTTTCATAAAAGCTAAAGGACCGTAAAGGCCCCTTGTCAGTTTTACAACCAGGGAACGTTGTTCTCGAGGACCTCGGAGCCTTCCTTTGAAGGGTGGGCATCCAGGACGACAGGGTCTCTGTGGAAACGTAAGATCCTAAACGTCTTTTGGTCAACGACGGACCGGACCACGTGCACGACGGTGGTCCCATGAACTTATAGCGGAGCTGAAAAACCCAGATCACCTGGTGACATCGTAGCCATGGAAACATCATACGGAAACGCATCGCTCCCGGGTTCACGGTGACGCCGCCTGGGCAAACCCGCCGCCCTGCGGTCCTGTGACCGTGTAGCACACAGGGTCACGCACGCTGCGGAGGGCTTGACGGTGACGACAAACTATGCTGCGGCTGAGGTGTTTCCTGTCATTCTCATCATGGCCTCGCAGTCCATTCCCACCTGCCGTAAGAGACGTCTCTGTGGAGCGGCAGCCCCGGACGCCTCCCGCGCGTCTCAGGCATCGTTCCCTCCTGGGCCGATGTCACCGTGGGTCGTTCTGTGCCGTGACATGCTGTGCCGTGACACGCTGTGCCGGCTCGGAGCCCAGGAGCAAGAGGCTGCACCCCGTGGCCTGGGCGTGCCATCTGGGAGTGTGTAAGCGCACTCTGTGATGCTCACACAACCACGAAGCGGCCCAGTGACACAGGCCTCAGAATGTATCCAGGCCTTAAGTGGCACGTGACTGCTGAGTTCTGGTCTCTCTCCTCTATTGCAATAGATTGCAACAGTTTTAACTAAAGCTTTCTTGTCTCTTTAACTGCTATAACTATTGCTTTGACACCAGATTGGGTCACACTAAACAAATGACAGAAATAGTATAAACTTAGTTTTTCTGTCAATTTTTCCTATCGGAACTCAAGAAAATCCATTTCTGGAAGTATTAATATTATGACTACTTCCAGATATTATATAAACCTAAACTTCAAGATAAAAAAAAAAAAATAGCCCATTACCACACAATTACCTTTTGCTTTGTTACTATAGAGTTGTATTAAAATGTGTGAAATATACTATTCGCTAAACTAAAAATAGGCTAAAACTTTCTTCCCAAGTTTTAGTGTTCTTTCTCTTTAAGGGGAGTTCATAGAGTTGATTTCATTTTGGCAGTTTTGTAGTTATATTCAAGGAATCTGCTTTACTAGCTAAATGGTAGTCTCTATACACATTACTTCAAAATATGATATTTTTAAAAGTACATATGAGAGGAGAAGAACATTGGTAAACAAACATATCAAACATTAAACATCATGTATCCGATAACAAGTATTATTAAAAAGTGGTAGAACATTTGTTAGTGTGTTAATATTACAAACTGCCTTTCCAACATGATGCTTTGATATACAGTTTTTAAAAATGTTATCTAGAGTATAACGAATAAATATATCCCAATAGTTATGCCATATTTAACACAAAGTATGTCATGTGTTCACATCACATGTTAAAGTATAGTAATAAAAACACCATCAACTGAAAGAAATTAAATTTGTAGAAAAATTCTTAGCCGTTTAAAAATGTAAATCCAAAGAATACATTCGGACGGTAGAAATATTATTTCAAGATGACTTCGACGACAACATCTTCTACGGTTGTTTTAAAAATCGTGATAATATTTTACAAATCTCTTTACAACATCGAAGCTAGAAGTTCACGGAAAAGTTTCCGCACCGCCTCGGCTGTCGGAGCATTCAGCTGTGAGCGCTTTCGAATGTCCCCTGACTGGCCTCAAAGGCAACAAAAAGTCTGTCTCTTGGCAGAAAACTAAAAGGAAGAAAAATGATGAGCTTTGATTTCTTTTCACATTTTTACTTATTCTCGTCCCAGATTCTTTAGTCGGGAGAAAAGAAAGAAAGAAAGAAAGAAAGAGAATGTAACAAGTCATCGCGTAAACAATGTTGCAAGTTCCAAACAACTTCCTCGCGTCTGCACAAAGCCTCTGGGAAGCGCTTCCAGCTAATAATCTACTCCAATTCATATTCAATTAAACCAATTCATGGCAAGGAAATAAGGAGTCACCGTACAGATTATTTAATTGACCCATCGCTGAATGTGTGATTCCTGCACCTGGGTGGATTCAAATGGCCGTCTCCTTGTCTGCCCGCCCCCCCTGGCTCCCTGCCGCTCAGCCGCTTGTCTCCCGGCTGTGTGGGTGCATGAGAATCGCTCAGGGGACCGGGGCCTCCCGTCCTCAGCAAGTCCCACCTGCTGAGAAACCCTGTTTTGAGGGGAAAAATACTTTCTCCTTTTTTCTCCGTCAGCCAGGGGTTCCTTGACAATTCTCTTCTGTTTCCAGAACCGTCCTGTTAATTTGCATTCCTTGTCCATAGTAACCAGACCAGGAGCAAAGGAAAACATGGTAGGTTTGGGCAAATTCCTATTTTTGTTTGTTTGTTTGTTTGTTTGTTTGTTTCTTTTTACATCTTAAGGCTGGCAGCAAAACTAACAAAAATATGCATCTTAGGAGACATCTCATATATTTGGAAATTTCGTATTACATGTTTTCACACGCAACTGGAAAGGACACGAGATAAAGAAGTCTCAGAGGGAGGGGGGGAAAGATGGGTGAGGCCTGGGGATCCCCCGGTGTGAGAGCCAAACCGCTGAGGCCCATTCCTGAGCCCCACCGTCTGATTAGGGGGGCTCCATGCCAAGCCTTCGCCCCTGGGCTCCCCAGGGATGAGTCCGCCCCTCTCTCTCTCTCTCCCTCTTTCTCTCTCCCCCTCCCTCCCTCCCTCTCTCCTGGGTCACTCACTGCAGGGGCCTCTGCCTCTGTCTCTGCCCCTCATCCTGCCTTTGAGATGCATTATTCACACTGTTCTCCATAAAACTGTCCCAATGTAAATATTCAAATGAAACTTCCTGCTCACCCACCGAGCCCATCCCTGCGCTGTGCCTCAGGCCCCTGGGGGCTCATGACCTGCAGAGGCCAGACTGGGGCAGCTGGCTTTGCTTTCCAGGCCTCGTGCAGAGAATCTGAGCGAGTATCTCAGTTTTTATTATTTAGGTTACAATTCTTTTTGAAGGCATTATAAAATATTTTTAAAAATCTATTGAAAAACTTTTGAAAACCAGGCTATCTGAAGCCTTTGGTGCAGCAGGCTTCGGGGGCGAGGCTCGGGCTAAATTTCAAACCTTCCGCTTTAAGCTCCTGCATGCTGCAAACTATAAATGCGTTGAGCCTGCCCTAGACCATCTCTTACCTGACACATTTATACACTTTTCCCCCAGCTAAATCCTGCTTCTGTCATTCATTCATGCAGACACGAATGACTTTTCAAGATGCAATTTGAAGAAAATAAAAAAAAGAAATGATAGTTCATAGCTTTCTAAAGCTGAAGGCATCCTTCCTTAACTCCATAATCCTTTGTGGCTTTAAAACAATAGTGTTTAACACAGCTTAGAGCAGAGTCTCTAACCCCCTCCCCCCCACACACACCGCCCTCCCCCTCACAGTGGGCCCTAGGGTCTGTGGCCTGTTAGGAACCGGGCCACAAAGCAGGAGGCGAGTTACTGAAGCTTCATCTGTGTTTACAGCCCCTTCACCCCCTCAGCTCAGATGCTCATCGGAGCACAGGTCTCTGGTGCCACAAAGGTTGGGGACCGCTGGCCTAGAGAACATTGCTTAGGATGAGTCTTACTGAAGTCTTCCTGCTATGTCTTAATTGCTTTAGTCAGTCCTGTGTTTTTCATATAATGGATAATCGATAATTATTGAATTGAATTTAGCCCAACAGGTAATGAAATTATCAATAAAGCTAATTATAAATTAGAACAGTGTAAAGGATTTTCAAATGCGTTGGCTAATAAGAAAGAATGTTAGAAACAATTAGGTGAATATCAAAAGGCTTTGGGAAGAGTGAGTTTGACACAAAGTGGGTAAGATTCTCTGGGCCCATCTGATGGACTGGTAGAGGAGTGGGGGAGGAGGGGGGGCTGGAGGGGGGAGGGGAAAGACAAAGACTCGGTCAGCCATGGAATTAAAAAGAAGCTTAAATGCTTTGCTTGAGGCTAAGGAACAGGACTGTAAGGGAGAAGGCAAAACGCCTGCCTTCAGGACCCTGCCTTGTTTTCGGATCAGGCCTGTGATCTGGGCTAAAAATTGTGGAATTTTAAGAGCTCAACTCCAGATCAAGACAGGTGAGCAGATTTCACCCAGAACCGAACCTCTTCCTGCAGGCTCCCCGTCTCAGTCAAGGCAACTCGACCTGCCGCTGCCGGCCGGAAAGCTCGAAGCCACCTTTGACTCTCCCCACTCATATCTCAAATCAAATTCGTTCGGGGGCCACACCACGTCCTCCGCTGTCAGCCTGAGCGGAACGCCTGTCATCAGCCACCTGCTCTTGCGCCCGTCACTGCTCCTTCCCAGAGGATGCACGGAAGAGCAGCCGGAAGAACCTTCCAGACACACAGAATTGCGACCCTCTGCCATCGCACGGAGTGACCCCAGGTCCTAGCACCCCTCACGTGCCCGAGCACCACTCACTGGCCCTTGGTTTCCTTGACCTCATTGAATGACTCTCCCTTCCTTCTTCCTGCTCTCCGCCTCCAGCCTACTTGATATTTGTCAACCCTGACAGGTGCTTGCTTCTCCGGGGCTAGTCCCCCCACAGCCACTAGTCACTCATCTGCCCCGCGCGTCAGCCCCTGCCGACTTCTCTAGCATCTACGATCCTATTTTAAGCTTCTTCCCCAAGGATTTTCTAGTTCCTCCTTTATTTTTCTCTATAGAATCATTGCCTGAAAATAATCCCTCCACGGGATCAGAAGTGCCACCTTTAGAATACGTAAGGCTTACAGCAGGCACTCCATAAATACTTACTGAAATAAGGAATGAACGAAAGAATGGATGGACGAAATTCATGCATTCGCTAAATGAATTCAAGGCTACCCAGACCCCAAAATTACATTCCAAAGTATTGAGAGTCTGTGTACCACGTATGAATATAAAAATAGAACATTGGTCTAAGGCTAACAGCACACAAACTACTTTCCTATACGTTACCCATCTTGATAATGAGATCGCTCAATTGTTATTCATGATGTTGAGGAATCGTGGAGAGCGGCAGAAAATAGAAGCATTAGGGCAAAAATAGAGATAGCTAAGATGAACGGAGAATAAAATTATGAGTGACTAACGTGGACCCGGATGACTTCGCGACCCTCCCTCCGTGGCTGCGTAAACACACCCTGCTGATTTATAGGAGTCCGTGTTGTCTCTGCCGTGCATCCTTGCATGGCCCGTGAGCAATTTTAAACTCTGTAAATTGTAGATAACTCACAGGATGCCAATGATTCTATTCAACGAGCATGGAAAGCGATGTTCTCAGGATTCTTCTCCCACCAAAAGCAGGTCCGTATTATTCGTAATTAACTTCAGTATTATTCCCTGTACCTACGAGGGGCCCTTTGAATTCCGATTTGAACAATTTGCAACATCTTATTAATTCTCTCTTTAATAAGTTAACTAATATTTTTGACATATATTTATTTTACATTTGTATGAAAGGCATGCTTATATTATTTTTCGAATTATCTTTTAATGGAGCCGAACCCTTATCACATGCCAGGCTTTTTCTAACTTAATCTCAGCACTTCAGAGACACGGAACCTTAGAACTCACAAAAGTGGTGTCCTACTTAAGTCGATAAAGAACAATAAATGTTACAATAAAAGGCAACTATATTAGTGAAGGATAAAAAATAGCCCAGGCCAGATTTCCATTTACTACTTCGGGAAGATTCCTAGACAGGTCAGTCATCGAAGAATGGCACGTAGCTTGTCACCGCGCCTGTGGACACAGCCGTCCCTGAGGCAGGAAACACGGCTGAATGGTGGAAGATTCAGGTGGCAGCATGGTCCCCCGGAGTCAGAACCAATGACAGATTTCACGGTGAGGGCCCACGTGGAAAGAGGTCACCATAATGGTCCAGGGAGGGATCCTTCCAGAACAGGAAACCCAATTATACGGGAACTGGGTGAAGGAACCACGTGCGTTCGCCCCGGAGAGGGCGGGAGGGCTGGGAGCTTGGGGACACGTGATGCAGCTTCGGGTAAGTGCACTGCTGTTCTGTGAAGCCAGAGGACCTGGACCTGTGTGGCCGAGTGCAGAATCAGGACAAACGCGCAGTGGAGCGGGTAATCGATGCCCCGATAATTCGAATATAAAGGTACTTACTTCCTGTGATTAGAAATACCGGCCCTCTTGACAGAAATTTCCAAGAGGATGTAAAAACATTGACTGGAAGGTCTTCTGAATGACCGATGCCATCTCCTCTAATCCTGAGAATCAATGTTCCTTTCGAGTTTTTCCCCCAAAAATTAATTAGAAACTCAAATTTAACATTTAACTGGAAAGCTCGGTCTATGCAGTCGGAAAGGACAGGTTTTGAAAAACACTTTCCTCCTTCCCTCGACGTTGATAAATTTTGATGAACTGTCACTCTCGAATACAGTTTCTTTCCGCTGTCATATTAAATGTTATTTCCTCTTATACTTAGAAAATCTTAAACATTATTTTAAAATTAAAGTGTTAAGTTTTTAATGATGCTTCTGTGTAGCCTAAAATAGTGTCTCATCTAATAATTAAAAAAAAAAATTAAACTGTCCTTTTTACCCAACAATCTACGTATAAAGAAGGAAAACGTGCATGTGGCAGATGTGTTTTGGCCATCGCCCTGTCTGTGCTAAGTGCTCCATGACAATGATTAAACACTTTCATCATGCTTTTCCATCCCTTCCTTCCTCCCTCCTCCTCCTCCTCCTCCTTCCCTTCCCCTCCTCTCCTTCGTTCCTTCCTTCCTTCCTTCCTTCACCAATGTTCATGGTAATAACACATAAAATAATTGAATAAAATGAGAAGGACTCAGGGACTCCAGTTTATACTTCAAAAATGTCAGAACTTTTAAATTTTTAAATTAAAAAAATTAAAAACACAATAAATTTGATCTTAGAGGCCCATTAAAGAAACTGAAATACTCTTTTTCTAAACACAATATGTCACTAAACATAGTTAATTCCACTTTAAAAAAATCAAAGTGGCAATTTTTACCGTAATATTTCAAAAATGTACGTAGTAACTATTGCCTATTTATATTCCCTATGTCACAGATATATATATTTATTAATAAGTGTTCATATACATTCATATATATACCTATACATTATATCATTGCTTAAATTCCTCAAAGAAATAAAAGTATCTCAATTCTACTTTAATTAATATTTTAGGATATGCATCTGAATTTATATAACATCTTCATTGCTTTCATTTTGAATTTGAATAACTACAATCTTACGGTAAATCTTGGATTGCAGATTTTAAAAAACACTTCTCGAACCAATATATTTTTTTTTTTACGAAAAATGACAGAAGTTTTTAATTTTTACATTTTTTACCCCCAAATATTATTTAAGCTCCCATAGTTCCCACTAGTAATGTGATTTAGAAGTCTAAAGACAACATCAAGATCTCATGTTGGAAAAACTCGAGGGAAAATCAGCAGAGCCGGGCCAGGGCCCCCGAGAGGCCGATGGCGGGAAGGTCCCCGGCCTCGCCCACCTGCGGTGCCGTATGAAACACACTCACTGCCTTTGGTGGACAAGGACCCCACAGACCGACGTCCAGGGCCATGTGACCGGAGAGCCCGGGTCCCCACCTCGTGCCCCTTTTCACCCTCTCCTCACGCTCCATGCCATTGACAAAATGATACCCATGTAGACGGGATGACGTTGTTAAATCATCCTTCTAAACTGGGGGGGGTTTAAATTTTCTTCATGTCTAAAAGTGAAGCATATATTACTCTGGAATCATGGCATAAGGTGAGCAGACATGGCTGGAACACGGTAACACCGTGTCAATCGAATGACTTCCTTATTTTTTTTAAACTTATTTTTTCATAACACGAGAGGAAGAAAATACGTAGACTTGTAGGATAAGGAAAGTTAAAGGAATCTAGCATATGTGAAGGTTTAACATATAGGACGAGGTGGCTTCTCCAATTAGTGGAAAAAGATGGACGAATAAATAAGTGATAGTAAAGTCCTAGGTTTTCTACTGGCAGAAAAATTAAGATCCCTATGTCATATGATATCCTAAAAATAACTTCCACAGAGACACAAGCCATGAAAGAAATGATGCTATTAAAGAGATAAGAGCAAATATAGGCAACACAGGCGATGCTTCCACGCAGAGCGCGCGCGCCTTCAAAAGCCACTTGACTAAACGCGTTTCCCCCTGTTCCTCAGTGTGTAGAACAAGAATGCAGCCACAGACGGTACAGAAAAAAAAAATTATAAAAACTCAGCCTACAGAGAAGGACTTCTTGGAGCGTGTGTCGTGGTCGCCGCTTGCTTGATCCCGTCGATGTATCTCCCACATTCTCCCCCATCTAAAGGGTTTATCATTCTCCAAAACGGTGCTCAAAGCTTTCGTTTGCTGGTAAATCATAAAACGGGGCCCCACATATCCTCACAGAAAAAGAGACGATGTTGGGCCAATCGTCTTAAAAATCGCCCTCCTGACTGTGTAGTGGACAGAGTCTAAGGCGCTGAGCTTCTCCCCTCGCCCCGGGGCTCCTACCCTCCCCTTATTATGACACGACTGTGACTTGTCATAAGAGATGGAGGGACACGTGCCATCACATTGATTGCAACGCCCTCCCTGCCATATGCCTTCACTGGCTTTGGAGCCGGAAGCTGCCGTGTCGCGGGCTGCCCATGTGTGAGCTCCCGTTGGCCAAGACCTGAGCACACCCAGCAGGGGCCGAGGGCCAACAGGACACATGGACACAACGTCCTCCGTCCTACAGCTGGGAGGGACGTGAGCCTGCTGGCAAAAGGGGATCTCTCTTTGGTTGAGCCTCTCGTGAGACCACAGGCCAGCGTCACCTCGACTGCAGCCTTGTGAGACCCTAAGCAGAACAGCCAGCTGAGCCCTGCCCAGACCGCTAACAATACAGACACTGCAGTATGCTAAAAATATAATAAGTGTGTCATTTCAGCCACGGCGCTCGTGGTGAATTGTTAAGCAACAATAAACTCAAGCAGCTTGCCTTTGCCTCCAAAGTCTGCAGCCTCCCTTCCCACGATAATCCCATGGCGTCTTTATGCTCACGCCAGCCGTGCCCTTTGCTGAATGTGCTCTGGTTTCTAAGGAATAAACTGTGTATTTCAAATTAGGCTAAACGCGTACTGGTTCGAAATTTTAGTCCTGGTTTTTGGATTACAATCTAGCAATTCTTTCTAATAATTTTAGGTCACGTATTGATTCATTGTGTTTTTAAACACCTACTATGTTCTCCAAACCGTAATAGATGATAAAGGTATGAGATGCAGAATTCTGCTCAGAACCCTTCTCTTGAAGAAGGTAGCAGACAGCGGAAGGAAGTGAATATCGATTCAAATCAGGAGGAAAAATGCCTGTTTGGCTCATGCATGAAATGCCAGGACGAACAGACACAGGAGAAAATCAAGTTCAGACGCAGTGGGGGGGTCGCAGTGGTGAACACTGCCTCTGGGGCCGGCATTCCCTGAGGCCAAACCCCGAGTCCGTCACTGACGCACTGAATGACCCCGAGCACATTGATTCAGTTCTCTGTGCTCCTGTGTCCCCCGACATAAATTTGGGAAGACATCGTCCCTTCGTTTATATTGTTGTCGCAAGTGATGTCGTTCAGAGAATGCACACGGAACGATCGCCGTGACCATAACTTATCACGGCAGTGCTTACGGATGATTCCCGTCGGCAGAAACACCAGGGCTGGTTGGCGAGACAGTGATAAGCTCGCAGGCTCAGGTGCGTAGACGGGGGAGCACTCGGACCTGCCATCGCCCTGTACGGCGGTGTGGAGGATGCCCACGAGGGGTAGTTCGAAGTAACTCTGGAGAGAGGGTCAGGGGAAGACCCCAGAGGCCACACCTGGAGTGTCGAGGAGTGTGGCTTTATCCAGGAGGGGTGAGACCGGATGCACCTGTCCAGGCCTTTCTCAGCAACGCTTTCTACACCTGTCCGCCTTAAATGCGCAGTGACTGTGACGGGATCGGCAGCCCTGCCCATGGAGAGGACACGCTCGATGGCTGCAGGGCTTGTCTGCCGCACCGGGCCGATAATGTCACCTCTTTGCTCAAACATTTCGTGGTTTGTCTCCTGGAAAATGCTCTTCGAGAGTGGAATGATATTTAATAAAAAGCGGTCAATAGACGTTACCAAAAACCTCAGAAAAGAAGACATACAGATGGCAAATAAGTGTATCAAAAGACACTCGGTATCAAATGTCATCCGGGACGAGGTACAACTACAGACCTATCGGTGTGGCGAAAATCCAAAAGCCTGGCAACACCGAGTGCTGGCGAGGATGTGGAGCCGCAGGAACTTTCCCTTTGGAAAGAGTCTAATGGTTTCTTGTAAAACTAAATATGATCTAACTATATGATCTGGCAGTGGTTCTCCTAGGCATTTACCCAAATCAATTGAAAAATGATGCTCATACAAAATCTGCACAGGAATATTTACAGCAGCTTTATTCGTAATTGCCCCAAATTGGATGCAACCGAGGTGAATGGGTGAACGGACCATCGCGTATCCAGACAGTGGGACGTTATTCAGCAAAAAACGAAATGAGCTCTCAAGACACAAAAAGACAGCGAGGAAGCTTAAATGCATTTTTCTAAGGGAAACAAGACAGTCTGCATGATTCTAAATGTATTTTAGGAAAGACAGAACTATAGAAAGTTGAGCTCAGATTTTATTTTGCATCACAAGTGAAATGACCTTAGACTCCTCAGGATGTGACAAGTTTCTGTCTTTTTTAAAGTGAATTCGATCGTTATAATATTGACCATTTTACAGTAATTTCCCACCCAATTTGCTTCTATGTTCTTTTAAGAAGAGAAAAAAAAAGGTGAAATATTTTTAATAGAAGGATTGAATATTTTCATTTAATTATACCCTCTAAGCCCCATGCCTTTGCACTTAGTTTTATCCCAAAACAAGACAGCTAGAAGGTTGAGCTTTTTTGAGGGTAAGGCATAAACGTAGACCCAGGCCAACCGCCGGCGGACACCTGGGTCGTCACATGCACTGATGTGGTTGGACCCTCTTTCCCTGTGGGGAGCCCCCAATCATTCGTCTAGATCTAGCCTCCTGTGCACGCTTTGTCACCGAGGACATGCTTGAGAAAACACGCATTTCCTTTTACGTGGGCATATGCTATCAGTTAGACTAAACTCTCTTGGACAGTGAAGCATATTCTTATTAAAAATCGATTTTAGTCTAATTAAGGCTTAACGCGCAGCTTTAATCGCAAGATCAAAGTCGTGTTGGAAGAAAGACCGAAGGGAAAGAGATCCCTCTCAAGTATTTCGGTTCTGAGGTCAACACATTTGCTTGTAGAGGTAGATGGAACCATCTATGGAGAGGCTGTGAAGGTACCACAGGAAGGTTCTAGATTTTTTCATAAAGGCAGTGATAATGTTTCTTGGCTCAAGGCATGTCTACATTTGATGTGCAAAGACACAATGGATAAAAAGAGTTTAAAATTGCTTTGACAAATAACTTGCATTAGGTATTTTTAAAGTTAATCTAGAAATCCTAAACATGTGTGTGTGTGTGTGTGTGTGTGTTCACCACTAACTATTCACCTGAAGGGTGGTGGTCTGCCGCTAATGTGTCGTCACCTGATAAAAACACCTCGCAAAATCAGTGATTAAACTCTTAAGTACAATTGGAAAAGAATTCACTAGATCATAAAGATTGTGTCCGTTGAGCTAAGGGGGATTCGCTTTCAGAATAGGACGAGCTTTACGTTTATGTCGCGTCTCATACACTGGGTCAATGACCAAGAAATGCCAAGTCATAGACATCACACGCTGACTTGATTCTGCATGATTATTTTGGTAGACAAATAAAAGGTCAACTTGATTCTATTTGTCCCCTCGAGTAAGTACACACTGCCCTAAGCATGTACAGATAGAAGGAAGATGTCGGAGCCTGTGGAAGAAGGGACATGCATGGCATCCTGGGTCCTGCTGGATGAGGCCGGGCTTCCACACGGAGGGGCGGAGGGGCGGGGGACGAAGAGGTAGAGGACAGAGCTGGGAGCAGAATCCTGGGGTGGGGGGCGGGCACACCGTTGTTTCCAAAATGAATAGTACTGTCAGCAAAATACATGTTAAGGGACCAACTCTAACGTCTAAACCCAATACAGATTTCAGTGCAAATCAGACAACCGTAAAGCAAAATGTCGTTTCTTCTGTGTTAATAACCTTCGCGGACACGAATGTGCAGGTCGTAGTGATGGCCACGCCCGTGACAAATCCCCGATGAACTTTTAGACTTTCCAAAGTGAAATGTAAAAAGCTTGTATTTTTAACGTTCGCAAGTCAGTGTCCCTCAGGTTAGTCTAAAGCATTATTACTACTTTCGTTTGAAGACAATCCTATCCAGATTTTATCAAAATAAATTACTCTTATCTATCGAACCTGACTAGAGATTCATCTGGGCTATAGTTTAAAAATATTACAAGTCAGTAAAACCTCAGAAGTTGCATTAAAATACAGGTTTCAAAAGAAAGTTTACTTTATCCACATTTACTTTACTTGAAATCTTCATCACGATGCTTACTATATAAAAACAAATCTGTTGAATCTCAATCAGTTGAGTTACATTGTCTCGCTGATTACCTATTCTCTGTCTCGCATACATCTTTTTATAATTCGAGGAAAATAGCCTATGAAACAGAACGCATTGAAGAAAGAAGGAAAAGCAGGCAGCGATTCTCCCACAAATATGGAATGAGAAGCTTAAAATTCCCATTGTTCAGGATGCATTGAGAGAAAAAATACCCATGCAGGTATATTCATGATTAAGATCGAAAGGGGACAGGAAGAGGGGGAAACAGTAGAGGGTGGAGGTGCTATGGGAGGAAAAAATAAATAAATAAAATGAGCGGGAAGCCACAGAAAAGCACAAAGCGCTGCGGACGCGCAGACGCTGAGATCCACCTGGTGATCTACTGAGCCATGTCTCCAAAACACGCAGACATCGGGGGCATTCGTGACAACGTACTCACTAGGAACTGACATTTCTGCTCTATTCAGCATCGCTCCAGTCCCATGATGATCCTCAGAACTTTAAAAAAAGGTTTAACAACAAAAAAAAATAATACGTCAAAATCATTAATCGATGCCATTAAAATTTGACAAATGCCAAGTCATTTATCTTGGTAACGAGAGCAGAAAACAAGACGGCGGAGTATGATGTATGGAAAACTCAGTGACCCGCTGGCCCTCCGACCGCATCGTGACTCAGTCACGGCCGCCTGTGTCCTCAGCACAAACTGCCTGGAAGTTCCGAGTCTGCGTTGCCACGAGTGGCCACCTTCCGGTCCGCTGGGAAGAGGGGTCCCCAGCGCTACTTTCTCCATCCCACTCTGAGTCGATCGCCTTC
>NW_024347788.1:12125900-12185113 GCF_902729225.1 Pteropus medius | reverse complement strand
CGGTTGAAATGTGTCTGCCCCAAAAGGCTATGTTGAGGTCCTAAGCCCTAGCACTTCACATGTGACCTTACCTGGAAATAAGGTGACCGCACGTGCAGTTAAATGAGGCCGTGCTGGACTGAGGGGGCTTCTTTAATTTGTTTGTCTGTTTCTCATTCATCCGTCCACCCATTGTCCTCTTATTGGCGACAAGAGCCACATGAAGGACATGCGCGGGCAGGGGCCAGGACATCCTGTGTCGTCCACGACACGTAATAGCTCAACGGATGCTGGGTACGTCGATGTTATTTTAAGATGCGGGCGTTCAAATGTCAGAGGCGGTCTTCAGAGAGGGATAAATGAGAGAAAAATGTAAATAAAACGCCGGCGAGGTGTCCAGGCCGAGAAAGGTCAGCTCCCCTCCTTGTCGGAGAGGTGTTCTGGGTGTTTAGCTATTAAATCTTCAGCGAGGATCTTTTCCCTTGAAAGCCCGCTGCAGCTGAAATGTGTGGCACGCGAACCCCACTTTCGTGTTCAGGACACAGGCCAGGGTCTGCAGTTGCTGAGACCCCGCGGCCTTTCGCCCTGCCGACCCGCAAACTTTAATGTCCCCGGCGGAAGCCGGCTCTCGTTCCCCTTTGCGCTTCCTGCCCCCCGTGGCCCTGCCACTGCAGACGCAGATGTGTCCTAGGTCGCAAAAGGGAAGATCAACAGGTCTGAACGCTCCAGGGCGCCCGTGGCCAGGCCCGCAGGCCGAGGTGGGGGCAGGCCTCAGAGATGTCTGATCTGAACAGACCTGGTACTGTCCCCACCTACACGGTGACAGTCAAATTTCGGCGCACACAACTTCAGTCAGGGAAAGATAAGGAAACCCCGTTTGGGCAACTTGTGGTTCCTCTGCAGCGACAGTGGAAGAGAGAACTTGAGATTCTGTGTTCCCTCTGCTCATTTTCATTTCGGGGAAAAACAAATAAATACAAACCCTAGTTTTGCTGTCTGTGCATAAGGGCGGCCCGAGGGGGGCATGAGGCAGGCTGGGGTGTGAGCCGAGTTCCCGCCGTCCTGCCCACGCTGTCCCCGAGAAGGCAGGACATTCCAGGAAAGGCGAGCTGGGAAAGCGGGACCTCCTTTGTGGAACTTGAGAGTCAGGTGATAAATTCGGGGTGGGTGGAAAGTCTGAGACGCGCACGTCTCTGAACTGTCGCCTCCCTGCCTGCTGTCCCAGCCTCGTTCTCCCTTCCTGCCAGCCGCGTCTCTGGGTGGCAGACCCTCCCCGGTGCGGCCACTCTGACAGTGAACGTGGCACTGCACTCGACCACCACTGATAAGGAGCACACCGCTACCTGCCGGGGCCTTCGCGAAAGCATCGCCCTTGAGCTGAGGCTCGGCCCTTTGATGGGTCCTCGAGGCTGACGAAATGAGCTCTCAGAGGATTGGCATTGTGGGACGCGTCTGTCCCAGCTCGTGTGGCGGGTCAGAGGGCCGAGCCGCAGAGGCCGGCCAAGCTGCGATGGCCCAGTGCGGGGAGAAGCTCGGACGGAAGGGCTTTCGAGAGTGGAAGCGCCAGGTCCCTTCCCTCCTCGGCTGCGTCTGGAACGGCTGGGAAGCTGACGCAGCCCCGCGGCAGCGACGACACGCTGTGTCACTCTCTGGTCGCCCCGACTCCATCTTTCCTGACTCCTGTTTACAGAATTTCCCGGCGTGGATGGTGTTTCTCCCTCGCTGACCTCCAGCCCGCGCGGCGCGTGGACTCATCGCCGCCAACGCGACGTCCCCTTGACCTTGATGCCACGACTGCCTTCAAACCCAAAGCGGGGAATGACGAGACTATGTTCACCTCTCGACTGAGCAGGGCGATTCGCACGGCCGCTGGCTCCGCGCTACAGAGAAAGCGTCCTTCACAAATGCTGCTGATGAGGACGTTTCCGAGGAAGATGTTTAGCGCTTTTCAACCGACACACGGCCTTCCCGGCCCGACTGTATTTAACCAAGTTGTCACCTGCCACAGGCCTTGGTGAGTGGAACCCCAGCTCCCCTGAGCCGCTGGCGTGGAGGACGGACGAGGAGGGTAGAGGTGGTGGCTGCTGCCGCTGAGGCGCACGCAGGCGTTCAGGTGAGGACAGGCGAGGGAGGGACCGCACCCCAACTCAGGGGAGGGCAGAAAATGCAGACAGCGCACCTACCGATGCCGAAGGCTCCTCCAGACAGTTCTGCGGGAAACGCGTTTCGGGTCTGGGGCTTGGCGGAAGGGCTGGCAGCGGGCGCAGAAATCCAAAATCAGTAGAAGAAGAGAAAGTTCTTTTCTCTCGGTCCGGTTTCGGAAAGGTGCGGGCCTCCCGCTGCTGTCTGAGTGGCGGTGGCTTCGGGCCCCTCAGCGCGCACGCGGAACAGCACTTGAGAGTCAAGGGAGAAGCCGCGGAAGGGAGACAGGCACCCCAGGGTGAGCAGCCACTTCGCATTTAACGGGACAGTGGCCACAGGAGTCCCTGAGGCCTGAGCTTTGCTGTCGCCCGCTGGAAGCGGCCCTGTGTTTGCTCGGCACCCTGGGGCTGCATCCCTCGCAGCCCTCGAAAAGTGAAATTACAGCTATTTGCAGTCGACTCAGGTTCAAAGACATTACATGGAACATTCCAGAAGGAAACGAGTCAAAAGTTTTCAATCACACGCCGTGCTGGCTAGCGTGACGAACTAGGCAGCTCTGTCCCAAGCGGGCTGTGACGCGTCCCGTCGCCCGGCTTCTCCAGGCTGTCGGGTGCCCCGCGAGTCACTGGGGAGCTCTCGGTCCTCGGACTGGTTGCTAGAGAGAGGGAGACCACGCTCGAGTCACTTCCATCGCCGTGGGCTGTCCTGGCTCTTCTATTTTATTCTCGTGGCCGTTCATCTCTCGTTGTGCTTAGTTTGTGAAATGAACTTCAGCGCAGGCACGGAGGGAGGTACAGGGTCTGGTACAGCCTGTGGTTCCGGGCATTCACGGGGGGCCTTCGGTCGTGTCCCCAAGGGGAGACTGGCGCATCAACTTCCTCCTTGGGACTGCGAGGTCACTGTCATTGCCATGTCACCTCCACACTGCAGTGCCTGACCCAGGGCCGAACACAACGAGAGTCTGAGGATTCGACTCTTGTGCGAGTCACTAAGTATAAACGACTTGCTTTCCGAGGTTATTTGTGGGCGAGGCTGACTGAGTTCTATTTTATGTACATACATATGTGTATATATACATATTTACGTATATATTATCTTATATAACTGCATATTATCCATATGTTACATACACTATGAAGTTCTCTATAAGGTTGTGTTATTAATATATATTTCATTTGCGTAAGGAGGGATGGAAAGAAATGTTTGGAGTCTTCTGTTTCTAACAGGAAAATAGTACGATAAAATAGAGTGGCATTTTTCCATCTTTGGGTAAAGGAAACAAATGTCATCGAGGTCCTATGTCACTGCCCCTCATGCTGAGCTAAGCCTGCCGAGAACCCTTCATTCTGGAGCTGAGGAAACCGATCAGCGGATGCTCTGGTTGTGGCTTCTTCAGTGCCAACGCCAAGGGACAACCCTGAGGAATGACTCAGGTTTCACAGTGAAGGACGCATCGTCTGCCTCTCCTGTGCTCAGTCCAGCCCCAGGAATCAAAATGAAGCCCCCCAAGAAGACACTTATTCTTCAAGGGCTGATAGCATCGCATCATCATGACCTTTGGTTCCACAAAAAAAAACGAATTATCCTTCGATAAAAAAGGAAAAAAAAAAATACTTGCAATTGGCCCCAACTCAATTACTCAGTCACAGGAATATCAAATAACAGTTTACTAAGGACGTGGCATTAATGCTGGTTCTCATAGAGACACAAAAAGGAATAGGAAATGAAGTCATTTCTATTTAGGGATTTAAACCAAATTAAACAAAATAAATACTGGATGTCATCAAAGACTAAGGCAAAACAGTAATCACGGAGCGTCGACCAGACTTCACAGAGCCGCGAGTCTTCGGCGTGTCGGGGCTGTGCACGTGCCCGGGGGGTGCGGGGACCCGGGCAGGAGAGCCGCGTGGTGAGGGCCAGGACTCGGGTCGGGACGGGCGTCTCAGGGAAGGTGGCCCGTCAGCAGCGCGGAGGAAGCACATCCACGGCGGAGGGCACGGCCCTGACGCTTCCCTGCGGTGTGCGGTGTGTGCGGGTCTGACGCAGAAGCTGCTACTGTAGGACGGGGACGCCGCCCGCCCTGTGCCCTGTGACCTGCGAGTGGGAACTTGCAGGGAGCCGTGACCTCTCTTTCCATGAGGCAGAAATATGCGATAACATATACAAAGGTGACCATATAAAAAACATCACATTCCCAACTGACTGCCAGCTTACACTTATAATATTTATATTCTCAATGTGTCCCCAAAATAAACTTAGAAAGAGGGAAACTATTTGTCCACGATATGACCGTATCCTTAGAAAACCCAAGAAGTCACAACTAAAGCGCTACGAATACCAATAAATGACTTTGCAGGATGGGTCGGTATATGACAAAAATGTAAACATCCAAATAACTGTCATCGGTGCCACCAGCTTGAGAAACAAAAATCACTATAACGGAGGTAGTGGCCCGATCTGTTTTCTGCTAACTGAGCCCTGGACCGATCCTGGACTAGTCTACCGAATGGGCATCAGCCAGAAGCTAGGGGCAGACATGGGGAGTCACAGGAAGCCGGTCTCGTCACAAGGCCTGTGCACCATAAGGCCATGTGGGAATGTTAATTACCACCATCCTTTTGAGTGATTTTTCAAGGAATTTCCCTCAGAGCAACTGCTCTTGATAGAATCACTGGTTTGGCAGGAGATGCTCGGCTCTGTGAATCTGCTTCAAAACTGAACTAGACTCTGTAGCCACCGTGGGGAACAGGATGGAGCTTCCTCGAGAGATGACGGATAGAAATGCACATGGTCCGGCAGTCCCACTTCTGGGGGTGAACCAAAAGCGGGACCCTGAAGAGACACCTGCACCTCGTGTTCACCAGAGCATTATTCACAGTAGCCGAGACAGGGAAGCGACCTGAGCGTCTACCTACAGGTGAATGGATTAAGGATGCGGTCTAGCCAAACAATGACATATTACCCAGCCTTCAAAAAGAAGGAGCCCCTGCCACAGGGCACGGCGTGGTAAGTGAAGAGAGCCAGAGGGACAGATGCCAGTCACGCGACTCATCTGAAACAGTCAGACTCATAGCAACGAGGAGGAGGGCGGCTGCCAGGGCTGTGGGGAGGGACGGACAGTGGCCGGTCCACGGACGCGTCTCCGTCATGCGGGACGGTGCCTTTCAGACGCCTGCTGTGTGAGCCCTTCCCACACTCACGATGCTGCGCTGGGCACACGAGCCACTTATGGGGGCTGTCGCTCTGCCGTTCAGTGTTCTGACCTCAACTAACAGAGACAGACCAAAACCGAAACCACCAACCAACCAACCAAACAAATCCCGAACCTGAACCAAGTTAACGATCGCTTTACCATGGTCTGTATGTTTCAGTTTTATTCGGTTAAATCGGTGAGCTCTTGATTCGTGGAAAAGCTTTCCATTCTCTCCTTATAAAATCATGATCATCCTCGTAAATGTTTTATTTAAAAAAGGGAAAATCATCAGTGAAGTAAAAGAAAAACAGGAAACTCTGAAAATAAGTACTAAATTTTACTCGCGGGACATCGAATCTAATGCTGTTCATACATTTCTAAGATATGGTAACTAAAATAAAAAAATCAATACAATTTTAAAACAAAAAAATCTCTATTTAAATACTAATAGTCAGTACCCTTTTTCGGAGCTAATATGCAATTGTTCAATCACTTAATTTTTAGAGCCCTCAAAAATCTTAATATTCATAAAATAAACCATTACCGGAATGGATTTATTGCCTAATAACTTAGTCCTGCATTTTTAAGACTGGAGTCTGTTCCTTTCTGTCAGAACCAAAACCCGGAGTCCAGCATCTGTGCTGCTGACTCTATTGCCAAGTGACTTCCCGAGGCTCGAGTCTCCTTGTCTGCAAGATGAAACTGTTGGACAAACTCCAAAGCCATGACTTGCAAGTTTTCTTCTCAGCATCTATGAGCTACAAGTTCAAGGAAAGAACGATTTCTTGCCTGATAAAATGTTTAAAGTCTGAGTCACAAAGTGAGAGGTAGCACTGAAATTTCTGAGGAAGAACGTGAAACACATTTTTAACCACCCACCGAGTTAAGAAACTCAGCGTGAAGACGGTTCACTAACCAAGGCTACTGACTGCACAAGTCTTCCTAGGAGCTGCTGCCTCTGAGACTTTGATCAGTAACTGAGCCAGGGCGACCCCTCGGGACTAGGAACTTGGAGAATCCGTGTTTGGGGTTGGCGGGGTGGCGTGTGGGGCCACGAGCCTTCTAAAGTCCACCAAGAGTCACACACAGGTCATAGGCGTTCCCAGGAGGCGGGGTCTTGCCCAGCGCAAGTGAGCAGGGGCACAGCTGGCTACTTCCCTCCTAGGTCTGTTTGCAGACAGGGACAAGGTGCCTGGGGTGAGGGCGGGGGCACCAGGGAAGGGCCCCAGGTCCTGAGAGGTGCCTGCGGGGTGGATACGCCTCTGGCCTCTGACCTGACACCACTGCCCAGGACCCCTACTCCAGCAAGGAACTCCCTTCTGTTCAGGAAGACACCGAAATGTCAGTCTCTCTGCAGAGAGCCTCACCTCCGCTAATACCGTCCGCTTCCCTGTTTTCTCCAAAACGTACTGTCCTTTCGGCTTAAACGTGGATAAGCATCTCGAGAGAACTTTCCTAACAAAGCAATCTCTGATTCAGAGAAGAAGCACACATCTTTTTCATTAAGAAGGTCATGTCTGATTGTTGTAAGAATGATACCTCTATAAAGTAAATAATAAGGGAGCACTCGATTTCTGACATTTAGGTAGTTTTTCTGTCCTTAAATTATATGGAGATAAATGATCAAATACCTTTTAGTCTGAGACAAAATGGAGTCAATTAATAAATTTCGAACAGTACTGTCCTAAAATATTCTCGTATATTCTCGCCGTTTTATGAGACAATTTAACAACACTTATTTTGGTACCGTGATTAATTTTTATCTCATGCTTCAATACATTTCATAAGACTAAACTTTTATATGAATCCAATTTTCTGCAAGTTTTCTGAAATAAATTATTGCCATTTGTTTATTAACTATCTAATGCAAAAGCCCTCATTAGCAGACGCCCATGTAAACGCTAACTCGGTGCATCGTTTATCTTCCATAAAAACTCTGTCCCTTCAGACATTAGCTCAGCTCCTACCTCATTAGAGAATAATTGTTTAATAAATCCCGCCCCGCTTCTCACAAGTTTTTCCCTTCAGACAACATTGGTGCTGTGTACAGTATCTGCTCAAAGGTATTTGTTCTAGAAATTTAGTAGGTGTGAGAACTATGCCTCAGTCCGGTTAGGGATTACCAAAAAAAAAAAAAAAAAAGCGTGAGACTAGTTTCTTCCCTGCACGCAGGGCAGGGCTGGGATAACGGGGTGGGACCTTTAATCGCTGTGCCTGGGGACCCACGTTTTAAAGGTGGCTCAGACAGAGGCCCTTGGCCGGATGGTTTGTTTCCAACTAAACAAACGAGAAAGTTGCACGGATGTAGATTAGCCCAGCGGGGCAGTGGGAGATGCTTTCTTTGGAAAGATGGGGGTGAGGGCCGCAGACGCCCCCCGTGTTAGCTTGACAGGTCTTTGACTCGGGAGTGGATACAGGCAGGGAACAGGATCAGCAGGAGGGACACACAGCGTGGCAGGAGGCGGGGGCTCTGAGAACAGCCGGAACTGGACTTTCCTCCATCACGGGTGGGGACCGTGTAACCATCTCCAGGGAATGGCCATCTGGAGATCGAGAGCCATTTCGAAAAGAGGGGAAAGTAATCAGTGAAATGGCAGATGCAGGAGGCAGAGAAGAGGGACACAGCTATTGTGTGTTTCGGCTCCTGAGAGGCACTGTTTTTATCATTTCTCTGATAACCGCTTCAACTCGGTTCGTGTAGCAAACATTTATTTTCCATCGGCTGTGGATCTCGGCCACGTGCTCTGGGGTGACACAAAGATGAACATAATATAATGTTTTGTCTTCCAGGAAGCTGCAGGACCGTGTGGGATGGAACTCCCAGTTAGTTCGAATACCAGCGTTCGAGATTCTGATATGGAATCAAACAGATAATCTTTCGCTATGCGTCAGAGTCAAAAGAACCCAATTAAAGGCCAATGAAATAAGTAGAAAGTTTGATTCTAGTATTAAATTCAGTAATATGTTCTTTCTTTTTCGACAAAACCATCCAGGCCCCATACATTTGCGGGCTGGAATCCTCCGTCTCGTAAAGAGATGTAAGGGAATGCTATCTACCCTTCTGCAAGCAGGCGAGGCGGGGGGTTGGGGTGCCCGCCCCTCCCCCACCCTACCCCCACCCCACGTGAACCGTCCTCATTCACATGGCAGCTGGAACTGGGTCTGGAACCGTTTTTAGCTGCTTTGAAGAGGAATCAGATGTATTTAAATGTAAAGATGTAAAACACTCATAAATTATTTCAGTGGGATGTCAAAACAGTGAGTCATGATACGTCAACTATTGAAAAATATTAACTTTTACTTTCAGTTTTTTTTTTTAAGGAATGCAAAGCTTTCTGGAAGCTTTCTGTAGCACCTCTGTCTCAATGAAAATACCTGACTAGCATGAGGTGCCCTGGGGTTTACAGGCCAAACGCGAGGGGACTCTGAGCTTCGCTGTGGCTTCACGGTGGCCAGTGACACACACCGGACAAGTAGGGCGCCCAGCTCCTTTCCTGAGGTCTCTCCCCAGCCCGCCCCCAGAAACCAGCTGAAGGGAGAAAGCAACAGCACTTGCTTCTTCAGAGAGGGAGGAGGGGACAGCTCGCAGAGGCGGCAGCAGGGTGCTGCACCCACACGGGGCTGGCCCCAGGGAGACAAGGGCGTGAAGTCATAATGGAGAAGTGAAAGCCCATGGGCACCAGACTCAAAGTTTGACACGTTTAATTATCTTTAAAATAGTCCAGACCAACACATGTCCAGCCATTCCGAGCTCGTTTGCTTTGCACATGCTGTGAAAGCTGATCCGAAAGCTGTCGCCCATCGATGAGACAGGGCCTCGTGCGGCGGGCCGTGTGCGCCTCCGACATCCACGTGCCGAAGGCCTCGCCCCCGCTCCTCACACTGACTGCACCTGGAGATAGGATCTTTGAAGAATAAAGATATGACAGTGAGGTCATCGGGGTCGGAGCTCATCCACTCTGCCGGCGACCCTCTGAGAAGAGATCAGGACACAGACGCACAGCGAAGGAAGACGGCCGTCTGTGAGCCGAGACCCTTCGTGGGGCTCCCGTGTGACCTCGCCTGGAGGAGTAGCCCCCCGCCCACCCTCCTTTCCTCCGTAAACGCCGTGCCCTCCGCTCTCTCTGGATTGGCGCTCTGGCCACTGCTGGAAGCCTCCGGACCCTGTCATGGCATGGGGGGTGGCGGGGGGCTTACTCCTCTGGGGCGGGGGGCTCTTCTCCTGCAACCCAGTCTGAGCATCAACCACAACCACCATGTGCATTATGGCCTCTCGGTCACACCTTTTCCTCCAATCAGCCCCAAATCCCCCCCACTCCCTGCACGCTGTCTGCAGTCATTGCAAATTAGCATCTCACTACCAACGAGGTATCTTTGCATTTGGATAAATTCATGCAAATTTATTGTCGATCAACCCAGGGAATACTTATTAAATACATTTGTTTTAGTTATTTTCAGCAAGATGTAGCGAAATTCTTCCCTTTGCAGTAGCTCTAGGTGGATACAAATGTAACATTTGTTCATATGAACGCGACACAGAGTTAGTAATTCAGCGCGCTGCTGCTTTTCATGATGAAAAATGAAAACCTAAGAAAATTGGAACAGAGCGCATCCGATGTAGTCCGATAGTTGGAACGCTGGTTATTCAGAACTTTCCTTTTCTGCATTTTATTGTGAATGCAGAAATTTAGATTATGTATTGGGCTTTTCCCAGCTTTTCCCAGGAGATCACTTAAATGAAATAAAAAAAATGATTTAGGGTTTATTATATGAAACAATTCATATAAGAAAACACCTAGCTTGTGGATATAATGATATAACATTATAATTAGGTTCTACGGACGAATTGGGAACTATTAGAACATACATTTAGGCTAATGTCGTCATGGTAACTGTACATTCTTGAGGTGTCAAGTAAAATGGGTTTTGGATTGAGAATTCATCGGTCACCAACTTCCCGTCAGTGTAATCGTGGGTTCACTAGTTACCCCCCAGAATGCCGGTTTCCTCCCCCACGAACCGACCAAACATCACCGAGTCTGCTTCATCACAGGGTCTGAGGATTCTTCCGGATGCAGGGAAAGCTCCCGAAGCGAGGGCTGTGGCGCAGCAGACGCTTAAGAAATACTGATTTCTAACTCCCTTTACTCCTTCTTTCTAACGCATTTTCATTTTACAGAGAACGGATACCAAATATTTATAATATATTAACGTAAGTGAGTCTTTAAACACCTCAGGAGCCAATATGTTGTTCAAGCTAAATAAATTAGTGTGACTACGTTTTAAGAATAAAGCAGTCGCCACACGAATACCCATTCTTGCACGACTGCATTACACAGCAGCAAAGTGTCTCGGCGCCTCCAGGAATTGCTTATCAAGGCCAAATAAAACGTGCACCCTACAAATCTAGTTCTAAAGCGATTATGGAAATATATATTCGATAGCTGTTAAATGAAAACAAAAAACATGTATATTGAGCAGTTCATGAAATTTGCATTGAATGGGAAGCTTATTTGCATCCTAGGAGAATATATGACATTGCATGTTTTAATATGTGTGTATTCTCATTAGATGGATACATAAGAAGTTTAAGAAAGGAAAATACTGCATAGCTCACCGCAAGCCTTATTAGGCATTTTAGAGGTCTAGAATCACACAAAAGTCTAGTGAAAAGGTTCGGAATTGCAGTATTACGTTTTTGCTGGAAATATAACTTGCCACAGGAGAAGACAGAGTATGACACTAATGGTATTCGTGTGGGTTGAGTCGATGCATCATGTTGTCATAAAGCTGGCATTTTCATGTCTTCCTCCCACAGACACAAAATAGCAGCATCCAATGCCCTGGAAAGCTCGTGAACAGTGGTGGCGAAAGTCACGAAAGCTTCAATCTCTGCAACAAAGGAAGCTCTTCATAAGGCAATTGGGGATTCTCCAAACACAAGAGGGCTACATGAAGCAGTCTACCGTGTATTAATTTTTTGGAAGGAAAGCATATAAAAGGAGAATTTGATGGTCTTTCCCGAGATGAGACATACCACTAGTATTGAAACTTAAATGAACTACAGAAGGTTATTCGGCATGATCGAACGGAAAACCCCCTACCCTTCAAAACTCCGCCAGTAAATCTTCCTAAGATCTAGAAGTGAAGGAGTTAAAAAATGCATCCGCCTCATCCTCACACCGTCCGTTTCTTCATTGGCGAGAAGCTCCCCACTTTCTCTCTTGCTCCACGTCCGTCTGTTTTGTTTGTTTGTTTGTTTGTTTTTGGAAACATTCCCTCTGGAAGGTTCTTTCTCATCTTTTTGAACACCGGGAGCCCGTCTCGGTGGTTTGCCCGAGCAGACTCTCCTCACCCCGCTTTTCCCTCTCCCGGCACCCTATTTATAACCCTAATCACGGTTGCCATTTTGTGATATTAACGTGTTAAATTATTTACCTCCTGACACACCGGGTTCCCCCAAGAAATTATGAGACCCTTGACGGCCAAGAATAAGTCTGTCTTGCACACCCAGTGCCTGCCTGAGAAATACTGGTGGCCATACGATCTGTACCAAGTGGATAAGCAAATGAGAGCGTGAATGAATAAACTCACGGTTCAGAGGTGAAGACAGTCAAGACAGAAATGATAAAAATGGAAAAAAAGTAAAATAAATGGGCAAACACATACACACGCAAGTGAATCCGTGTATAAAAAATAAAAGCAGTGGACGTCATGGGCTTTGTGAGTGCAGGAGGAGGAATGGACCATTGGGTTCAGAGCTAAGGCTCGCTGTTCGCTGTAGGGTGGAGTCAGACAGACCTTAGGGGATGAGGGGTCTCGGGGGTTCTCTAGATTCTTATCACAGGGAAGAGAGTCCCAGGCAGTTGTGTGCCGCCTCATACTGCATACGACTTTTTGTCTGTATATTTTTCATTCCACCACAAGCTGCCAGGGAAATGACGATGACGACACTTACAGATAAAGCAGGACACATTTCATACTTCTTCAACACTCAAGATGCTTTTTAGATATGTTTAAAATAAGTCGCGCTTGCTCATGATGTTCCGGTTTTTATTTTTACAGTCATCTGAAAGAGTAAAAATGGTAGAGCTAAAATCACTTACTTTGGCTCTGTTTCTATATTCATACGACTAGATAGAAGCATGGCAGCAAAAAGATGCGTCCTCTTATTGGACTCAGGATTTTGGGATTTCTCGTGGAAGTCATTGCAAAACGATACTCCTGAGATTTAAGCTCCATACCTGAGAGGGTTTGCTATACAGATAATTGTCAGTGACTTTGGGATTTCGCTCCACATTCTAGAGAAAGATATTCCCTCATGTATCTTTGACTGGACAGTGGTAAAGTCAGGCCTTCGGTGTGGTTCTCCGTCTGCAGTGGGCAGGAAATCTGGGTTTGCTGTCAGGGGAGGATAAAACAGGTTACGGTCGCTAAACCCAGAGGGAGTCATCTGGTTGGGAACCCCAGAAATAGGTGTCTGAGAGGTCTCGTGGCCCCTCCATTCCCTAACGGATCGTTATGGGAAGGGGTATGCGTTGAAGGCGAAGACTCTGCTAAAACTCAGGGATCGTGTTTGGGATAAATGGCTTCCCTGTAACAAATGCCATGAGCAGACTTGGCTGGTATGTGTGAGTCAGACCTGGGTTCTGGCCACCGTCTCTACTAGTCCTACAGCCACAGGAGATCTCCTTCAGGGAACACCGTCAGAGGCCAGGGCTGGGTCGACAAACGACGTGAGGCCGGAGGCCTCAGAACTCCCCTGAAACTTCGCGTCTCCCTCTGAGCCGCACTAAGTGAATAGAAAACCAAAGCACAGCAAGCAGAAAGCGAACGCAGCTTCGATGCGACTACGTAGCACCTTCCTCCCGCCCACCAACCTCGGCTGGTGGCCCTGCACCTGTCCTTCGCCGAGATCCTAGGGATGCCTCATATGACCGAAAGCTCAGGTACAAAGCTTCGGGTCTATTGAATCTGTTGATTTTCAGACGAGACTCAGACAATTTCCCGAGATCGGTCCCATCTTCTCGTTAAGGGTGGGTCTTCTAACACAAACACCTTGGATGGAAATTGTGGGAAGTAGAATCGGACAGACGCCCTAAGAAATAGCAATGTCTAGACGTCCATTAGTGCCCCATGCCCCGTGAAGCATTATTTCTGACGACCTCCAGGCAACTGCCTCCATTTTTATGGTGGATTCTGCTCCCCTAGTCTGGGAAGACACAGGACTTTCATTCTATCCTGCTCTGCACTTTACTTTAAAATATGGCATGCACTGGTCACATTCGGGGCACTATTTGTGAATCACTTGGACTCTCCTGGGTACTTCTGGGAGGTCACCACATCATCCCCTACACTATTTCGGGTGGAAAGGCTGATCGATATTTACCCCCACCCCCTTTCCCTTCCTCTCTAGGACCTGCTGATCGGGTCACCCTGGTTCCTTCTCCCACGTCTCGTCTCTCATTCTTCTGAGAGGAAATGCCATTCTCTCGATCAAAAGTTGTGATTTTTTTTTTTTTATCTTCATGGCCATAACTCGGGCTCTATTTTGGGTCGTTTTACCTGAAGATGTTACCATCTGCCCTATTTGGTTCAGCCCGTCTAGATATTCTTGGAGAGCGAAGGAGTCAAAGCAGAGGGAACGGTGGTCTCTACCTTCAAAGTTTATATCGAAGAGAAAAGAATTGTTGGAGTGCTGGCTGGAGTAGAGGTGCAGGTCAGCACTGGTCCACCAGGGATGCAGGTGTGTAAGTCGATCATAGTGTATATGCTTTCTCTCATTTCTTCTGTGCTATGCTGTAAGTTTTAATGAGGGACTAAGTTACTTTTTTTTTTTCTTTTTTTCAAACTTCTAGCCACATGTGACTATTGGTCACTTGAAATGTGGTTAGTTTGACTGAAGAACTGAATATTCAATTTAATTCAATATTAATTGGTTTATACGTACAATTTAAAATGAATATCTAAGTGTTAGGAAACTCTATAAAAGTGCATTTGGAAGAATAGGAGTTTGTGCATCAAAGTTTTCAATTCTAATTTTTTATAAATTCTAAATATAGATCAAGTATTTCCGATAAAATATGAAATTGAATTGAAATCTCCTGTATGTGTAAAATAAACACCAGATTTTGACAAGTTCTTTAAGAAAAATGCATACTATCTCATTACTGAATATTTGCTGAAATGACAATGTTTGAACATACTGGGTTAAATAAAAAAAATTATTAAAATTAGTCGCACTTTTTTTCAATGTGGCTACACACTTTAAACTACAGAGGTGGCTTTCGTTACATTTCTGTTGGACAGTGCGGCTTTAGCTATGCCACAAAGAATTATTTCTAATCGGAGATTATAGATTACATTAATTCCCTTCCAGAAGAATGAAGAAATGTAGATGTGATGACTGAAAGAACATGGAATGATGCTGAAACAGTGAAAAGAGATTAGAAATAGCACGTGTTATTTGTATTTTTATAGGATTGATCTGCCTACTGAACGCTTCTAATATTCCAGAAGAATCTGTATAAGAAAATTCTATTTCAAAAATTTAATTCATGAATATTTCCTCCTTAATGTAGAGACATTAAAGAATATAGATAAATATGCTAGAGAAATATTTTTCATTTCATTGTCTAACAGATGCAAATAGAGAATGATAACATGATTTCAAGATAGATTTATCTGGCAAAAATGTGGCCTTCCTGTCCTGTTCCGAAGAATAGTTATCCATTTAATCACCCTCGTCTGGTACAAGCAAAACATTTTGATAGGCATGAGAATAAACAATATACAGATTAGAGAAAGGTAGTAACTGGATATTTGAATACAAAAGGGAGGCGGGAGGCGACTCGAATGATCCATTGTGTGGCTTCTCCCTTCACAGGCTGCTAAGTTCAGTGTCTCACCCTCTGAAGAAATTGTTAGGTCAAAACTCATTCCGTGACAAGCACGCGATAGGAGGGTGTATGTATCTCAAGTGATCTTTACTAAAATTCTGAAATGTCCTGTTCTTTGTATCTTAGTTTTCATTCATTTGAAAAAGTGAAGTTATCTTTGAAAAACCACTAGAGTCATCTAGCGACTCTAGAAAGGTCGCTGCAAATCTCACCCACAATCAGACGAGCAAGGAAATTACAAGAACAGCCAAGTAATAAGATGCGGGGAGGGGCAGAAGGAGAAGGGGGAGTAAAGGGAAGAAAAAAAGGAACATAACAGTTTTCGGGGCAGCATCCTGCTTTAACTGCTTGCTGCCCAGGAACTTCGGAATAATCCTGCAAAGCAGGGCATTATCATCTCTGCTTTACTCACAAGGAAACTCAGCTTGGAGAAGTTAAGAACTTTCCCAAAGTCACACAAGTACTAAGTAGTAGAGCCTGTTTTAATGATAAAATGTTCAGATTTTCATCAATTCTGCGGAACCTTAACATTCATACATGGAGAGACTGCAAACTCAGGTGGCGGGTGGTGGGCCAATATAATGCTCATTTACACATCTTTTGGAACTTACTCTTGATAATGGTAATAATCTTATCCATTTACTAATTCAAAATATGAACGAAACGTCTCTACGATCTCCTGTGGACACTGCAGATTTAAAGACCAACATGCAATCAAAACCTGGTTTTGATGGTATACTTCTTTCTGTCTGTATTTAAAAAACAAACAAACAAACAAAAACCCTGAGACCCAGATTTAGCAGAGGCTGCTTCCTCACCGAAGTGAGTTTTGGCTGCACTTGTCTCTTTACTCCAGATGAGAGTCTCTGTTTTTACATGTTGCATACTGGTTTCCAAGGCATATAAATTTATTAAAACATATTTAAAAGGATCTATTATAAGAGGCTGGTGGGCTGACATTTGCTATGAAATCGACATTTCATTGTCACACACATGGGCACACGCACACGTACGCACGTGCACACGCACGTGCACACACACGTGCACACACACGTGCACACGTGCACATGCACACACGTGCACATGCACACACACACACGCACAAAGGAAGAACGTGCAGAATTCGTTGCCTCAACCAGCAGGAGAATCGTGTGCTGGAGAAACGATGCAGGTCAGAAAACCTCATTTCCGGCCCTGTTCTGGGACCGCGGTGTCTCAAAGATTTGCTGAGAAAACGGGCTGGTGATACCTTCTTTTCCCACCTCACGAGGCTCTTGTGAGCGAGGAGTAAGCGAACGCATATTAAAATGCTACGGTCACACACAGGGCCATCCTTGCAAAACCCACACTCGCGTCCAGCCTCCCCACGCGGTACGTGGCGCCTTAGTCTACGTTTTCTTTCAATGAGGTTCTTTTGAAAACTACAGCGTCTGATTCTAATCTGGGTCTGCCCTGCGGGCCCCACAGAAGTGGGGACTTCCCCGGCTACCGCTTCTTACTCTCTCCCTCTGAAAAATGCGTGTGCGTGTGCGTGTGCGTGTGTGCGTGTCCGCGTATGACGCGTGTGTCGCGTGATGCGTGTGCGTGGTGGCATTTTGGATCTCTGGCTCTAACAGTAGTGTCTGGTGTGGCACATCCCTTATATACGTTTTTTTTTTTAGAATGAAAATCAAATGGATTCTGGAATGTTCCCAGGAAATAACTCCCCAGGCATTGACTTGAAAAGGAAATCCAGCCCTGTGCATCCATCTTTCATGGTATGAAGAAGCCAGTGGGTGGAGCTACAGGCGAGTAAAGAGTCAATATCAATCATGGAAATGAATGCGTTAAAGAGGCAATTAAGACAACAATCAAACTAAAGCGCTCCTTTAGTTTGCAAATCTGGGTTGACTGCTTGCTAGACAGAAGGTACAACTCTATCTACTTCATCAGAAGCCAGATGACAGCGGAGAAGCGGCTGTCTCCCTGTCTTCAGGACAGCAGAGCACACGTGCGGCAGGTCGACCAGTGACTGCTGTGCTCACGTGGGTGATGCCTGGGACTTGAAATCACACTGGCTGAGCCCGCAAAAGCTGTGAGGGGACTTTCTTTCCTTTTTTTTCGGTGCCCCATAGCAAAATATTTGACTCCTATACAATCTTGTGGTGATGAAACACATATGCTATCTCGTAAGACGCCGTGCAAAGAGACCCGTGGGCTTTTCACATTAAAGCTGACGTTTAACCCTAAAATACCTCCAAACATAATGATCACACATCATCCCACTGATGACTTAACACTCCCCTTACACGATGGAAGAGCATCTCGGCTGCAATTCCCACCCACGCGTCTCAACCGCAGGCCGGCTTTACTGTGGCCCTGAGTGGTGATGTAGTCACCTTACGGCACCTGCACCATCACGGGTCATGACAGTGACATAGCCTCACTGTTTTAGCAAGAGTGCCGACCCTCCCTTCTCACGCACGCGCCAAACATTTAAAAGAAAATGATCGCGAAGCCTATTTATAATGAGAAATCGTAACTCACTGATGTATGAAGTAAATCATTTATGAGAGTTTTTCAAGCAAGTGAGGGGTCACCGCGTCATTTCATTTCGCAATGATGAGTTAAGAGGGGACGAAAGCAGGCATTGCACGTAGAGACTTGTCGATCACTGTGTAGAAGCAGCAGGCGTTTCTGGAGGCGCCCGTGACACCTGGCTAGATTCCCACTGTCGCAGCCCCGTGCGGGCTTCTCCGCAACTCTGTCCACCAGTGGAGCGGCCCTGACCAAATCAGCTTCGGCCCTGGCAGCTGCCTCTAACTATGACTTCCGGAGAGCGGCTAGGGGCTCTGTCCAGCTCAACAGAGGGAGGTGGTGGGGGGGAATACATATTTGAGCTACAATATTATCTGTCCTCAGGATGCAAAATCGAAGAGGAGAATTATTTGAAAATGGGGAAGAACTGAATAAGAACACACAAAAAAATGGAAAAGTCAGATACCAAGAGAGAGCCCATTTTTGCAATATTCGAGCTGATGAGATTTAGCATATTCAATGATAATGCAAGAAGCAGATTAGAGATTAAACATAAAAAATGCAATCGAGCCATACCCGATACACAGCTTACTGTTTAATATCTAAAATACTTCTACAAAACAATCGAATATTAAATATCATGAAGAGTGTGATCGCCTGCGGACAGGAACTGTATCTGACTTACACATACCCGATGCCAAACGCCTAGTACTTAATAATCACACAGTAAATGCTCAACAGTATTTTGCATCAACTAATATTTGTAAAACGGGAATACGCACTGATGGAAAAGGCAGTGGAAATCAGCAGAATAATTACAATAGTTTGCGTTCTGTTGGGAAAGCGGTTGGCAAAAACACTGATGGGCATGGGTCATGCCTCTCCCACCAATCTGATGCCACTCTTGGGAATAAAAACACAAGTTTCTGAGCCTCATCCAGCAAGAATATTCTAAAAGGAAGAGGAAACCAAAACGAGTAAAGTTATTAAAACTGTTGCTGCTTAAATTTGCTTTTAAACTTGATAAATAACAGGCTATGTTACAATGAGTGACCTGGATTTTTCTATCAAAATACTATAACCTTGGAGTACAAATTTGATAGACGTTTTTTGTTTGTTTGTTTTTTTCCCCAAGGAGACATAGGACAACTAGACCTGACGGCAGAAGATGACTGCAACTGATCAAACCACACTCGGTCAAGTTTAGACAGTCCTGGTTTGTAGAGAATGACCTCTGGCCCACATGTAGATATCATCCACCCACATCCCCTGCTGGCAAAGTCTTTCTAGAGCTGCTGACCTGCAAATTTCATGTACGTCTTTGCCTTCCCTTGTGTGTCTAGATCGATGCCAGTTTTCCAGAATAGTCTACTGGCTTTCACTTGAGATCTTTTTCAAGAAAGGTAAGTTCCTGATGACTTAAGCACATGCACAATTCCTGCTGAATGCTCCCCACATGAGACTTAGTCGTTGACCATTTCTGTTATCGCAATGTTATAAAGCATGAGTACTTGAATTCCTTTGCTTAGCATTTCTGATCAGAAATGAACTCTACAACTATAGGTGATTTAGTTATGCAAGTCTTCCCCTGACCTTTTAACCAAAACAATATCAGAACAGAAACTACTATTCGTTCCAATATTGTCAGAGTATGCCCTTTTCCATGAACTTATTTTCAGCCTATGCAACAGCCTCAGAACTATCCTTCTGACAGATTTTGTTTGCTCAGTTCAAGATATAAGGAATGGCCATCACTTTCCCCAAACACAGATTATCTGGACCAGCAGGTGTTTGTAGAGATGCTTTTCTTTTTACAAAGATGAATCTTTGCTTAAGAAGTTGGTATGCTCGCATATTACAGAAGAAGATCCTGGCACTACAGATAAAATTTGAATACCAAAAGTTCACAGCAGAAGGTAGAAACTTATAAAATGTAATTTGTTGTCCCCAGGTGCACTGATAATCTAATTCATCCCATTAATGACTCTGGACACACCTAGATCATGGCCATTTTGCTGACAAGTCTCGGGCAGTCTGATACAGAAGGGGGAAGATTAATTTGTTGCCTTAGTCTGTGTCTTGTTGCATCCTATGATCTCTAGTTCTATCAAAGCAGATCCAGCGGGGAGGATCAGGTGTCTTGCTTTCTGAGTATGTGACAACCACAGCCATGTCGGGCTGTGCTGTCCCCACCTTCTCTAGTCTTCACTGCTCTCCCGCAGGACCCTGGTGCAAACGTTTTGGAGAAGGTGCACACAAGCCCAGAGCTTTGCTCACTCTCTTGTTAACATGTATTCGATTTGTTTAAGATTTTGCATCCTGGTTCTGACTTTCACCCTCTTGAAGATAATTTCTAAACTGCCTCAAGTGTATCTAGTACAGGTGCTGGTCAGTGCCATGGTGTTTGACCTTCTCTCTCGGTTCGTGAATCCTCTCGCCAGTTTTATGTTCCATCTAGAGTGATGAGATGAAGTATAGACATCTATAGCTCACCAAGGTCATTGAATCCCTACCTTTCTTGAGAAATACTCATGAATAATAACAAAGGTGTTTACAGGAACAAAGAAGGTGGAGTCGAGGAATGCAGAGAGTATTTTAAGAATCTCCAAGAGCCTCATCTATTCCAGGAGGTAAGTGAAATACAAAAAATACTGGGGAACTATCACCGTACCACCCAGGAATTGAAATGCTGTCAAATGAGAACGCTGTATTTTCAGATAAGATACACACAGGCACATACAGAGTGAGAAGTTCTACCTCCTGAGAAGGGTCTAAGACAAGGCGTAGCACCAAGAATATCACAAGCTTTGCATGTGTGGGGCAGGCAATTAACTCAAGTTCAGCAAGTCACACAACTCAGCAAACATGTGTTCCCGTCAGGTCTTCGTGAGATTTATTAATAACTGATGAGTTTTGTAACATCATTATCTTTGTGACAGTGGATGCGAGACAATATATTCAAAAAAGGAAGATGATTTAAAAAATTGTCCTGAGGCTAAAGGACTCGTGATCGAGGACGACAAAAGAAAGCCATAGACCAGTGATTCTCAAAGAGTGGCCTGGGGCCTCCTTAAGAAAACTGTCATCATATCTGCGGTAAGAGGTCATTCGCCCTTCCCCCTTCTGTCACGGGGGCGCAGTGGACTCTGCCCAAGGCTTCGCAATGCACAGTATTACGACAGATTGACGCAAAAGAAGCTATGAGAATCGAGATACCCTG
This sequence comes from Pteropus medius, assembly GCF_902729225.1. Taxonomy (NCBI): domain Eukaryota; kingdom Metazoa; phylum Chordata; class Mammalia; order Chiroptera; family Pteropodidae; genus Pteropus; species Pteropus medius. The sequence continues at coordinate 12,164,163 of NW_024347788.1, read as the reverse complement.
GGTTAAACGAGGCGGGGAGAATTTCGTCCATCCGAAATTGATATCGCCCGTTACTGAATTATTTTTGTCTTGAAAAAAGTTATTGTTTTCTTTAAAAACATGTGATTTCTTAAAAAAGATGTTATGAATATCAATGTTCGCTGGATTTATTACTACTCTTTCTAAGCGAACGGATATTTCAGAGGCCTCCGTCTTCATTTGTGAGGTGACACATATAATTTACACATGCAGAGCTCTGTGGGACGGGGCTGCCAGATTTACCAAAGCAACGACAGCAGAAAGGAGGACAAACAGGGCGCCCAGTTGTACTCAAATTCCAGACACACGACATGACTTTTAGCAGGAGTTTGTCCCGTGAAATATGTAGCAACCATAACTCAGGAGCCTCACGGACTAGTCGCAGTAGAACGTGGTCTTGACAGCCCAGGCGTGGGAATGGCTGTCATGGAAGACATTCGGGTGTGCCCGGCCACCACAAACCGAGCCACACATAGGTCACACGTTCACAGCAAGGCTGCCGCCACTGCCGTGAGCGTGTCACACTCTGTTTTGTGCCCACGTCACCCGGAATCCAAAGAACAAATAACTGTGGGCGACTCACCATAGTTCTCGTGCTTCCCATGCGTTTTTCCCTCGCAAACCCATGATGACAGCGTCACCCATCCTATGCCGGGGCTGTGGCTGGACCAGGGAAGTAAGCGGCAAGGACAGAGAGCCGCAGAGTTAAACCACGTCCTCTGGCTTCAGGACGTGGGGCCAGCCTCCTGGTGCCTGTGCCCTCTCTGCTGCTCTAAGGCAGCTTACTGATGATATGAAGCCGTCGGTTTTTATTAACAGCAGAACGGATGGATAAACCTGGCCGAAACCCACACGAGGAACAGGGAGACCTACGGAGTCTCCATGAGTGGTAGGATCTGGGCAGGGCTGTGTCCACCTGATGCACAGTCACCTAATCAGTGTTGCTCCAGGTGACCTGCCATTTTTAGTCACCTTGATAGATGACTTCTTCATAGGCCTTATGACAATCCATTAATTAAACAACGAAAATAACTAAATCAGATGTGCAGGTTTGGTTGGAACTTAATCAGCTCGCTTTGTCCTTAGCTATGCATCAGAATCTTTGACGTTTTCCTCCAGCCCTGGAAAGAGCTGGGGCCTTGGAATGAGAAGATTCGGGTTTTCATCTCGACTCCTCCCGCGGCTGCTCGTGAGTCCTTCGGCAGCTCACGTAGCTACGCGGGCTTTGTTTTCCTCATCTGCGTAACGAGCGTCACGTGCCCTGGTCCCATGCCCCACAGAGGTTGAAATGAGGGCGTAACTAAATGTAAAACGGTTTCGCCAAATGTAAAACTCTACAGAAATGTGAGATATGCCCGCTTAACAGTATTTCTTTGTGGATAAACCGCAGGTGATTGGCTCCACAGAATATGTTCAGGCTCTCTATTTACTTACACGTTGTTTACTTGCACGTTGCTATTATAAGTAGGGCTGGAGTGAAAAGCCTGGAGTATGTCTCCCTTCCACTTTCACCGGGGTAAATTCTGGGATGGATTCCTAGAAGTTTGCTGTGTCGGAGCATAAAGACCGTCAGAGCATAGCAGGCATCGTGGGATGTCAGAGCGGGTAGAGCCCTTATCATTCTCTACGACAGTGCACGAGAAGGCTAGTTTTTCTGGAATCTCACCAATAGAATATGTTGTCAAACTGTATTTTTGCCCATCGGATGAGTGAAAGACGACAGGTTAATTTTAATTTTCACTTCTCTTAGTACACCATACACATTTTGATAAGGTCTTATTTTAAATACCAGTAGTGAGTTATTTAAATCAGATTACAGAGAAGTTTAATGAAAATAAATATGACATATTTTAAATGACATTTAGTCATAAGTATAATTTTATTATACTTGGGGTCCTACTGTACTATTCAAAAATAAAACTCTGTTATTTAAGCATGATAATTCAAGGGAAAGTGTAATTTGTTGAAGGATATTTGATTTAGAGGCAACTTAGCATGAATGCAACACTTCTTTTTAAAAATTAAAGTATCTGATAGAGTATCTTGCTTATACTTTTACAAATACTATTGTGGATAAGGCTTAATAAATGCCAACAAAAGAGAGAATATCATGTGAAGAAACTGTCCTATTTCTGGAGGGCAATGGTATATTATTTATACTTTTTCTACTATTATCGCTATGATCTTTATTGTTATTACTAATGGTATTATTTAGTATGTGGCTAATATTTGTATTTTCCAGAATCACTATATATGATGATCCCAGAATAGGTTTAATTTATCTTGATAAAAACCCAGTTTTCAGATTCCCCTGAAGATTTCTGGTCTACCCTTATCTCGGACCATTATCCTATGCTATTCTATAAGCTTCTCAAGCTAGGTATTGATTTGCATTACTTTCATTCTTTCTTGAGAGTTCAATCAAATTGCTTCAGACAAAAGTACTAATCTTTATGCAAATCCATGGGAAAATGGGAGGGAGAGGGCCAGGGCATAGGGCCAGGGCACGGGTCCGTGGGCCAGTGGGCCAGTGCTTACTTTCAAGGCTGTATCAACTCAACAGAGAGGTAAGGGATTCCGGCTGAGCAGAGCATTTGCATGGCACTGACAGATCCCATAGAATTGAGTCCGCCTTTTCTCATTAGTTATTCTCTTTGTGAGAAAAGCCTTAAGTTCCCTAACTCATCTCGATGGGCCAGTTTGCTTTTAACGACTGTGCTCACGGTCAGACACTCTACTCTACAGCCATGCTTTTCATCTGGATCGAATTAAGTATAAATATAGCTCTCAATTATCTCATATTTCCAATAATGCTGAAAAATAGTTTTTGTTATGTATCAGTCTTAAACAAAATGACCAAGAGCCTGGTGTGTGGTCATTTGGTGCAGGTAGCTGATGGCTCTGGCGTCACGTTTAATAGGAGATGACTCCATTTTTTTGGTATTTTCCTTACTATTTAGTACCACGATTTGTCCAGGGCCCTTATATCTCCCTAGCCCCACTAGCTCTGAGTCCAATCCCTGATCTTACTACTATAATCTTGCGTCTATTACAATCCCTCTAGGTTTTAGACTTTCTCTGCAGCTCTAAAATGAAGACAAAGCAATAGTAACCCTCACCTGATACCAGCCCCTGAGTTAGATACTACCATACACCCTATCAATTCATCTTTCTAGTAGTTTAATGAAGTGATTATTTTCATCCCATTTTAAAGTTAAAGAAATAGATACTCAAAGAAGTGACTTGCTTCAGGTTACTTAGCTAGTTAGGAGTGTGGAAATGATTCTCCAATACACATCCCTCAGTTACCAGAGTTGGCTCTAAAAATTGATATATTGGTTATAAAAAAGCTTTACGTGTTCAGAAAACACACACACACACACACACACACACACACACACACACACACACGATGCTGGCTTCAGTTCTAAACTCAGCTAGAATAAATAAAGAACCTGCTCCTTCTCAGATAGCATTGGCCTTCATCCCCAGGGTCAGGTGCCAGAAAAATATTTGGCTTCTTTTTCTTTTAAAAAATGTTATACGATGACCTTTAGCTTAGTGTATTCTTTCAAAGAGGCTAAACATGGATTTCCTATGAATTACCATGCAATTGAAATTATTTTGCAGTATGTTTGCATTCGATGTTTGTCTGGGCCATAATTCACCAGACATTAAATACTGTGTTGAGCTTTCGCATGCAATATTCCAGAAAGTGGCAAGCACACGTGGGGTGAAAAAACATACCTTGAGACATTTTTAGACTAAATGGCCTTCCATAGCTCATTTACCAAGCCCGTGGATCAGCAGTAATATTTTTGGAGTATGCTTATAGAAAAATCGTTTTGTTTATGATGGGTTACATTTTTAATCGGCCTCCGAAAACTCAGCTTCAAATCTGCATGAAAAATATAAGCGAATCACTTTCTCCCCAAGTTTTCTTTCCATGAAATCTCAGTTTCATGAGCCTTGTGGAATGCATTAGAATATTTAGCAAACTTTAAACATTTTCTTAACGTTACCCTAGCTTCTAGTGTTAAACGGTACTTAAGAAAGGGTGAGTTGATAAATCATAAGTGTATAGTAAATATTAAAAACGTGTAATAAATATAAAACATATAGTAAATATAAATATGGCAAATATAAATCGAGGGTATTGATTTTTAGGACAACAGTTAGAGGGAAAAATAACTTCCCTCTTTCCCTGAATTATTGAGATATTAGTGGGAAGAGCTTTTATCTTTAGGATTTTATCTATGATATCTTGGGATGCTTTCTATCTGGTTAAGTTCCCTTTTAGGTTTAAGCTTCCACTTCCAAATTGAAACGGCTATGATCCTAAAAGTGTGAAATATTTTTCCATTCTCTCTTTTCCATGTCAGCTTCCGACTCAAGATGTGGGCTACAAAGCAAGGCCAGGCGTGCCCACCCTCGGAGCTCGTACCCCACGCCTCGCCCCACCCCGACCACTGCCTGCTCAGCTCAGCTGCTGCCCGCGGACATGCAGGGCTCCTTCGTCACACGTCACACTTTTTCTTTTTGCCAAGTCAGCATCTCTTCGGCTTCTTTCTCTCCCTCACCCTCTAAATCCATTTCGCAGATAGATCCGTAGATGCTACCGACCGTCTGCCAACTTTTCTCTCATGCTCTCCATTAACGCCAGCCAAGCTTTAATTCATGCAGCGAGAATGTTTACGGAGCGCGAGGGGTCCCTCTTCCTCCATTTAGGGATCGTCTCCAGTCTATCTACGTCTCCAAACTCTGTTGGGTCCATATCAATCTTACAGCTCTCGGCCTTCAGTGGCGTCATATTGTCTGTCGCGCACCCTTCAGATTTCCTTGCCCCGAAACCCAAGGCATCCGCAATCTGGGTCAATCTGGAATTTTCGGTTATATTTCTCCACAAACTCTCTCGCCAAATAATACTACTTGTTCCCTATTCTCTGCAAATATTGTCTTGGTCTTTCTCATCCTGCATATGTTTCTTGCTTTCATTCTATAGTGTCTTTTTTATTAAGAAGATATTACCGTTCATTAAGACCCAACTCAAATTGTACATTCTCTGTAAAGTCGCCATCTCCTCTTGGAAGAAAGAGCTCTGTCCTGTGCCTCGTGTCTATACCCCACATGTGGCACGTACCTGGCATTTCACAGCTATGTATGTCTACATTGCTAGCACCTATTTAGCTGGAGGAAGATGGTTGTTTGTGAGGACCTATTACTTAGCTATTTACATCCTCATCAGCCACTGCAATGCAGCCACTCAGCCAAAACCTTTGAATAACTATATGTTGCAACAATCTAAATAACTGCCAAAGTCCCCAAATTGCCAAGCTTCTTATGTAAAGTATTGTTTTCTCTTATGGTAAAGTTAACACAAAAATTCTAGTTTTCATATATAAAACTCTATTTAATGGGCTGAATTGTGTCACCCTAAATTCATATGGTGAAGCCCTAAATCCTGGGACCTCAGAATGTGGCTACATTTGGACATGTGGTCTTTAAAGAGGTGATTTAGTTAAAATGAGTTAAAACAACTCAGAAGTTACTTTGATAACTTATAAGTTAACACAAGGCCCGTAAGTGGGCCCGGATCGAGGCTGGCTGGTGTCCTTATAAGAAGTAAAAATTGGGCACACAAAGGGACGCGAAGGATGTGTCGTCACAGAGAGATGACCATGTGGAGACGCAGCAAGATGGGGGCCATCTCCGAGCCAGCAGAGGCCTCGGGAGACACCTGACCTGTCTATACCTTGCTTTAAGACATCCAGCATCCAGAAGAATAGAGAAATGTTAATGATTAACCGCTCATTCTGAGGCACTGAGTTACGGCAGCTCTAACATGCTAACATACTCCATGTCTCTTATCCCAGTGATTAAAAAAAAAAAGATAAATATTAATTCCAAATTTGGGAGTAAGCCTTTAAAATATCATAATTTGTCTGTATTGTATGTTTTGCTAGAAAGCATTTATCCAGATCTAGCCCTGGAACATCATCAATGGTTTGAGAGGTCAACGGCTGCAAATATTTCTGCAAAATATATGAAGCTCTTCGCCAGCCGGGCAGAGGAGCGTGTAAACGTTTTCCTTTCTCAGGTAGAAAGTGAGTTTTCACGTGCGCTCCTCTTAGTCACTACCAGATTTTTGTTTGTGTATTTGTTTGTTTTTGTTTTGTTTTGTTTTTATAATATAATGCTGACAATGAACAGAGGCAAAAAACAAAAAAACAAACAAACAAAAAAAACAAAGGCACTGCATTTTTCGATGTATCATTCTGTAGAAAAGACAGGTACGATTTGTCTTTCAAAGATATTAGAAACCGGGAGGAGTTTTTGAAATATACTCAAAAACTCCTAGAATGGTTTTCAGGAAGTATCATCTATGGACCGTGTAGGAGCTACATGAATATACAGACATCATGAGTGGTTCGGATGGGAGGTCAGACACCTAAACTCGAGTTCGGGGTAGAGAGAGTCAAAGGAAGTCATTGGTTTTGAACTTCTGCTCCGCGTAAGAGAATACGGCAGGATGACCCCTGAACCACAGCATTCTCAAACCTCATAGGACAAGGCAGAAATGGAAAGTTCTATTGAACGAAATAAGTGCCACAATAACGGTGAAAACGATGCTTTCGGGTTGCCAAGAAAGGAAGCAAATATCGGTATCAGAAGGTCAGAAAAAGCCTCCCCAGGATCCTGGGCACTTAGGAACTCAATGCCATCGCTGACATTCATCGGGCACCTGTCACGTGCCAGGTGCTAAGTGCTGTCCATTCACCTCATTCAACCCGGCAGCCCAGCAGGCAGGGGGCATGATTATTCCCACTTACAGATGATGGGACTGAGGCAAACGGAGGTGAGGACTCAACCCGGACGCCGTGGCTCAGGAGCTCTATCTAATCGCTACGCCCTCCTCCTTCGATGCTGAGGCTCTGATGTGAAATGAGCAGAGACGGTCTCTGCAGTGGCGACACAGTCGCGGCATGGGGGAGACCTTGGGAAATCTGAAACGTGGAAAGACGAAAGCCTTCCGACGCTTCCCAGTACATAACGCTTTCTACGAACTGGACTGTCACAAACATTGAGAACGCTTTTGTGTCACCCCCAAAATATTACTCTCTGGAGGGTCGAGAATTATGTGAATTCATTTCCGACCATCAAAACGAGCCAGCACTGGAGCCCGGGCTCAGTTTCATGAAATGAAAAAGTATTTCCGACTGCCAGTCGGGTGACGGGTCAGACCCCAGCTTTGCCGCCACCTGGGTGATTTGGATCAAACCGGCTCATTTCTCTCATTCTCAGCTTTTTAATCTGAAGTGACAGGCTGGCCGCGACCGCTTGTGCAGATGTCATGACAATGACATTCGGCACTGCTTTTGCGATTGCCTGTTCGTTACGGTATGTGTAAGTGTTTTATTTATTTCTTCTGAGTGTTGTGGGCGTCATCGGGGCCAAGGTGCCACATGTTATGTGAAATCACTTTCCTCTTACCTGGTTTGATGAAGATCAGCATAATTTTCAATAAGTCCTGAGAAAACTACATAGCCAGCAATAAAGAAGTCGGGGTGGGGGCAGAGGCACTCCTGTGGGGGCCCCTCGTGTGTGTGCACAGCATAACGTCGGCGGGCCTTCGAAGGCTGACCGGGTGGGGAGAGGTAGCTGCTGAGGACCTCGCGGCACTGTCACAAGGGGCAAATGTGTCCCGAAGGGTGACGCCAGTGCTCACAGTGGGACATTCTCTAGTTCCTACCAACTGAAGCAAATGTTCTTTCATGAATAATGAACTTGCTGGTTTGGGCAAAGAAACACTATGAAGAACCCAAACCCTGACAATATTTAGCTCTAAATCTTTCTCAAACTGTGTTTCTGAATAAAAATGCCCCATAACATGATTCATGGAAGAGAGACTCAAATTCATATCCTTTTTTAGGAGAAATGTCAGTCTAAGCTAAGCCAAGTGGAGCCATTAGCATATTGATATAAAATGTCATTCTCCAAAAGAGAGTATTTCCACACTTTAATTTTTAATTTTTTTTTTCTTGCAGAAGAATAATCGTTAAAAATCTCATAGTTTTGGGAACAATGGGTTAGAAAACACCCCACAGTGCTAATAAGACAGAGCCAGAAAAGTAGAAGTTGAATAGATTGCCAAATCAATTCTTTAAGACTCTCTGAGATACAATTCTTGAAGGAATTTTGAGAATTGTATATTCTAAATTAAAGTATAAAAGGATGGTGTCATTTTCGTTCAGTGTTTTGTGTGTGTTATTGATGCTATTTTTCATTGAAACTTTTTCACTCTGCTCAAAGACAAGCTGATGGGGATAAATAACAGTTATTTATAGCAACAGTATTTTACATGATTGAAGAAAATTGGAATCTATTAGAAATGAGCAAGCAAGAATTTCTGTTAGAATTCAGTGGGTGGTCACGAGAATAATAAAAGACAAGGTAAACATTTAGTAGTTAGAAAATATTTTTAAATATTTAAGAAATCTAACATGATCATAGTACTAAATACTATCAAATTCAGGAGACAAAGTCATTCGTGTTTTTATAATCCTGACACAAATATAGCATGTTTGTACATTTATCTAGTGTTTTGCCCGCGAACTGTCTTCGTGTACTCGTAATAATAGTTTTCTTGCAATTTGTACCCACTTCTGTCGCTGGCGCTTTGGCATAAAAACTGTCTTTGATTTTTGCTAATATATCATGCATCGTGATCCACCGATGATATTGAAACTGAACTTACAGGTTTCAGAGAATAAGAGCGGAAGAAACACATATGTCAATCTTTAAAAAAAAGAAAAAAAGTTACACAAGTGTCCATCCCAGAATAAAGGAACACACCGTCACCACACCTGGTGAGACGCACGCACGTATCCTGCAGCTCCCTTTAAACCAGGGCGTGTGGCTACGTGCCCTTTGCTACTCATGTCTGAGCATGTGCTCGTGCTAGAGCATCCGAGTGAATCCACCTGAGGGAATCACATGCCCGTCTGTCCTGCCGTCCGCAGGCTCCCTGTGACGCGGTAATGTCTCGCCGCTTCCCAGCGAGGGGAGGGGAATTAAATAAGGAGCAAGGAGTCAGAAACTTCACACCGATCTTCTGCTTTGATTTAAATTCATTTAAAGAAAAGTTTGAAAAAGCTTAAAGTTGTAATCTGTTATTCATTAATTATAAGCATACGTGTAATATGTTTTACTCAACCTTTATTCATCGTGCCCGCGAGTAGGCGAACGCACACACACATGAAGCTCTGTGTGGACGCATGTGTGATACGCATGTAAAATTGTGCTGTTACAGGAAACGCGGCACGGGTTTTGAGGTCAAATAGATTGTTGCTTAAACCGTCTTTGCAAGTGGTAACTGTTTGCACCTGGACCACTGAGTCTGCGTTTCATTAGTGATCGGATGAGATAAAGTTTAGTTATTTCTCAGCGCTAATGTCAACGCAAAATGAAACACTTGCTGCATTCTGAGTCCGCAGATTCGAACACTGGGAAAGTTATTAATAAATCTCATTTCGTTTTCCCCCAAATACGGACTTTTCAGTTAAAAAAAAAAAAAGTGAATTTACACACTGAGTAACCAGTCCACTCAATGTTAGAACAGTTTTGAAGATGGAAGAGAGGCTGCTTAGTACAGATCTTTCGAGAAAGTTTTTCAATACGGATAGACTTTATGAAAATAGGCAACAACCAACATATATAGAAACAGAACACAGAAATGAAAGGCTCTTTGGGTCAGAGTGACGCTGGTAACAGAGCGTCTGGGGACAGACATGTGGGGGCGTGGTCCGTGGCCAAGCACAGGACACCTGCAGAGTTTCCAACTGTATCATGTTAGTCACTTTCTATTTTCTCTATTAAAATCAGCGTCATCGAAGAGGACATTCCTCACCTCACAGGCATTCGCTGGACACTGTGTGTCCTTGGAACCGCCTACCGTGTTCAAGCCCATTAGCGGGCAGCTGTGTTCTCCCTCCAGCGTGTGACTTCTGCCCTGCCCAGACCAGAGTGTGTGTTTCGAGGAGGTCCACTTCATCGGGGTCCCCATCAAGTACCTGCTTTTATTTATGAGGTCTCCCTCTCTTTTCTCTATCAGCTAAAGTATTCCCATCCAAGCCTTCTCAAAAAGAAGAAGCCTCCGCCTAGCCCACACCCATCAGATGGCCGCCCCGCCTGCCACCCCATTGAGCAGGTGAGCCTGTGGCGGCGTCTCCGCTTCCCACGCCCCTATGCCTTGGTCACCGTCATCGGCTTCCTACGTCTCATTTTCTATGGATCCTGTCAAAGCTCATTCAAGGCTTTCTGGAAGAAAAAACTCAATGACTGCCCTTCAGTCTCGAAAGCTCTCGACTCTGCAGTCCACGAGGATGCCCCCCCAACTACCACACGCACGCACACGCGCACACACACACACGCACACGAAGCAGCTGTCCTCTGCTTGCACTGCAGCCTTATCTACATTTTGTGTGAGACATCTTACTTGGGCTCCGAACTCATATCCAATTTCCTTCGGGACCCGTCATCCATTTGGACATTTTACAGTCACCTAAAACTCAACATGAGAATCCCCTTTCGCCGGTCTCAAAACGACGCCACCCAAGCTGCTATTTCCTGGTGTCCCTGCCCCAACCATATGCTTTACCAGCAAGCCCCGCCCTCGGCCTCGGTAGCTCCCTTAGGCTCCGGCCATCACTGTTCACTCGATTCCCTACGGAGGCTGGGGACGTGGCTTTCTCCGGCCCATCCTCCATGCCGCACGGCGCCGAGCCTCCCAAAGCGGGTGCCGGGAGAGATCACGCTCCTGCTCTGTGTTGGTAAATGCCTTTCAGGATGAGATGCAGGTCTTCGGCATCACACTAAAAAGGCTCATCGCACGCATCAGCCCACGTCTTAGCTCTCGTTCCCAGGAGTCCGCACACGCTCTCCTGCTCTCGCGATTCCAAACAGTTTTTAGATCTTCGACTAGAGTCTGACCTCTCAGATGAGGCCATTTTCCTTGACTTCTGTTTCTCCAGGATTAAAAAAAAATACTTAGACAGATGATACTCCGTGCATTTTTTTTTTAAATGACCGAGTTTAAGGAATGGCCAAAAAAAAAAAAAGTGTCTCATTTAGAGTGGAAACTCTAAGCAGGTGATTCAGACAAAAGTGGTTTTGAAAGGAAGCACCTGAACTGTCAAAACTTAACCTTCTAGGAATGAAGGATCGAATACGGCAGGAGAGAAGTCGATGGCTGTGTCGTGTGGTTGAGGCCGTGTGGTTGCTGTGCTGTGGTGTGTTTTGCGGCTGTGGGGTCCTTGTGTCGTGGCGGCTGTCGTCGGGAGAACTGGACTAGATAAGGCGGCGGGAATCCGAGACAACAATTCAGTCGCGACCAAATAAAAGCCTGGAAACAACCGTTGTTTTAGGTCTGGGGAACAAAGGAAGAGTGATTACATTTACTGAGCAAATGTAGGCCGTGCTCTCGCAAGCAAGGCCCTGCTCCCCGCGTAGGACCCCGTGGATCACGGCCAAGCCTGGCGGTCCATTAAATGAGAGGCGCGGTACACGGAAAGAGCTGGGACTCTTCCCACTGAGTGCTTCGAGGAGGGTGTATCGGAACATACTGAATTTCCAGGACTGCAGACTCGAACCGAAGCCCGAGCCGGCCCGAACAGAACCCCATCCAGAACCGGGGTCTAAGAACTACTTCATGCTCGACATGAAAATGAGGAGCTCCTATGAAAACCGCTGAGAGAGATTCACCTTTCTGCTTACTCCTGCATAAGCCTCATTTTTATTTTAATAATATCGCCCTGAGAAGCGAGGTCTCTCCTTTTCCGCTGTTCGTTGAATATTTATGTTGTTCATTGAGATGCAGTCTATTACTTTGTTATGCTATAACATTTCTAACTTTCATATAAATATAAAATCAATCTAATTGCATTCATATAAAGCCAGACATAAACCTGCAGAATGGAAAGGCACACGAAAAATGAATGCCTTTCCTTTCACACTGAGTTCAAAGCAAGGCTTTTCTTTCTAAATATATAATTAAATGTGATTTGATTAGTAATAGATGCAAATGGCTTTTTTCCCCCCACTGAATGATTTAAAAAATCATTGCAATTAGGTCTTTGATTTTCCATCTACCTGTCGACAAAGCACTTCTCTATTTTAACTGATCCCCGATTGTCAGTGTAATTGCAGAAGCGTTTTGAAAGCAGCTGCATCCCCAGGTGTGCCCCTGTTCGTTCCCCTGAACTTATGCAACGCCTTGTCACGCTGGAAATACACCTTATCTCTCCTGGAGGGACCTGTGACCTGGGCATGAGGGAAAGTATGTTTCCACCTTAAAACACAACCAAAATCCTGTGGGCTGGGAAAAGTGTTTTATTCCAAATTTGACCTCCGTGAATCAATTTTGCATGAAGCTTTAAGACACAATTTGACCTTGTATCTTCAAGTTTACAATATTATGAGTGATTAAGTTTTGCTGTTTTTCACTCCCTTTTTAATTGTTTTAAGTTTCAATAAAAAAAAAAAACTTTTCAAAACTTGTCTAACTTTGTGGTTTAATAAAAATAAATGTGCCTTGGGGGAGGGGGAGAAAAAACGTGCATGAAAGAAAATAAACATGCCACAAATATCTTCTTCACACAGAATGAGTCAAGGGGAACCCACCGAATTGGCTGGAAATCTGAAAACTGTCAATGTCATCTCGACGGTCATGTCATCTTCCAGAATTTCAAAACGATTAAAATAAAGATGGAGGCCCAAGCATCAGGGGTCTTCGGGATGCCAATTTCAATGAAAAAAAAGCAACACGAACAACCACACGATGCTGTTTTCTGAGCCCGTGTGTCCTGACGCTGCAGGGCATCTGATGACCACGAAGAGTGCTCGGAGCTCTGAGCACGCGACGTGGAGGCGCCACGTGGACCAGCTTCTCACGAGCACAGGGGTGCTGTCCCCGTTCACACCCCCCAGAGACGTGACAGCAACAGCCCCCTGGGGTCATCCTCTGGTCTGGTGTGCGGGACCCGCCCGGAAGCGCTTCTGTTCCACAGTGGCTCTGGGCGGCTTTCCGCGGCAAGTTCATTGTCCTTTAAAAGCAATGCGCCCCGTCTCTGCCTCACTCCGCTCTCTCTGTACCTCGGCCAGGTCGCTATGTTGGCCGCTGTGGCATTTTGTAAGGCCAGAGGTGAAGCACATACATAAAATGCTCAGATTAAAAAATAAAAATAAAAATGAAGCAGTGTCTAGGTCCCGCCTACCTCATTCGAAAACAGTTTTCTAGGCGAGTGATTCTTCTTTCTCTGGCGTGTGGCAGCAGCGCCATAGCGGCAGATTTTCTGTCGTCGCCCCCTCCCTACCACATCAGACAAAAATCATGGCCGACCTTGGCTCTAAAAGCCTGGCCAGCCTGCGACGACGCGTGTCCTCGCTGGGGACCCTGGTCCCTCATTCCATTAGCTCCGAAGCCCACGGTGTCGTCTGAGCTGCTGGCACTGTGGTGTGTAACTGCCACGCTTCGGATTCCTTCCATTCATTCCATGGGAGGCCTTTATAAATTCTGAAGAAAATCCGGAATGCAAACCAGACGAAAACGAGAAAGGGAGAAGCAGGTAGAGAATGAAAATTCCGATCATCTTCATACGATTACTGTCTCAGCCACTGAATTTCAGAGGACATTAAACGTTGAGATGATTTTGACCCAGCACTTGAGAAACGGCGCTAGCTAGCTCTTCCGATCCACCACGGGGGGCTTTGGTGACAGCAGAACCGTCCTGGGCTCATCCCCCAGGATATTTAGTAGTGGGAGTGATGGGAACTGTGCCTCCTGGAAAGCTACTAGTGTCCAGAATATTCCTAACTGTTCAGTGTTACATACTCAGCCACCTTACTGCGGCATCGAGACCCCTGGACCCACCTTAAGGGACTTGACTGGGTGAGCTGGAGCCTTCAGGGCTGGGTCAGCATGAACCCAAAGAAGTTGCTAAAAACCGGCGGGATAAATCAGATGACAGGTTGAGCTAGAGATGACTTAGTGTCCGGGAGTCCCTTTAGCTGATGCTTGCCGTCAGTCTATCCACGTGAGACACTTCGTTCAAGGTAAGAACTCAGTGAGGTTGGTGTGCCCAGTGCCGAGCTGCCTCTTATACCACCGCGGTCTCAGCATGCTGCCATTTAGGTTTGCGACATTCCATAATTCATGGTCAGGGTCGTATCAGTCACTTCTGGGAGTTATGGTCTCACTTGTTTCTCAGTAATGGAATACTCATTATCATAGATTATTCCTATAACATAAAAATCTGGAATAATTTATCATTTCAAATACTAATTCATGGAGAATGCTGTGTTTATCAAGAGACTTCAATCGGCACTGAAGGGAGGTGAGACCCCTTCGGGGGGTTTTTAGGAGCCTGTGCTTTCTCTGTGGCCAACACTTCCGAGTGAGACTGAACCAGAATATCGGATTTCAGTTCACAAACGTTAACAGATACTCTGAGATTGAAAAACAAAGGTAGAAATGTCCATTAGCTTTCAATATAATTTCAACCAGAGGTATGGAAAAGAAAGGCCGTATTTAAAAAGACTAACTTTATTTAAAGGGGTTTTTATGAGTGTGTTTGTTGTGTAAAATCCGATGGAGCGATGTTTCAAACGTCCCTTATTCTAAAAAAGTAAAATCTTCTTTTTAAAAATATATAAAGCAAGTCCCTTTATGAACGTCGAAATGTTTCCATTAGAGTCAGTGGATTAAAAATATATTTAATTAAAACTGTCTATTGTACTTACAGATGTTCAGCTCCATGGGGAAAACTAACACATTCCGTCTGCATTAGTGTGTTATCTGTAAAACTAATTTTTTTACTAATTCTTTTGAATTTGGGACATTTTAATCACATACTTTTTTTTTTTAAGTTACAGAAAAGTTATGATTTCTCTAGGGGAAATAAAACTCATTAAGCCATACTTTTCTCTGAAAATGAATCTTGGCTGTCTTCGTACATTTGAAAGTAAAAAAGTTTATAATAAGTAGTTTAAAATAATATTAAAGGTTATGAAAATGGTCAAGAATGATTTTATAAGAATTTAAAACATGTTGACAGCTAATATGAACGCAGAGAGCCCGAGGTGGCAGAGGAAAAACCACATTCATCCTGACTCTACTTCCCACACCACAGGGTCCTGAGCAAAGATTTGAATGACACCCTGAATAACTGAGTTATATCTCAACCTTGGTCTCTTCTCTATAAAACAGAGAAAGTAGTCCCTGTCTGTCTAGGTAGAGAAGAATAAATGAGCAGTGTCTGATGAAATGGTCTTGTTCATTTTTCCCCCTGAGCGTTTAGCAGAATGTTAACAGGGTTATACAAACAAATGGCATTTTGTCACTAAATTTATTTATTGTGAATCCTAAGCCAAACAAATACGCATTTGCTTTTCGGTCCCTCACGTAAGCCCATGCGCACAACTGAGCTCAAAAATTAGACTTGAACGTGCGCTGTTTTTCTAATTTAACTTCCACGAACCGTTTTTTTAACGGAATGACTCATGGGCCATGACACACACACTCTACAAAATGTCGCCACAGTGCCGTTCTTGACATCTACGGGGCAGTTTGTAAAGGTCAGTTCTGCTGTCCCTTCCAGGGTTAGCTCAGCTGGTTAGAACTCGGCGGTGTTTGAGGTCTCGAGTTCAAAGCCGACACTGGACAGCGGCCACTCGATGCTATTTTTATAACGTCTCAGTTCCTTTAATCTGTAGGCATCGAATCGGCCTCTATTCACGGCAGTGCAGAGCAATAGTTTCCAATTTTTACAGAAGGACAAGAAAACCCAATATATGCCCTGAAATGCCGAGACACGATGACTTAGTGGCATTATCTTAGAGGACGAAAGAGAGCAAACGACGTGAAATCTTTTTTTGAAATCAGATGGCGTGTATTTTTAAAAGGCATATAATATTCTATCCTTTAAGCCACTGCAGAAATATCCTCAGTGTGGACCTGCAAATCGTCTTTCACAGTGCGAAAACCAAGTCAGAAGAATGACAGCACCGTGAGGCTTCAAAGGTGGGGGTCTGGGTGGAGGCGGGGCAAGAGGGCACCTCAGACCGAGAAGACCGAGGAGGGGAGGGGGAGTCAGGACTCGAGCGAATCTGTACACACCACAGAGGCCATTTTTTAGATGTTTAAGTGTGAAAACGGCACAAAACCCACTTTGAGATTAAATTTTCTTTCTTAACCCCGTTCGCTCCTGCTCCATCGCACAGGTCCACTTCGTACGCACACCGTCTCCTACCTCCGCGGTGGGAGCCGCGCAGTGAACTTAGAGTTCACAGTTAATCTTTCCCTCCTTCTCCATGTGTCACAAAAGCTAGGAATTGCTTTTTAGGAAGCTGATAACCAGTAAGGAACCCCTATTTTTACTGAGGGGACCAGCTTTCATTCACGGACTCAGAACTTAGATCCCTGAGCTAACGCTAGCAAAACTCTGCATCATACTGAGTGATTATCAATTATTTAGACGAACATTTGTTGAAAACCGCCCCCCAAGGTCCAGGCACATAATACAGCTCATCAGGTGTGCAAGGAGAAACCGTAACAGCCTGCGGGTGGGGAGATAACGGGACGAGGCTGGTCATCACTACCATCGTGAACTTGAATTGACAACGATGAGGAAGAGCTGGTGAGTTTCTGGCAGATTTCTAAGCCGACGCACTAAGCACACGCTGGAGTGCTTCAACCACGGACTCAGTCCTTATTTTTCCTGACCTCGAATCATCCATCGCACTATATTATGAAGCACGATTAGTAACGTTTAAAGCTTCTTTTTTTAACGTAATCATCATCTTAAGAGGAAGTTGCAGTTTGACTATAGACTATCCGGTAAGTACACAGTTTTCCTCAGGAGACTCCGTTTAGTTGGTGCCTAGAGGACCATAAAGCAAGTGCCACCTGCAGACACGTCCCACGTGGACAGAGATCTCAGCCAGTCTCCCTGTCTCTCTTCTGAGGGCCTTTGTCTGATTCCGCCGTTTAATTTATGAAGATGGTTGTTTCTTGATTTAATATGCATGCTTTTAGGGTTATTTGCATTCTTCCCCCTGATCTAAGGCTTCGTCTTGTATTTAAGAGGCAATGAATAATAAATGCTTTGCTCTTGTAGGTGTATGTCTCACTGTAGGTAAATATTTAAATAGGTACTTGCTTATGCTCAAGGTACAGACTCCATATTGTCGCCTGATGAGCACAGTCTGTCTTTTTTATATTATGATCTTACTGGATAAATTTACAGGGTGGGGAAAATAGTCCAGAAAGATACATGTAGAAACAACAGTTTTGAATTAAATTGTGAAATTATAGTTTATATCTCAGTTGCCTGTTTCCCACACTTTGGTTATATCATAATATAATTTTTAAAATCTTCATGGATTCTTACATCAATATATAATAAAACACAGCATTTCGGAGGTCGTATTAATAAAGAATGGGCAACAAAAGGTGGCCTTGGAAGAATAGGGAGAGATAAAATACATTTAGGGCGGTGGAAGATGAGTGTTCCTATTAAATTCCTAGAAGATTCCATCCAGTTTTGTTAGGAAAGACTTTTCTAAAGTCGCTGATAGGAAATGGCATAATTACCTCGATGTTGTATAAAGATTATAACCCCAAAGTCCAAGGGTATAATAAAGTTCTAAATAATTCATATTTGTGTGACCCAGACTGGAAGGTCAGTAAAAGTTCAAGAGCAGAGGCTCTGAGTGGAAGTCCCCATCGGTCCGGCCCTCCATGAACCCACTATGTCTGTGTCGCCGGTGCCGAGCTCAGGGCGGCGGCCGCCCTGCCACCAGCTTCACGACTGGCCTTTCCCACCTGGGAGGAGCCGTGTTCCTGGCAGAACTACCCGGGTCACATTCGCAATGACAAAACCCGAGTGCTTTACCTCTCGCCTGTCTACTGAATTCCAGCCGTAGGGCAAGTCGCCAGCACCTGCTCTAACCCCGAACTCTCCCGTTTGGTCTCAGCGGCCACCCGCCTGCCCGCCCACTGGCCACCAACGCCTGGGAGGAGCCTGTCCACACCCACTGCTTCCCGGTGGTTCGCAAGGTCAAGTCCCTCCCAGGGCGTCTCTCGTCCTTTGCGGCCTTGCGCGTGGTTTGCGAGCCCTTGCACGACCTGCGCCCACGCCCTGTGCACCCCTGTCTCCCCCTCGCCCCTCCCGCTGCAACACGCCTTCGTATGCAGCCCGCAGGGTCCCGAGCCCTGGGGCGATGCCCCTGGCCCCCGCCGCCGTGGCCGGTCCTCTTCTCCCCCGAGGCTTCCTGAACCTCGTTTCACTTGGCTCAGCCTGGCTCGTCTTTCCCTTCTCTGCTTAATGCCCCTTGTTCAGGGAGATTCTCTAAGCCCTGTTGAGGAACGTAGGCCCCTTGGCACCTGGTTCCTCCATCATCGATCACGGACCCTGCCGCGATGACAGGTCTTAGCCATGGACTTGCACTCCGACGGAGCCTGCTGCGGACATACTGGACTGACAGTCTCCACTGGCCGTCCCTTTGGGGCCACCGCAGCATTCTCACTGAGGCCACCGTTCCTGGGCCACCCCCAGCCCACGCCTGCAAACCGATGGCTCCCTCGCTGCAGGGCACCAGCTTAGGAAGCCGTCGTTCTGACCCGTGTTTTGTCAGCGCCACGCTGTGGGCTGCGTGACCCTTTCTCCTTCTCTCCCCTCAGGTGTGATGCTCTTCGCCTGGTCTGAAGCCTCTCCACCCACTCGCGTGTGCCCCCTCGGCCCGTCACAAGAGGTGTCCCATCCTGTCCTGCTGTCTGGGTCTCAGTGGACTCGGAGAGACTCACGTGTCTCAGCTCCGTTCTCCCTGGTGCATTTTGCATGAACTAAGAGACCATCTTTCTCTTTTTATTTTGTATTTCTAATGCCATATTCAGTGCCTCGTGTGTAGTGAGTATTCAACCCACATTCATGCACACGGATTACAAATAACATAACAAACGCGATGCCATCGAAAGCAAATGTCATTCAATGCTTACTATTTTCTAGACACTGCGCTAAGCACCTGACGGATATTCTTGCTTTTGACCTCGTATGGCAGGGTCATTACAAGCACACGCTACATGTGATGGGACGGTGACACTGAGAAATGCGGTGACTTGCTCCAAACCACACAGTCACTCACCGGTGAAGCCAGGATGGTGACCAGCACCGTTTCTGCACGAAGGCCGGCCCCTCCCAGTTCTCACTGTGCACACGCAGAGAACGAAAGATGCTTTAAAATGGCTCCTGAAGAGAAAGGCCACAAATATTCCGTGTGGTCCGAAAGGGGACGTGAGCTGTGCAGGAGGACGGAGGACCCCCTGACAGAGCAGGGGGAGCACAGGGGGAGCGCAGGTGCCAGCAACCGAGAGATGTAAAGGGACTGGACAGCGAGAGCTGGACGAAGTCAGGAAAGCGAGCCTGAGCTCCGGCCCAGAGGCCACCGCACACGGGTTTCCACAGACGAAGCCCACGCACGGGAGCGGAGAAGCACCTGGCCACTGGGGTGCGAGCATCGGTGAGGTCAGCGGGGGACCCCAAAGAAATGGAAAACAGAAAACAGGAAGAGGACCCACCGGAAGCCGAAGGACTGAGATATACACCTCGCACCCGAATGAGTAGATCCTTTTAAACGCTAATCAGGAGACGCCGAGGTTGTAATTCAGCTCACACCACATCGATGGACTGAGTTCAAAACCTTGTTCGTTTAGCAACGACAGTCGCTGAGCAGGCAAGAGCAATTTCATTATTAAACAAGAGTGTGTAAAACTGGAGCGAAATGTGTGTAACTTGACTATGAAAAAACACTTTAAAAAATTTCAGTTTAAGAAACCGAGGACATATCAGAAATGTCAGCGATGGGGGAAACTAATCGGCACCCAGCCGCAGAGAGCACCCCGACACACAGGTGACCAGCGACCGCCTCGACCGTCACACAGGCCGCCTCCTGACGGCCGTTAGCAATGACTCCGGCACTCGCCCTGTGCAGTGTGTCACATAAGTGTGAGCAAGGTGAACCACTAATTACCTTAGATCATCAGGACACACGTGTGTGCCTTCCAGAATGTCCAAGAACTTAGCCAATAAGTTCCCTACCCTCCTTCGTTGTAAAAATAATTGCACGTAAAGAAATCAATTGTCCATTTTTTGCAGAAGGTGCCACACGTTGGCAACGTCAGCCCTGTGAACACGGCAGGGTCGGCATGCCGCTGAAGCCCCCAGGATGCTTTCGTCACCGTTTGACTTGGCAGGTACATGGAGCCTCTTTGGACTGAGGTGCCTCCCGAAGTTGCATTTGGAGGTCTTGCAGCCCAGGCCGACAGAAGGGCCCAGAAGCCCTCTGCGGTGGGACCGAGCCACGGGCAGTCCACCCAAACAGCTAAAGAGCCAGCAAGCCGCCCGAGCTGCATGTCCCCAGGATCGGAGGGAGGAAGCCATCGCCACATACCCCTGACCGCAAAGCCCACTACTTCAACGTGCTCGCGCTCAGCGGCTTCTGGAGCCTTCTCTTCCAGGGACTCTGGATGGAGGGTGTCTTGCCCCCTGCTTCCTTTTTACCTTGCCTCTGACACAGGAAGGGTTTTGGGGGTTTGTTTGTTTGTTTTTTAAACCTCTTAAATAGAGGGTAGACCCGGAGACATAATTGGTTTTGGAGAAACATTGGTGTGAAGCTGGTCCTTGTGGGAGAAAAAACGTACCATTCGATTTGTTTTCGCTGACTTAATTTGGGGAGATTTTCCACGAGTCTGGAGTCGTGGACTCTCTGGGTCGGTGGCCCGTGTCACAGCAGAGCACACGCTCTCCCGCCCAGCTCCACCCACTCATGGGGCTCCCCCTCTGCCATGGGTGCTTCCCATTTGTCATCGTCCCAGCCTTGCTGTGTTGCGTATAAATGAATTAAAAGTCAATGAAATGTTCCTCGAAAACAAAGCTTTCTTTGCTCAAAATGTAAAACCCCAAAATAGGTAGAAAGGCCACATGTTACGAAGTTTGGAGGAATTTCTTCTGTCTTCGATCTGTCAGTGGCGCCCTTGGAATGTGTGACTTGCTTCCATGTCGTGTCACCAGACCGTGAGGGCGGGCTTTTGAACGTGCGGCCTTGACCTCAACCAGAACGTGCAGGTCTCTGCCAAGCAACCTTGGAGTTGGGAAGAGCAATTTCTTCCATAGCAGAGCTCCGCAGATGAGCTCCGGCCGAGCACTAAGCACATCACGTGACTTCAGCTGGCTGCTCTCTGCAACTTCCCAGGCAAGGCCTGACACGGTGGTAGCCCGGTCACTCCACACGTCTCGCACGGCTTCGGCGTGTGGGAAGCCTGTTTTAAAGGAATGGGTCGATCGCCTCTGACTTTCACACCCTCTAGACGAACGTACAGGAAAGGCTCGGGGGACGATACGTCATTGTGAAGCTCTTTATCAGCCTTCTTCACTGCCTTCCCCAGACACTCCCCAAAGAAAGTAACGCATCCTTAGAGACAGCCGTTTTTATAAACTTCAAAACCTGTCAAGTTAGCATACCGGCAGAGAACATTTTACAGAATTTCTATTTGAATTGCAACTTGATGTTGGAGATATCGTGATTTATAATTTTAGAAGTGTGAGCAGCTATGGTCAATACGAAAGGCAAAGCGTAGAACTCCAAGTAACAACTAGACTTGGTCGCACGAAGCAACCGTATTTTGTTTGAATGAAACAAGCTTTGCACTTATCTTTCTCAGGAAGCATGGACTGTAAGTTCTGTAGCATGTGATTAAAAAAAAGTATGTATTCAGGAATAATATCAAGGGCGTTTTGATATATCCGAACGTAACAATTAGCAACCATAGAAGTATGACCAAAAAAACCCCAAAAGAACAAAAGCACAGGAAAAATATCCCCAATAACTTCTACTTGTACCCAGAATATAAACTATTTTGGTTTGTTTTTTCAATTCGAATGGACCCAACATTTGCTTTGCTGTTTATTATTTTTTTCGGTCTTGTTCCTCCGTGTGGCTTATCATAGCTCCACGCCGTGGTTAACAGCTACTTTCTAACTTCGTGAATCTTCGCAATGCCATGTTGGGCTGCACAGGGAGGCTCGGAGTTATTGTAATGGCCGATGCTTCCGTCTCCAAGAAAACGTATTTCGAGGTCCATATTTAAGATACACACTAAACAAGAACTTCCACAAAGTGTTTTCTGCTCAAGGACCTTCTTATTTCTTATTTTTATTGTAAGTACGGCTCTTTATAATTTCGCCTCAACTGGATTTGATGTACTCTCCTTCTGGAAAACGGTGACAATAAAAACTGCTTTTTTGTGGCTGTCCCATGTGATAACTTCAGGGAAATTAAGCTAAGAATGCCCCTTTCACAGCGCTTTTACAGAAAACAGAGAGTGAATAAGCAGAGGTCTATAATTTTCTAAACCTGTCTCAGGCAGCTGCGCTAACCAGTCAGTCTAAAAATGGCTCCTAACACGCCAGGCACAGCTGCTGGGCCCACACCAACCTCTTCACTTTAAACTGCAGTGGAAGTAATTCAGCAGAAATTTTCCAAGCAGAGTATAGATTTTAAAACTAATTCAGTGATTCTAGACTTTCTTCTTCTCTTGGAAGACATGTTAATTTTTCCCATTAGAAATAGCGCTATTGTTACATTGAGTAGAAAATTATAATTCGCTAATGTTTCCAGTTTTTCACAGGATAATCTAAATTTGGGTCTATCCAACTTGAATTTTTAATTCCAATGTTCATAGAGGGATTTTAGGAAAACTTGTATAGATATTTTGCCTATTCATTATATTATCTTTAAAGTTCTTTTGGCAATTATCCAAAATCATACTTTCTAGGAATATATATTACATTGCCTGAACATAAGCAAACATTTGCTATTGTTACTTAGTGACATTACAAATTAATCTGCAATAAAACATCCTAGTCAATATACAGATTTTCAACAACAGAGATAAGAAAGCTATCACCAAAACTCCGGTGGATGGTGACACCATCTAATAAGATAATGACTTTAAACGGTAGAGAATATGTCCATTACAAAATGTATGACAAGAGCCCGTGAAAGTGGACTATTTTATGAGAAAGTTAATCTTAGTGCTAGAATTTTTTAATATTAAAAAAACTAGTCTAAATATTTTGGATGAAACCGATGGTTTAATTAAAATAACAAATTTCTATTTAAAAATCTAGTTATAAATATCTTGGCAAATTATGATATCAAAGATCTCTGGGTCTTATTGTTTGAATATAGTTCAATTTCTATAAAAAAAAAAAAAAACTGGCCTGAAAGTCCAAGAACATAATATTGAGTTTGGAGATATCTAAAACTTTAAGCTAACTCTAGCAAAAGCAAGAATTGAGCAAACTATAGAGAAAGCATGATATTCCCCAAACAACTCCTGTTTGCATCATTCAAGGGACTACCAGGTATCTTATGGTAAAGGTGTTAGAAAAAGGGCTTAAAAAAATTAACCAATACTTACATGTAAAGTTATAAATATAAACCACGGCATCATGGCTCAGAGTGGCCCACGCCTGCATGTAAAATTATTTGTACAGTTCTCTTCTATTTGTCTCACAAAGCACTAAATAGAGGAGGGGATGAATGGATGGATAAGTGAAAAAATGAATTTTAATAATTGTATAATTTGTCAAAACTTGAAAAACCACATAATATTTATTAAAAAGAAAACAAACAAGAACAAGATAAACAAGTACTTGGAAGAGACCTGCGTCCCCCAGAAATTAGTCGCGACCCTGTCAGAAGTGAAGCAAATCGGGGCCCCCTTCCTCAGAAGTGTCCTTTCTTGGGAGGAGGGAAAATGAGCAGTTTCAACTGACTTTATCGTCCGCCTACGACTTAGAAATCACAGGTAAACTGTGAAAATATACCTTTATTTTTTTAAGTGAGTGTCTGAATTCATCCCTAAATTGAGCTTAAAAATTTGCAGAAAGAGAGCTTGCAACAGTTACTGGGAGATGGCCTCCCCGTCCCGACAGAGGCTGGAGGGCCTCGTGGTCAGAGGGGGCTGTGACAACACACTCCAACTGGGCCAGTTATAATGTCAATGATATGGATGATCCGCACTGTACTTACATTAAAATATTGCTGGCCATAAAATTATCATACACCATGATAATTTTGGTGAGGCTGCACGGGCCAATTAACATTTGCCATCAGTCCAGACTGATGTGGAAGAAACTACCTTCCTTAACTACCCACAGGAGTGGGCTTTTCATCGTGACGTGTGCTGTGAGTTACAATGGAAACAAGTCATATAGTCTCGTACCATCTAAATGAGGCTGCACGGGCCAATTAACATTTGCCATCAGTCCAGACTCTACGTGAATGTGCTTACAAGAGATTTTCTTCTTTCCATTTCTAATGGGTTCGACGGTTCAATGACCTGAGATTCACTCTTATTTCTACCTGACACTCGTAGAGCTTAGAGCCTCTTAACTCAGGGGGCCAGGGCCTTGCACAGGGCCCCCAGAGCCTGCTCCGCAAGAAAATGGGACAACTTCATGAGCACTAGCTTATAAAATGTGAATACTTGCTTAATACGAGTATAAAATAATTCCCATGCAAACGCATGTTTACATTTAAAATGCTGTGTCTTAATTCATGTGTTTGTGACAGCATGATTGGGAGAGAGCTAAAGGATTCTGGAGGTCTGAACTAGCTCAACTCACTAACGCCCCCCAGATTTGTGGAAGAAACCACCTTCCTTAACTACCCACAGGAGTGGGCTTTTCATCGTGACGTGTGCTGTGAGTTACAATGGAAACAAGTCATGTAGTCTCGTACCATCCAAAATCAAAGCAAAAAATATATATATATATTCAAGGGCTTCTTGATCCAATATGTAATCAAAAGGACTCTTCTTTATGATAAAATAATATTTACCCTTGTAGACTATGATTTCAGTATCTCCTACACATAAACTATTCTTAACAGCCTCTCATATATTAGTTGTGAGACTGTTCTAGTATTGTACGTCATCGGTAACCGTCAGAAACATAGCCCCCGGGTCATTAAGGTCTATTTCTAATTTATTATAGGATAGAATCTGGCCAAGATACCTTAACGGAGAAGGTGCGTAGTTCACTCTCTCATCCGCGTATTGATGGAGCACCCACTCTGAACTAATGCGGCCAAGAAAGGAACTTTTGAATTTCACCTCCTCCAAGGTCACTTCCGATTCTCTCTGGTGTACAGTGACTGCCCCCTTTCACGATGAAACGGTAGCGACGATTCTCATTCCTGGAGTCACTACGCTTTTCTTTACGTTATGACGCCATTCCACAATTTTGCAAATAACAGTTGGCATCAATGTTTAACTCGAGGGAAGAAAGGGAGGGTAGAGTTTAGAAATATATGCTCTCCCTTGCAAAACCACTTCCTGTATTTATCTTCCGTTTGTGTGACTTTGCAGGTTAACTCCTCTAAACGGTACCTGCGCAGGAGCATTGCCATCCAGAGCAAAGGACATCGTGCTTTGAGAGAGAAGGCTGCCTGCATCCCTCGTGAACGCAGGTGTGTGACACGGGACACGCTGCCTAACTCGAGCTTCTCGTGATAATAAAATGAATATAAAATCATCTAAAAACAAGGGTTGTTCCAAAAATTTCAAATAAATTAACTGAGCT
Source organism: Pteropus medius (assembly GCF_902729225.1). Lineage (NCBI taxonomy): Eukaryota > Metazoa > Chordata > Mammalia > Chiroptera > Pteropodidae > Pteropus > Pteropus medius. The sequence continues at coordinate 12,138,445 of NW_024347788.1, read as the reverse complement.
ACGTGGTCAAAAGTCATATTTCCTCGTATCCCCTTTTTTCTTCTACTCCACACTCATTTGTCAACATTTTTTTTTTTTTCCAGCACCTGGTCTTCCCAGGTACTAACCAGGTCTCCCATCCAAGTACTGACCAGGCCCGACCCTGCTTAGCTTCCGAGATCAGACGGGATCGGACGCTTTCAGGGTGACACGGCCATAGACTGTCCACAATTCTTATTGACCTCCTGCTTATCACGACCTTGGCCTGAAGTCCTTGACGTCTTCAGACTGAAAACCCAACCGACTTCTATCTGCTTGGAAGCTGATGCCTCTGCAGGCCAACCGCCCCGCCTCAGCCGCAGAGTTATTTTTCAATATCTGAATCGCGAGTCAACGTCCTGTCTGTTCGCTTCTCTCGTCTCCACCCTCACGCCTTCGGGCCAGCGCGTGCTGTCCCCTGGGCGGCCATGCGCCACCGTCCCTCGGGTGACCTCCCAATGCCCACGCCGGTCCCCACTTACTCCCCACACTGCAGCAGCACCGGATCGCGTGTGCTCTTTGGCGCCGTCCTGTCACAGGCCAGGGGTGCGCTGGCCCTGCAGCCGCGTCACCTGCGGCTCCTTGACCCTCCAGGCTCCCGCTCGCTCCCGTCCATGTCGCCCGCCTCGCCTTCTGAGCTCCGGCCGCGCGCGGGTCCGGCCTTCCTCCCGCCACAGAGCTCCTTCTTTCTCCCAAACCCGCGCCCGTCCATCCTTCAGCCTCCAGCCAGAAGACGCTCTGCGAGGAGCGGGTTTCGAAGGGTGGACGCTGTCCTCGTGGCTGTCCCTCTGCGGTCCTCGTCGCTGTCGGAAGGTACAAATGCATTCGCGGTTTCTGAGCGGTGGCCCACCCCAGGAGCGAGGCCACGTCCGCCGTGTTCATTTCTGGTTGATGGGGGGAGCTGGGGCCACCACGGATCGGAGCCCAGCCTCAGCCTATCGCATACGAGGTGCTCAAATATTACCGAATGAAAGACAAAATATATTAAACGATTGCTTTCGGCTCTAAACGCAATAGCCAGACTGAAAATCACTTCCCCAAATTGATCTCAGCTTTTAATAAATATGTTAATATCTATCCAAATACATCCCGATTCAAGCGATAAGCAATGTATAGAAATTGACTTAACTGTTAGTACTTAAATCAATCTTGTTCCATTTTATGTATTTTACCACCTGTTTTAGTGACATATTTCACTTATGATTTAAGTTTTTTTCAAGAACGAATGAGATGATTCCTTAGATTTATGCATGTATAAATCCCCAAAGCTCTCGGCAAAGTTTCCTAATTCATTGAACGCAGCGTGGGCCTATCTCCATGGTGACAGACACTAGATCATGGACATTTTGTTCTTCAGTATTGCTTTGATTATCACGAACAGGTCAACGAGGATTACGTGATGATTTATATTTTTATGTGCAATGCGCATAAAATACTAACCTCTACTGATTCTTTCTTTTGCACTGATTTTCTTTTAATTTCTTAAATTCAAGTTTTCTTTTAAATATCTCCAAGTCAAATATCCGAGATGAGAGGGGACACAGTCACTCTTATTAGACCGTGAAGCTTTTCAGATCGGCCGACTGCACAGCGCGCTGGGAACCCTGTGATTTATCATCACAGAAGCCCCGAGGTGTTTGAGAGTCTTTATTTCAGAATCTCCTTCTAAGCTCCTGGCTCTTTTCTTTAAATTTCCTCCGCGCGGGGGTCTTCTATCTCTGAGGGTGGGTTTTCGTTTTGGACACAGACGCTTGGTGCTCAGTTACCCATCTGAACTGTCCAGGATTTGCGGGGACTCTGGCCACTCTCCCAGTCTCCTTTCGCTCGCTGCCAAATTGGCCAGCGGCCGTCCGAGCCCATCCAAGCTTCGACGTGGCACGCAGACCAAGCCTTCTGCTGCCTCGGGCGGGGACCAGTGTCTTTTCTTTCTCAGCAGAGTCAGTCTTGTCACACACACCTCAATGCAGACTTCGCTTCCTCTCTGGGAACTTCCCCTACTCTTGAAGACAGGAGAAATCGCTCCTTCAGAGTGCTCACGTGGCACTTTTCTGCAGCTTTTCCATGTGTGTCTGATTTTCTGTGTCTGTGCTTCACGGAAAACTCACCGAGAATAAAGAACCCGTCTTCTATAGAGCTACATCCCCTGACCTGGCAAATTCTTGGCTCATGTCACTGGTAACAAGCCTAAGGTCGGTTATGCTCTTCGGTGACCAGAGAAAAATTAGATGGATCCAGTCCCTGAACATTTGGGATTTTCGGGGATCATATATTTGGTGAACTGAGGACTTGGCTTTAGAGCTGACCATTAATCAACGGCAATAAAAGGATGTACTTTGCTAATGCTCATAATTTAACTCAGAATCGTCTCTAGCATTTTTTTCATCTGTGTTCAAAGTCTTTCAATTTTATTATAAGGTGAAAAAAAGAAGCATTTCATGTGACTAAACAGTGTCCCCCAATGTGAATTAAATTAACATAAGCCTCTCCACAAGTATTCAGAAGATTTCGAATTTTCTACCGTGTCATAAAATCTATCTCTATCAACAGGAAAAGAGACATGATAGAAAGCATATTTTACTATATCATTGGTTTTAAATTATCTTGTGAAAACTACTTTGTGAAAAAATATTAAATCAATACTTTTCATTACACGGTGCAACTAAAATAGCCTTTTCTCATCAATTACATTGAAAATATGTATTTAAATTATTCATCATGTATAAGGCGCCATGTTAGATGCTGAAAAAGATCTGTAGATTTCTATTCGAATAGTTTACAAAGAATGGGAGGATAAAACATGCGGGAAGAACTCTCAGTAAAAAATGAAAATAAAAAGAACGTAAGAAAAATAACACGTGCAGAATCAGAGTTCAGAAAGAGGGAAGTGAGCTTGTTCTGAGGGAATGAGCAAAAGCTTCACGAAGGCGATTTTATTCCAATTCGTGTTTTGAAGACATGTCTGTGGGAAAACTCATTATGGCGCATCCGTGTCCTAATCCCAGTTTGAATTTCCAATCTTACATCTGATTATAGTGTTTTCTGTCCAAATTTAAGATTCAATTCGCAGTGAAAAATTTTCCAAGCGTATAATTTTTCTTAATTTGTATAAATCTGCTAACTATATAAGCATGTAACTCTGGCTGCATGGCTCTATTTCGTGTCTTTTATGTACGTATTTGTAAAAGTATGTATTATTTTAATTGTTAAAAGTTGGGTACTGCTGTATCCTTTACGCTGTCATATATCATTACACTATCAAGTCAGATCCATAGCCATGTGCACGCGCGTTTCTGTGCGTGTGCAGGGAGACAGACGGAGACGCCAGGTTCTGGAGCGTGAGTTCTCAGCCGCATCTGCTGTCTCGCACAGGTTCCCATCCTCCCCGTTTCTATCTCTTTTCCACGCCCGCTCTCTCCCCTCCTGCTTCCCCACCGCCCCCACTGCGTAAGACATCTTCTGCTCCGACTACCAATAGGCAACGTTTCTTCTAAGGCAAATGTTGTAACTCTCTAAAGCCTTCCCTGATTTAATCAGCCAAAATTAGTCTCCGTCTCCGGGGTTCTCCTAACATTCAATTTCCTTATTGACCGTGTTGATTATGTCCCATCTTAAAAGATAGCTCTCTTGGATGTGTTACCTGCTTCACACTGGATCGTAAACTCATTCGATGCAGACAACTTAGTGCCTTTTTTCCTTGCCGCCATGCCTGGCATCTTCTCGGAGCCCATGTGGATTGTCAACCCACTTTCCGGTGTCTGGAGAGACAGTTACTGGCCATCTCAGTCCTGACCGTGTCCCCAGTTCCTAGCACTAAGAGACATTTGGTAGTGGCTTAGTAAATGGATTTGTGGATCAAGAAATGATTATAAAATTATTTTACAAACTCTAAAGAAAAATATTCAAATAATTTAATATGAAAAGGGTAGAAAGAAGTTTTATTCAAGGACATTATCTATGCATATAATTCTATTTGTAAATTTACGCTAATGGAACTAGTTTGGCAAAGAAAAAAAGGTTTGTATCAGAATTAAGACTACTCAGGCATGCCATGATATTTATTTTATACACCAAAAAAACAAAACAGACAAAGAGGGTAGTAATAAAGTATTCTGATTTTAATACTAATTTAAATTTTACCTCTCGATATACATTATTATTTGAGTCTCACATGACTCAACCTTTTATCCTCTTTAACTTGGCCGATCTTGTTAGTAGTTACTTTCTATTTTGTAAACTAGATGATTTTTGAATACGCGATAATCTTTTATGTAAAAATGTGTGAGAAGTATGCATTTATTTAAAAGTATATATATGATAGATTCATTTTAGTAAGTACGGTAAAAACATTCAACATTTCACTAAGACTTATATTTGAGGAGAGAATATATATAAAAATGAATTCCTCAGTTTTACAAGAAACTTAGCATCAGATGAAGCGAAGCTGGAGAGGGGATTGGAGAACTAAACAAAGATAAGTATAAAAGAAAAAGAGATAAAATAATGGTCAACGAAGACCGATTGTCAGAAAAACTTGGGATATTGGAGCAAGTATTAAATCACATTTCTCCATAAGGAGACAAGAAAAAAATGGACCAAAGACAATATTTGAAGAGATAGTGGTAGATCACTTATCATAATGGATTAAAGGCATCGAGTAACATAAGCGAAAAGGTAGAATGCATGCAGAGAAAATCAAACTTCAGAGTAAAATCTTAAAATCGGTCACAAAAAAAAGACAGTGCAAGGAGCGGCAAGAAAACGCGTGGCTGATTTCTCCACAGAAAAATCGAAACTAAAAGGTGAGGAACGATATCTTTAAAGAACTGTAATGAAATGGCTGCCAACAGAGAAGCCTGCACGTTGTGAAAATTCCTTTAAACAATGAAGACATTTTCAGAGAAACAAAGAATGAGTAAATGCTAATGGATATTTCTGGGAGAAGAAAACTGACATCAGGTGAAGGCACAGAGATTCGAAAAGAATAAGGAACCACGCAATGCACAAGCTGATGGGTAAATGTGAAAGGACCATGAGTATAGTAATGACAAAAATCAAGTTTTGTGGGATTTAAATATATAAAAAAAATAATTAAAATTCAATTCAGCAAACTTTTTTTTTTTTTTTGCTAAATGTTTTGCCTTTCTCGTCCCTTAAAAATATAATATGGCTCATGTACTTTATTTGAATGCATAGACTGGTATCCCCTTGGAAATTCGAGGGCAAAAGTCCTTAAAATCCACCTCCAGTGATTGTAAAAGATTGGCTAGATTTTAAAGTGACTCATTTCCCTCCACAATTTAAAGGCAGACCTGCCTAGTAAACATAAACAAGATGCTTCTCTGAAATATAAATGAACCGTCATCTACGCAAGAATATTAATAGAAAAGAATAAGGTAAAGTGTGTCTAGTAAAAGTTTAATATTCTGTAGTGCCTCTGGGCTTCCTCTATCTGTAGTAGGTGATGACTTTTTAAAGAGAAGCTTCTTTTAAATGAGTGCTTGAATGATGTGACGTGCTTTCTCAGGCAGCGGTACAACGCAGCAGAGGAAGATGAAAAATATCGGGCATGTCGGCAACAAATGGCCATCAGAAAGAGGATAGAAATTTTAGGACTCAAATGCATGCCGATATCACCGAAAAAACCCAAAAAACAAAACAAACAAAAAAACAATAACAAACCCCACCCCCAGCAAAACAACAAAACATCAGATCACCGGTTCAAATGTAACGCAGAGAGAACACATGTGGCTACTCTTGTGTTTTTAAAGACAAGGACACTTGTCCTGTTGTTCTTTCTTCCCACGGGAGGCTGCTCATATTCTTACTGAGTCAAGGACTGTGTTGATGGACCAGGGTTCCCCATTCCTTGAGAAGTACACACATGCACACACACACACACACACACACGCATGCACATGTGTGTACACACACATGCTCACGATATCTGTGTAGTATAGTAAAATATATCATGCAATATTAGCATAAAAATAAATAAATAGAAAATATATTGTCTGTACGGCATCATTATTGGTAAATATCTTAAAAAGAGGAACTGAAATTTGTCACTCTTCTTGAAGATCAGAGAAAGGACAAAGCGCAAAGGAGGCTGGGATAGCCTTGGCGAGATGATCCAAAAGAAGGAAATCTGTCTGTTATTGGAAAGTGAATACATTTAATGTATTTCTAAATCTATATTTTTCCCTCTGCATGTATTATGTCAATAAAAATATTACTTCATTTTCTTTGTGCATGTTTTTCCCCTGCTTAATTCAAGGTATTAACTGTAATATCTCATTCTGAGGTTTTCTCGATCGAAAAAAAAAAAAAATCAATGAGAAACAGCGAGAAACAGAACCATTATTTCCAAGACTAAAAATTAAAGGGTTAAATTAAAGATGATAAACTATCTGCTTAAGTAATGCCTGGGAAAGAACAAATGAACACAGTTCTAATCAATCCTCAGATTAGAATGTGCAGAAGAGTATACCAATGTTGACGTTACGATATGAGATTGTTTATACTATTAATTGCTAGTTCATCACTCAGTATAATGGATGTGTTCACGGTGCAATACTGTGAAGCGTGTGTGCTCACACTGCAGAGACCAGGCATAAATAGCTGCATTTTTCAATGGCTAAAATCACAAATATGTGATTTCTAAATCGCAATTATCACGGCAAAAAGATGAAAAAACTTAGTTACAAACATGGGAACAAACATACATCTTCGGTGTCACAGGGTATCACGAATATGTGAACCGCCTCTGGAATGCAGTGTGTAAATGATCCGGAGACTAAGGTGCCTGGACGTGGCCAGCTCATGCCTCCGACACCATCTACACACACAGCTGAGGTCCGCCCAGTGCTCCAGCCGAAATCCCAGGTTCCTGGCTAAACAAGTGTGTAAACACTTTCTGTTCTGAAAGTCAACGTGTCCACGAATATTCGTCCGTTATTTTTAGTGTGTTTGCTTTTTGTGAAACCATATATTTATGGGATGTATGCTCACCAAAATTTCGTAGGGGCACCTACAATAGCATGCACTTTCTTTTTGTGATGCAAATGAATCTTTCTCACAATCACTGTTCATACCATTTTCTTTTCGAGGGAAAACCCAGGTGAGTAATTTGTGCTATTTATCACCAAGGGTTCCAACCGGGTCCCTCCAGGAACTGCAGCGATGCTGACTGTTAGGGCTCAAACGCCAGTGTCTCCAACAAACCTGCTCTGAAACTCCGCAAAGTGACACTACCTGCAGGTGGCCTTTGGGAGGTGAATAGGTCAGGAGCATCGAGCCCTCATGACGGGGTCAGTGCTCTTATAAAAGGACCGCAAAGAGCTCCCTTGGCCCCTCCACCACGTAGGGACACAGGAAACAGACGGCCATCGAGACAGCTGGCTCCTACCAGACATCAAATGTGTCGGCACCATGATCTTGGACTCTTCAGTGTCCGGATGAGAGAAACAAGTGTTTGTTGTGTACAAGTCCCCTCGTCTGTGGCATTTTGTCATGGTGGCCTGAGCGGCCGGGGACGATGGCCACAGCAACAGAGAAGCTCTGGGAGGCAGTCGTGAGCAACTAGATTTGTTTCGATAAAAACCGAAGTCACGTCCAGAGTGTGTTAAATTCTAATATTTGAATATTTAACCAACACTTTAGCATGTTGAAAGCATTTTAGACTTATTTATATCATTGAACCACGGTTGTTCGAAAGCACAAGTTAAGTTTTTCTGGTAGATAGTGTTTAAATATTATTCCATGCCGGGCGTAACACTTAGAATTTTGTTGGTTCTCAATACATGTCGTTAAACGGAACGTGCTGTTTAAAATAATACATATCTGTAGATACTGGTAATGATATTGTTGCTAAAAGTGGCTGTTGATTTCTTCAGTATGGATAATGCTGTGACCAGAATGGAAGCTGAAGAAAAGGTGAAGTTCAGAATAGGTGTTTTTCTTTTTGTTTCGCGTACTCGAGGACACTGTTAATAACCCCGTTTTTTGCAGGTTGTTTCTCAGATAAAGTGCAGGTTTGTTTTCGTTTTCGTTTTCACTTATTAAAAGGACATGGGTATAATTTAAGCTTTTCTTGATGACCCAAGTTTACTTTGTAGAACTCAACTGTATGCATTTCTGCGACGTAACGAAGTCCTCAGAACTTGAAGTGCTCTGCAGAGCTGGGGACCCTACAGAACCCCAGCTGCCTTGTGGCTGTGGCTGGCTGTCTCATTAGAGTCCTCACGCCTGAGCTACAGGCTCTGTGTGTCTCTCTCTCTGCTGCCAGTAGTGTGCTTTCCAGCAGTCAGCTTTCTTGTCTCCAATGGAAATTCCCAGAGTTTGGTACTTCACTCTGCTCTTAACTTGGAAACATTTCCTGAAGGTTTAAAGTACTTCGAGTGTCTACGGCCATGCCACCCTGAACAAGCCCGATCTCGTCTGATCTCAGAAGCTAAGCAGGGTCAGGCCTGGTTAGTACTTGGATGGGAGACCACCTAGGAAGACCAGGTGCTGTAGGTGTAAACAAATAAAATAAAAATAAAAAATAAGGGATCGTAAGCTGACAAGGTCCTTGCAATCTGTGAAGTCAACCAAGAGTTGCCTCGCCTATAAAATAAAATAAAAATAAAAAATAAAGTCCTCAGAGCTAAGTGCACCCTTTCTTCGACTGTCTCTTCAGCACTCACTCACTATTTGTAGCGCACGGTCAGGCGCTGATCAAATGGCTGAGTGACGCTTTCTCACAATGACGAACTTTGCGACCACTGGGGACCACACCCAAACGCGAAGCTCAAAGCTGAGCAAGAGCAGAGGGGGAGCGATTGACTCTTCTCAGGACGGTTGAGACCAACTCACAGAGACCCTGTTGAGCCAGACCTTGACCATGAGACGATCGCTCTGTGGAGAGATAAGGAGGGGAAGGAGCCTCGCAGGCTCTGGAGCTGCCGGCGCTGCACGGTGGCTCTGGGGAGTCTGTGTGGGCCATGGTGGTGACAGCGACAGCTCTGTTACAGGGATATCCACTGGAGAGTTGGGCCGACGGCGCCTCCCGGGGCAGTGAGGGCAGACTGTGCCTCCCCGGGCTGGAGCACAGGGAGCGCCGGGTTGGGACAGGCCTCAGTGTGCATCTGAATTCACGACGAAAGGTCTCGGAAGGTTGGATGCATACTGGGGTGGCGCCGAGTGGGCCGTCTTCGCAGCGAGGATGGGACAGCCCATCTCGGAAGCCATCGCGACAACGTGCAGGAGAGGCCACAGAGGCAGAATAATGGCGAGGCTGACGGCGAGCGGTAGGTACCTGGGACTGGACTCAATGAGATTAGAACAGGCAGAGGCTGAAGCAGGTGCGGTGAAGCGGTGGCGACAGTCGTGAGCTACGCCACAGCTGACACAGTATATGGCCAGGGCGGGGGCGAGGATTTTTTATAGACCATGGCATCTGAGGAACCCGGCCGCGAACACTGGCGTTGATCTATCGCGAGGATTTAGCGGAAAAGAGGAGGTCGGGGTGAGGTGGGGGTGGGGGTGGGGGCTCCAATGTCTAGCACTTGCCAGTTTCTCTGGTGTAAATTCTCCTACAGTCAAGTCATTATGCTATAAATCTTACACTTATATAGTCCCGTAGGTCAATTATATCTCAATAAGGCTAGAAAAAAAAGAAAACTTCTGAAAAAATTCTCCTATCATGATTCATTTCAAGCTCTTAATAAGACTATTAACATTTATACCTCTTATTTTAGTCTCTTATTGATTGCCTTAATTAAAATTTCCAGATGAATATTATATAACAGTAGCCGGCGTGGCGTATTTTCTTTAGTTAGAATGCGTTGAAAGTATTCCATTTCATAGAACTTTTTTTAAAAGTATCTTTCTCGATCTTATATTTGATAAAGTTTATAAAATTTATATTTGATCTTCTATTTGACTAAGTTTATACATATCAGAAATGATTTTTAAATTATATTTACTATTTTTAAGATATAAATATAAATTTATAGTTTATAATATAAATTCACGATATATTTAATTTTATATATAATCTGATATATTTAATTTTCTAATATTTAATCCATTGTAATACTACTGAAATAAATTCCCTTTACCTTTTGTATATTAATCTTTTAATTTACTCTCAAATTCTACATTAACATTTAGAAATTTGAATCAGCCTTTGTGAGATTTGCTATAGTTCCCTTTTTCTGTGTGTTTTCTCAGTTTTTTTTTTATAAATGTAAAGTTCAGAATTTTTTTTAGAAAATTATTATGTTTTTGTTTTTATGCTCGAGGATTTTTTTTAAAACCGTTAGATATCTTGATTATCTTAGATATCATAAGTAATTCACCCGCGCTGGTCCTTGGCCTCGCTGCGTTTTCAGGGCAGGGGGATGATCTGTTCTCGTGGGGCTGGGCGAGGCGGGGGTTCAGCCCACGTGAAAGAAACGGGCGCCGAAGCACCTGACACACAGCCGTCGCTGCAAAGCATCGTTAATAGAATTTCTGCAGAGACATGAGCGTTAATACAATTCTCCCACTTTTTCTCCCTTGTAATGTGTACATAGCAAATTAATTAAATACTGCTGCAGCATGACTAAACCTTTGTTATTGTCATGATAAAAAAATTTAGCGTAATAATTTTGGTGCTAATTATGCATTTTTGGCATACTGTTTCATCTCAATAGAACTATCCTTAAGCATAGGAAAATGGCTATTTAATGGAAGTACGAAATAAAAGAGAATGCTCTTAGAGTCTCGGATTAATTTTAAATTATAAATAGCTTATAGAATGACTATTTGAAGCACTTCAAGTTTACATATCATCACACTTCATAATGGAAGTAGAAAACAAACGGCAAATACATTTTTATATATTTTTTGTGATCGGGATTCATAAAGCTCTGCAAAGATGCTATTTTAAAAATATTGTAATGACGACTGTCATTTATTAAACCCCACCTATTCCGGTTGCCTCACGGGCAGGATCTCCGTCACTTTTACCCCAAATCCCTTAGCTATTATTATGCAACATCATTTCCATTTTATAGAAAAGTTAGTATTTTTAAGGAGGCTGAGTGACATGCTCCAAAATCTTATGGAAAGTGTACTCATTTGCTAGGTCTGCCATAAAAAAATACCAGCAACTGATTGGCTTAAAACAACGAAATATATCATCTCAGAGGCCTGGAAGCTAGAAGTCCAAAACTGAGGGCTCCACAGGGCCCCCCGTTCGCTCTGCGGGCAGGCCTGCTCCCCCTGCTCCGCCTGCTCCCCCTGCTCCGCCCGCTCCCGGCGGTTTGCCTTTGACCTCCGGAGTCTCGTGCACATGGAGGCCTCACTCCACCGCTTCACGTGGCCGCCTCCTCTCTGTGCCTTTCTGCCCATGCGTAAACATTTCCCCTTTTTACAAGGACACAGGTGCTAGGGGATTAAACCCAGCCTACCAACCTCATTTAACCCGATCATTTCCCTAGGACCTGTTCCCAGGTGAAACCGCATTCTGAGTTACTAGGCGTTCGGACCGCAACACGTGTTTTTTTTTTTTTTTTTTTTAGAGAGGACACAATTCAACCATAATAGATAATATATAAGAAGCAACTATATATTTGAACCTGTTTTTTCAACTTCGAAACCTGCATTTTGCTCACTTTCCCTGATGCTCTCATCAAAACGACACGTATGTCTTTCGGTTCAACATTGGAGATGGTTAAATGCCTGCTCGCTTGGCCGTCTTCACTCCTCAGACCGAGCACCTCGAGGAAGACACGTCACGTTATTTATGATTGTATCCTCATCACGATAGATAAGTGTCCAGTGCATCATTTCTTAGTAGCTACTAATGTGCTGTACGGAAGTGGCTGACAAAAATTTAAATGATTCCGGTATTTAACATAGTCGTTTGAATGTTGAGATCACGTTATAAGTCAGCGATTGGCTCTTTCTGACACTATATGCCCCAGAAATGACAACAAGGTGACACATTTGGCAGCCGTGCTCTGATTCATTGTTGGAATCGTCTAAAGATGCTCCGAACGGCAGACAGAGGCATGGCATTTTTTACAGCTTTAACAAAGCGGGCATGTAAAAAGCCTGAGGAAGTATGACAGCCCTCGTTTAGTTCGCCACAGTGAAAGAGTGTTATTGATTAATTGGTGAAATATCTTAGGACGTAGGTACATAAGAACAGAACTCATATTGGCTTGAGTCAGTTATCACTCTGCATTTCTGAGACAGAAGATAGTGTGAGAAATGAACTGGGAAGAGTATACAAAGGACAAATCCTACAGTAAAGGATTGTGTTGATTTGACAGTTTCTCCAATTATTTGTTCATTGCTTTATTCATGCATTCATTTAATTTTCTATGCATCCATCCATCCATCATTCATCCATCCATCATCAGTCCACCCATCCATCCACTCATCCACCAGATCCTCACAGCATACTAACAGTGGTGGGAAGCCTTGGAGGGACCGCCCGGATGCTCCCTTTGAGAGCCTTCTCGAACAGCAGATGTGTGTGTGTGTGAGTAAGTGTG
>NW_024347788.1:12113135-12125075 GCF_902729225.1 Pteropus medius | reverse complement strand
GACCACGGACTTATCCTAAAGGGGCAGCAGGAGCACCTTCTCTGTGTTGCTTCCTCAGCACTGTCCATTTTTCTAGTTAAAAACACCCCTGAAGTATCATTCTTCCGGCGTTTCCATCACCCCCGTCACCGAGCACATGAGCACCTTCTCTCTCTTCCTGCTCTCCTGTTTCTTCCTTGAGTACTGACGCGTCTGCAGAGGCATCGCATCCCAGCCCCGACCTCCCAATTCCTTGACCTCCTCACACGGAATGAATGACCTCGCCCTCAGCCATCCACTCCTAGGGCCCTGCTGTAGAACTTTCCATTGTTGTACTCGTAGCATAGCCGAGTCTCAGATCCACACGTCCCGCGTCCTCCGGTCCCCAGACCCGACGCAGTCCGCGCTGCCCCGGGGACGAAGCTCCCTCACTCCTCTTGGTTTAAGGACACTTCTGGGCACTACCATAACCGCACTCCCGAGTTACAGGTCCTGGAAATGTGCGCTTAGTGATCGAGTAAATCTGGACTACCGCATGGCCCCTGGCATCAATTTAGGTTTTGGCGGGAGCGATGGCTAGGTAAAGGGGGAAATCACGAGACAGGTTATTAGCAATCACAGGAGGGTACGTACCCGATGTTCAGGATTGCATTTAGAAAAGATGCCAAAAGGCGAGGTCTCAGGGAGACTTTCTGGAGAAGTGATTTCTAGACTAGATCTTGATTCTGTTATTGTACAAACTCATATCGAGATTTTAGCCATTATGCAAATTATTTCCATTACAGAGACGTAGCACTTAAAATTTGATCTACACCAAAGAAAACAGTATTTCTTAACAGTGCTCGTTTCTTCTGTAAGGAAAATATGTAACTGCTTTTTAAAACAAATTTTACAATAATTGCAAATTAACTCCCGGAAACAGAACTTTCTTCCTGAGTCAACGCGGCGCTGTCTTGTTAATAACTCTCTGCAATTATTGCATTTCCTATTTATAACACCAACTTCCGGTGTTTCGAGATGGGGTCCAATGCTACTTCCTTCATAAAAAGCTCATTTTGAAAGAAATATTAGCAATAACTGAGAAACACAAAGTAAAATATAAGCATTTCTAGCATTTGGAAGCTGTCACAAGCAGTCACCTCTCCTTGGCAGGCATGTGCAGTTAATAAAGATGCTATGTTCCTTGGACGACACGATAAAAGTCTTTAATTTCTAACAATAATGGTGGTGATACTGTATTCCAGTAGCCTCCACTCCCTAAGTGGAGACCCACACGTGCCCATGTCCCCTTCCTGGCACCTCGGCCTGACCCTTCCACGCAGGCAGAGAGGCAGCTCTCCTAGGGTTCAGCCTTACCGTGGTCTGAGGCCTGCAGACCTGACTACGGGTGCTTCCCCTCTGTCCTCACATAAACCAAGTTCTTTAGTTGATTTTTATCCAAATTACATTATTTGTCTTCAAAAGATATGCATAAGCATTTTCTGTGTTCATATCTTTCAGTTCTATTTGAAGTAGAATTCTTTTCTCCCCAAATCAAGGATGAAATAAAATATAGAAGTGACCAAAAGTATAATGTGGATCAAAATTATGTACTTTTTAAAAATATCTTCAGCATACTAGATTACAGTCAGAACGCACATTTTTGCTAAAGAATATCATTAACTTATGTGGCCCATTATGGTACAATCACATGAAAAATTACATCCTTCAGAATTTCTTCTATTTCAGTAGAAAATTATTGGGTGACTCCTACAGGCCAGTGGCCGTGCTCTGTACGCAAGCACACAGATGACCTCACGGCAGCTTATGGCCTGCTGAGAGGGACACAGGTGAATCACATCGGATCTGGAGAATACAGCACCTGTTAAAATTTCAGGTGCTCTTAAAACAGACATCAGTGTCATTTCTGATCATTTTTAAAGAGTTAATTCATTCATTTTTATGAAATTATATTATATGTAAAATTATACAAGTGGTTCCTTATTCAACCTTTCTGTATTTATTGAACCTTCCATTAAAAAAAAAAGATATAAAAAAGGAACTAGAAAAAAACGCTTCCTCAAATTTCCCCGTACCTAACCTTACCGATTCAATCCCAATCAAAATGCCTATTTGATAAATAAAGCTTTGTGAAATGGGGTTATCACAGTTGTAGGGATTAATAATCAGATGCCCAGAGCTGTCTCGTCTAGGTTACAGAGTCTATGCCACACCCCACCTGCGCCCACAGCGAGGAGTGTTTTCTCTATTTAGTTATAATTACTAACCGGAGCTCCCAGCACCACAAATGGCTGAGAGTTGGTTATAGTTCAGCGGCTGGTCTTCGGTCATCAGCCGTACCACGCGCATGCAATCCTGTGACAGGAGGTGACAGAACCTCCTACCATCAGCGAGGGGATGGACACTGAGTTGTTCGGTTAGTGACGGTGGCTGCTGCCATACTCAACCCTAACCACGACATTGCTGCCAGCAACATCCAGGGAGACTTGAAAGTTGTTAAAGAGTGTAGAAGTTCCCCTTGAAATGTAACTCTTCCCATATTAACTAACCTGAAGTCGAGATGAGCTCTAAGAATCCAGCCACCGGCATTCGTGTGATTTGTGCACGTTGACAGCAAGCACTGATGTGGGCAGGGGGTCGACACCGAGCTCGAGTGATGAAAGCAGAATAGGACCCTATCCAGAATATTTATTATCTTTTAATCACAGAAATAGGGTGGATTTTAAATAGGAAGAATTCCAGTTGTCTACACTTATTAAAATAAGAAATAGCTGTTATTGTTTTTTTGTGGAAGGAAATGCCTTTTTTTTCCTTAGATTCAATGAAGATCTTCAAATATGCAATAATATCAGTTGTATATAACCCAAATCTTAAATCAATTAAGTTAGTCTTTCAAGTAGGTTGCATATACATCTGCAAGAAACATTCTAAGACAGTTTTTTTTTTTTTAAATTTATTATGGCATTCATTTTTACCTAAAGCATCCATGCAAGATGACCTAATGCTACATCGGCTCTAATTCTGGGGTTAAGAAAGCGAGGACATGCCTGAGACTAACCTCTAAGACCGACCGAGATGATAAATCTGTAGGGAGACATTGAAACTTACAACAGTGAAAAAGTCAACACGATTCAGATAGAACAGAGTGAGGGACAGGAATCTGCCACGAGCCTTGCAGTGAGGAGACAGGTTGTGGGTTGGTCACGTGTCCTTGGCAGGAATGAGAGAGAGAGAGAGAGAGACACGGAGAGAGAGAGAGAGAGACCGAACGCAAAGATGGCTTAGGGGTCCTGGCAGGGAAAAGCCCAACCTTCGTAAGCTGGAACGGATGCCACGTCATTAACGAAAGAGCGGGAACTCAAACTGGAGTGGCACTCAGACTGGACTGGCACTACGGTCCGCTGATCTTTTTACACTAAGTTGGTCTATATGATAATCAATATACGGAATTTTTTAAAAATCTCACTGAGGAATTAGGTCAATGAATATAAAAGTGTATCCTTCTTAACCACACTTCCGTACTTTTCATTTGCATATGGTTACTTAAGAAAATGACACTCAACCATTTAAGCCCGGCACGGCCCACACAATGACCAGCGGAGCACGAACGGTCCAGGTTCGCTCACTTCCATGGATGCTGAAAAAGGACCACGAGCACTTGGCAGACGACGGCAACAATAATAATACATATCACTATTGGGTGGGTACTGACAGCTAAGTGATTTTTGTACAGTATTTATCATAACGACCCTCCTGGGTGTATAAAAATGATATCCATTTCAGAGAGCACTGAAGTTACACTCAGAGAAATCTGTGTGAGCTGCTAAGGGCAGCTGAGAAGTGGCAGCTACAGCGTACAAACCTCCATGGGCTCCGGGCCACCCCGTTCCTTCCCTGGGTGGAGCGGGAATAAGTGGAAACAGTTGGGGTGCTGGCCCACGTAGCAGAGGTGATTAGATGGTCACCAGTGGTTTGTCCTCCTACTGGGGAGGGGCTGCAGTCCTAGTATCTCTGGCTCCCTTGGGGTCACGTGGCTGAGCTACGGCCAGCAGAACGTGGGTGCAAGTGACCAACCCCATCCCATATCGAGCCCGCATGCCACTCCACCTTCTCTCTCGCCTAAGAGTCTACGGAACTAATTGGAAATCTCCCACGCGGATTTTATTTACCTCCGGGGTCACCTTGTACCTCTATGTAGAGGATATTGTAATGGGTATGGATTTGGATTTAGTCGTTGCTATTAATTTGCTGTACATTGTAAAGTCTAAATATACAGCTATCAATAGTAATATGAAGGGGTAGCCACCAATGAATACGTCCCATGTTTCAGAATTAAATTCAGCCGATCATCAATGCCTTTTCCTAAATTCAGTTAGATATAATATGCCAAACTTATATCCATTTCAGTATGTCTATTCTAACTAAACACAGTGGATTATAACTATTTCCTGATGTGCTTTTCATCCTAAGAAAAACAATTCTTTGGTTTACATTCAACATCCAATAGTATTTGTCAAATTAAATGCCAGACATTACCATAAACTAAATGAGAAGTTAACAAAACCTTTCACAGAAATGGGAGACGGGCATTTTCTTCCGCTCATAGAAGGACAGAAAGTGTAGACTAATCTGCTCTTTATGGAAATTCCTGCAGAACGGAAATTGTTAGTTGCCTCAAATTTTGTAAGAAAAATCTCCCAACACTGAGCAGTGTAAATGTCCGAAAGAATATTTTCTCTTACTTTTAAGAAAAATGTCTCCCAACTACCAAAAATGGATTGTTAAGGAGGTCCTCTTAACAACAAGAACAAAATTAATGCTTTGTGCAAATGTTTCCCAAGAAAATGTGCCTTTTACCTAAATGGAAACCGTGAGAACAACACAGAGAGAAGGAAAATATCAGAAGCGAAGGCAGGGGGGCCTTTTGGGGGATTCTACCGATTTTTAAAACTCAGTCTGTGCCTTGTCTCCTTCAACAGAGTGGACCCCTTATGCGAATTGCCCCTCAAGTGCGGAAGACGGCTTCAGCTTTCGCCTGCGCTTCCGTTTCATGCCCTGAAGTTCAAGGAAGCCACAGTCCACGGGTTCAAGGCCAGAGCGGGACCCGCGAGGGGTCTCGGAAATAAATGCGGCCGTAGCTCTCTTCACGGCCTCTGATGCGTTTTCGCAGGCATTATCTCATTTGTTCTGAGCCTAGCGAATTGGTGGGACAGGTGTGACATTACGGAATAGGAAAAGGAGGTGGAGGGGAATTAAATGACGTTCTGTGGTCACACTGCTGATAAATCGGAGTATTAATTGCTGAACTCAGGTTCAAGTCTTTCCTCCGAGGGCTCCGCATCTGCGAAGTGAAAGATCTCGCAATCGAACCTACACGCTCTTCCCTGTAAAGGATGACTACCCTCCCTCATTAGGGCCTGCCGTGCCCCCGCAGGTGGAGAAAACACACATGTCCCTTTAACTCTGCCTCATGGGAAGCGAGTGGCCTGGATCGTCCACGTTTGGGCAAAACCGTGAGAGACGCTGTGAGTTTCCAACCAGTGTGCCATCGCTTTCTTTGCCTGAAGAATCGCACGCCCCAGGTGCAAATGGCACACTCCGGGACAGGCAGTTTCCCCCCCGCCGGTTCTGGACGAGAAGCTTCGCGGTGCAAGAGTCAGGAGCAGCGTGGCAGCCTACGGGGCACGTGGGCGAGGGGGAGCGGCGTGGAAGTTTATTTCTCAGGCGGGGGGCCTCCTCAGAGCAAGCAACTGCACTCGAACGTTTTCATCTTTCCCTCCAAAATGACACTGGCCGCCAGGCATTCCCGAAGAAGCCAGGGATACAGAAGCGGGGAGAGCGCGTGTCAGCAAAGCTGCCCATTGCATTCGCTGAGACAAGAGCCTCAGGACAGCACGGCCACGTCCTCTCTGTCCCGGAGGTGAACTGCCTGCATGCAAAACCGTGTCCCTTATTGCATGCCTCTCTCGAGACACTGCATTTCCACCCTGCGTCGCCGGAAATCGATGTCGTCGGGCGTCGTTTCGTGGGACAAAATTCTTATTAGGGAAGAAGAGCGCGGTGCCATGCAGGCGAGGGACGCGGTGTGGACACGTGTGAGGAGCACGGCCGAGACCCCGAAACACGGCAGGCGTGTCTGGGATATGAGGGAGCACTCAGGTGTGCGTGTGACGAAACCGTAAACAGTCAGGGGTACGTTTGGAATTACCATTATTGAGACGAGATGGAAATGAACTTCACGAGCAAACATACTTGTATGAATTTCAGAGAAAGTAGAGAATCTACCACCTTTTCATGCAAATACTTCTTGACTGGAAATGTTTTACTTATTTTAATGTCTTCCGTGCCGTTGTAACCCACAAAGAAGCCACTGTGGTTTAAAGAGAGTTGCTACAGAAACACTACAATCGGCATTTTCTAGATGAGGCTCAGGCAAGTTAACCGTTCTGCATTCGTGGAAAATAACCAGAAGAATCACCGTTGAATTGTACTATTATCAGAATTATAAAGATTGATGCAAGAGAATGCAACCCTATAATACTGAAATAATTTAATAATTTAACAAAGGATTTTCAATAATTAAATGTTATTAATTCTCCAATCGAAATTCTAGAGAATCGACTAAAAAGATGATTTTAATTCCAACTAACAAATGAAGGAATATCAACTTACATAAGAGACAAGTCTGAACTTAACTTTTCTATGAAGACATGGCTACATCTATGGATTAAAGCAAATATCGATGCTAATTGCATTTATATATTTAAACGAATACGAATTCCAACTGCGTGCTTAAAAATATTGACGTCTTACATCTTACGCCACTAGAAATATTCTCTTCTTTTGATCCATGGCCTATCATGTATTTTTCATATAACTTCTGTTTTTACAGTCACTCAATTACTTTCTTATATTCAATTCTATTTTTATTTTAAAAAGTCTAAGGTATCAATGTTTTTTAGGTGATATCAAAACCTTATACATGAAGGCAAATCTCCATCGAAACTGTGCATGAGTTAACATGTTTGATGCCTAGAAATATTGAATAAATGATAAAGTATTAATTCATTTTCATAAGGAACTCGGTGAATAAAAGTTTAAAAAAAATTGTTAAGTGATCTCACAATCTCTTTTAGTTAGCTTTGCAAAATATTTGGTGTAAAACGTGGAAATAAAGTGAAAATCATCTCCTCAAAGTTACCTCAAAATAATGTGGTTGTCTGTCACATCGCAGACTGTGATTTGTTTTTTCCAGTTTCTGATTGTTGGATAGTATGCTTATCAGAAAGATGCTTCTTCGGGAAGAAGATTGAGGACGATCCAGTGATGTTGGAATGAAATCATAATTTCTGATGTTTGATAATAATAACACACATTTCAGATATCTTTGCGGAAGAGTGATTTTTAATTTCCAAGTACGACTTTTGCAAATTTTAGATGTAACTGAATTTCCTAAGTGACTGAATTTCCTAAATTAATACTACCGTAGACTTATATATGTGTTTCTAAATAATTCACAAAATTCACATATTTTATAATCTATTAACCTTGAAAATTACTTTATAGAAACCAGAAGGACACATATCAATTTATTGGCAGTTGGTGACTACGGGTCATGGATATACACATGATTTCTATTTTTTCTTTATACTTGTGCCTATATTCCAGATTGGTTTTACAGTAAAAAATCAATTCCAAAGTCTTCATATTATCACAAAAGTAGACGTGAATAGACTGTCCTCGAGCCTTAGGCTTTATTTGACTAATATATTTATCATAAATGCACATAAATGAAAGCCCAATAGATGCAAGACTGATGTCTACACGACAAAACAGGAGTCTGCATTAAATATTCTTTGCGCGTAAGACAATATTTGCGACAACTAAAGACTAGGAAGGAAAAAAATTAACAAGTCTGTGCCTTTCTGCCGCTGTTTCCATTAATTTCCTCTTCTAGTTATTAGCTTCTGCCTTGATTCTGATCATAATGCCTAAAAATAAATGAAAGTCTTTAAATCTTCAATTTGCCAGTGGAAAATCGAGCTTGAGACTGTCATAAGGTTTTCTAGATGGTGCCCTATTTGTTTAAAAATGGCGGCGAAGTCGTGTATCTCGGAAGGAAAGGCCACCGCAGACAGTCGACCCGTTTGTGCGTTGCGTTTCCAGGGACGGCTCTGACCTGGACTGACAGAGGCGTGCGCCTGGCAGGGACACTGACGCGCAGCACACTCCCGGCAGGTAACTCGGGAAAGTTCTAATATAAGTAAGTTCCTCAATTAATAGTTATCCCTCTCCCTTTTTTAGCCAACGATCTGTTAAGAACAGAATATTCTTGATAGCAAAAAGGAATTATTCAGATTTATTGTTGACTGTGTCTGGGTGTCACAGTCGTGCCTGTGCTCAGCAGACTCTGCCAGATACCCAATTTGTCCTTGAGGGTCTGTGCCAGAACCGAGCGAGGCGCCCCCACGGTGCTGTCCAGAACACTTAAGCAACACCCGTCGGCAGGGTCCGTGGCTGGCCACCGAGTCACACCCAACTCCTCCTAACTATGCCGATATGGACCTTGGCGATTACTCGGTGTGTGTGCATATAGTTATAGCTATAGGCACAGATATATAGATGTATATACTAGGTATGCTTTGAATGACTGAAATGAGTATCGTATATCATTGGCATCACAATTTGCAAAAAAAAAAAAAAAAGCGAGAACACACGTTCAAATACGCTCTGCACTTAAGACGACGATTGTGGGCGTGTTGATGTGACACAGTGGGCGAGGGCCCCACTAGCAACGTCGGCCCCGCAGAGCTCACCTCCGAGAGGGCACGTCCTTTCTGACAGACCTGGATCTCTCTCTCCAGCGAACCCAGATGGGGGTGCTCTGTGCTGGGATCTTGCGGGGAGTTCTGGTAGACGTCCTTACAGATTGAGAAAAACTGGATGAAGGTGAATGTGAGAATCTGACATCTGCTCTCAGCCGTTAGCGTCGGCGTGACAATCTGCTCCATATGGCAGTGCCTGTTTTGCATGACTAAGTCGGTCCCAGCACGAGGAAAAATCTGTGACCAAGAGGAAGCCGTCTCTACTGACTCAGGTGCTCACTTCAGGGAACGGAGGGGCATGGACGATGGCTGTCAGCGACACGTTTGTCACCCCGAGCGCCCCTGGAAGCCGGGAGTCCTGCCAAGGTAACCTGCAGGTTGGGGATGGGGTCGCCCTGGATATGGATCAGTCTGTACCGGCCCAAGCCGGCCCTGGCTGTGACCCTTGCCCTAACTTCAGGCCCTGCGATCAATCCACCGAATCTATCCGGACGTCTGAACAGCTAAATTGTGCCTCAACAGCAGGCAAAAGAAACATCGCCATTACTGATGGGAGAGCTATTCCTTCACTAAACAGAAGGGAAACTCGAGATCTACCACCACAACCTGCTTTTAAAATGTTTCTCTCACAATTTTTTTAATACGTAATTTTGCTCTATGGTCTGTAGAATGCATGAAAGTTGCTGTCCCCTTATCTCTGTGGCGGGGACTCCTAACCCTGGGAAGGACGCAGTGCCACCGCATGCAGCGAGCGTGTCACGGCTCCCGGGGCTGGCAGGTGGGTCCGATGGTGCCCACGTTGTTGCGTTTCTGCGGCCACGTCAGAGCACAGGCAGCTGAGGCTGGAGCGGCGGCAGCTGGAACACCCCCGAGATCAAAGCTGGGGCGAGAAGCCACGCGTTTGACCGGACGGAGGACGCGGAGAGAGGCCACCGCCGAGCCGGTGGACCAGCCCAGCTGTCCCGGAGCCCTGACGGTGACCTGTGGGGCTGGTGAGCCTGCCCCCCGTCGCTGGAAGGAGGCGGGCGTGCGCCCCAGCTCACTCTCACCGGTGAGCCCGCTAAAGCCACCCGCGCTCATCAGTCACGCTGGCACCGAGCTCCAAGCACAGGACACGCAGCGAGCACTTGGCCCTCCGCCCTGCCCGGCGTGGCCTGCGAGGCTAAGAGCCGGAGGGAGAAAACAAACTCCACATGGTAATGAAAGTGAACCTCGGGCCGCAGACTGGGGCTTAGGAATATGGCCCGTTGGAAATCGCTTCTGCCTGGACCATGAGGAAAAGGTCAAGGAGGCAGGGAGGAGAGGAACAGCCGAGGCACAGCGCCCCCGGCCCCCGGCCCCGCTCGCCACCCGACGCTCAGCCCTGCGCCACTCTCGGGTCTGTGGGTGGCTGAGAACGAGGCCCGAGGAAGCGGCCGATGGCAGCGGCGCACTCAGCTGCTGAAACAGCTCAGCTCCCCAAGAAGCAGGCGGCCCTGGACGGCCCCGCGAAGCCCGCAAAGTGGAGGCAAATATGCCCTGAAAGTGACAATAAACCCTAATGTGTTTCGCGCTCTTGGACACCTTTCGTCTGGGAGTTTTTGTTGTCGATCTGATCTACCCTCCAGTGGTGTGTCCTGGAGTCCTAATAAAACTGGACGTCGTCAAAAGCAAACTGTACCACTCCCAAAAAACGTGGAAGGTTGCTTTTACAAATCCGGAAATAATACGCTTCGATTAAAAAGGAACTCACATGAACCTCTCAGATCCTGAGCTTTCTCCCCATTATGTGAGTCTTGCCTCTTTTCATTGCAGGTAAATAGATCTTACGTATAAAATGCATATGTGCTTGCAACTTGCTAAAACAGAGGTCATGGAAGGAGGGCGCTTTCTAAACGTGTCTTGAACGCCGTCCAGGCGTGTTCGGGCTGCCATGACGAAGCGACACAGACCAGTGGCTGACAAACGACGGCCGGTCCTTTCTCCCGGTCTGGAGGCTGGAGGTCTGAGGTCAGCGCGGCATGTACAGGGACGAGGACCCTCCCGCTGGCTTACAGATGGCCATCTTCTCCCGGTGACCTCCGGGAAGAAGGGAGCTCTGTGGGGCTTCTCTCATGGGGCGCTAATCCCACCGCGAGAGCCCCCCGCCCAGCGGGCCCCGCTCCCCACGCCATCGTATGTGGGGGATAGGGTTTCAGACTATAAACGTGGGGACACAAACCCTCAGACCGCAACGAAGGCAGAGCTCACGTGATCTGTTGATGGACTGAACGTGGAGAGAAAGTCAAGAAAACGAGCTGTCATTTAGGGTGCTCAGGGGTCGAATTTCCAGAACGCGTGTCAGCGCCGTAATTAAAAACCGCTCCGGCACCCAGGCCGGGAACACTAGTGCCACCGATGCTGTAAGAGCTAATTTATCTCCAGCCATCTCCACGACACATTATCATTTATAAAACAAAGTCCTGAAGTCTCTTCCCCGGGGAGCGATGGACCTGTCCTCCAGGCGCGTATGAGGTAAGTAGGCTGCGAAGTGTTTTCCCTCGCATGTCGGCGTGTCTCCTGCTCAGGTGTGCTTTCGGGAGTTTGGGGAAAACCCAGTTCAGCGTGTGACATGCCTCATGACGATGCAGTCACACACGGGCTGCAGAAGGTGTGGTTCCTACACAGTTGGGGACCAGATCACGTTCGTGTGTTTTAATTGACCATTTAAAAATGTACCCCAGATTAAATAGGCTGAATCATATTTGATCGAGCTCTGAAAAAATGCTGTCCTATTTTTCCTCATTGAGGTGTTCAAGTGGCATACTTGAATGATAAAGAACATGAAATTAGAGAAGCTGGGCTCTATTTTGAAATCCCTCAGTTCATATTTTTGGGCTTTGGTGTCCCGATTCTTAAAATGAGATGCTAGCTCCGGTGATCCCAAATAAATCTGATTATTTGGTGATATTTATTAATTGATTAATATGTTAATTCAATACTTTACTAAATAGATATCAACTCTGATTTCTATATTTTTCAAAACATTATGTATAGGAAAGTGAACAGAATAATAAGCGACCAGCATCATAGAGTAGAATCTTACTCTCCAAATAACACATGTTTAAAATCCCTTTCTTAATAGGCCAGTAACTTCCAAAGATTTTATGCTGTGTAT
>NW_024347788.1:12106907-12113124 GCF_902729225.1 Pteropus medius | reverse complement strand
GGCCCCGCTCGCCACCCGACGCTCAGCCCTGCGCCACTCTCGGGTCTGCAGGTGGCTGAGAACGAGGCCCGAGGAAGCGGCCGATGGCAGCGGCGCACTCAGCTGCTGAAACAGCTCAGCTCCCCAAGGAGCAGGCGGCCCTGGACGGCCCCGCGAAACCCGCAAAGTGGAGGCAAATATGCCCTGAAAGTGACAATAAACCCTAATGTGTGTCACGCTCTTGGACGCCTTTCGTCTGGGAGCTTTTCTTGTCGATCTGATCTACCCTCCAGTGGTGCGTCCCGGAGTCCTAATAAAACTGGACGTCGTCAAAAGCAAACTATACCACTCCCAAAAAACATGGAAGGTTGCTTTTACAAATCCGGAAATAATACGCTTCGATTAAAAAGGCACTCACGTGAACCTCTCAGATCCTGAGCTTTCTCCCCATGATGTGAGTCTTGCCTCGTTTCATCGCAGGTAAATAGATCTTACGTATAAAATGCATATGTGCTTGCAACTTGCTAAAACGCACGTTAAACTTGGTGATGTCGAAAATTAGACTATTTATACTTCGACCTTAGCATTTCCATTCCTTCGTACATTTCGTTATCCATCCACTGACCGATACGGATGGTCAGCTTACTGCGTTTCCAGCACCTTTTCCGGCCTGGGAAAACAGTGAGGGACACAGACAGGATCTGGGCATTCGAGAAGCCGAAATTCCAGTGGCAGCTGAGGTTGGGGATGGTGGATAAGAAGCAAATGGGTAAACGTGAAATAACTTCACTGGTGTTAAGCGAAAAATGCAAAATACAATATGTAAGAGAAAAATATCTTTGGGGGACTATCGGGGCTGGGGTCCGGGGAGGGTGGGGATGGCACTCCGTTCTGATTGACGGTGGTCAGGAAGGGCGCCACCACTGAGATGGCAGGGGACTAGAAGTCTGATGAAAGACAGGGACTGACGCCCATCCTTGTCACAGAAGGACGTCCCAGGCGAAGACTCCGAGAGGACGGTGTGCTTCGTGAGTTCGAAAGGAACAGCAGGGGGCCAGCACAGCCGGAAGGATGATAGAGGTGACACACAGTGGGACAGCAGACTGGAGAGGCCGGAGGACTCTGCGGGGCAAGCGAGGGCTTCACCTTTCCTCCTCAGCAGGGGAGTTTCGTGACCCGACTTCGGGGGTCTGAGGACCTCCCAGATGGACGCTGATCTGTGGGACGAACGGGCGGAAGCCAGGGCACGGCCAGGAGGCCACCACCGGGACCCGGCGAGGCAGCGTGGGGTAGCGGCGGAGGTCACGGAAGGAGGGCGCTTTCTAAACGTGTTTTGAACGCCGTCCAGGCGTGTTCGGGCTGCCACGATGAAGCGACTCAGACCAGTGGCTGACAAACGACGGCCGGTCCTTTCTCCCGGTCTGGAGGCTGGAGGTCTGAGGTCAGCGCGGCATGTACGGGGACGAGGACCCTCCCGCTGGCTTACAGATGGCCATCTTCTCCCGGTGACCTCCGGGAAGAAGGGAGCTCTGTGGGGCTTCTCTCATGGGGCGCTAATCCCACCGCGAGAGCCCCCCGCCCAGCGGGCCCCGCTCCCCACGCCATCGTATGTGGGGGATAGGGTTTCAGACTATAAACGTGGGGACACAAACCCTCAGACCGCAGCGAAGGCAGAGCTCACGTGATCTGTTGATGGACTGAACGTGGAGAGAAAGTCAAGAAAACGAGCTGTCATTTAGGGTGCTCAGGGGTCGAATTTCCAGAACGCGTGTCAGCGCCGTAATTAAAAACCGCTCCGGCACCCAGGCCGGGAACACTAGCGCCACCGATGCTGTAAGAGCTAATTTATCTCCAGCCATCTCCACGACACATTATCATTTATAAAACAAAGTCCTGAAGTCTCTTCCCCGGGGAGCGATGGACCTGTCCTCCAGGCGCGTATGAGGTAAGTAGGCTGCGAAGTGTTTTCCCTCGCATGTCGGCGTGTCTCCTGCTCAGGTGTGCTTTCGGGAGTTTGGGGAAAACCCAGTTCAGCGTGTGACATGCCTCATGACGATGCAGTCACACACGGGCTGCAGAAGGTGTGGTTCCTACACAGTTGGGGACCAGATCACGTTCGTGTGTTTTAATTGACCATTTAAAAATGTACCCCAGATTAAATAGGCTGAATCATATTTGATCGAGCTCTGAAAAAATGCTGTCCTATTTTTCCTCGTTGAGGTGTTCAAGTGTCATACTTGAATGATAAAGAACATGAAATTAGAGAAGCTGGGCTCTATTTTGAAATCCCTCAGTTCAAATTTTTGGGCTTTGGTGTCCCGATTCTTAAAATGAGATGCTAGCTCCGGTGATCCCAAATAAATCTGATTATTTGGTGATATTTATTAATTGATTAATATGTTATTTCAATACTTTACTAAATAGATAACTCTCATTTCTATATTTTTCAAAACATTAGGTATAGAAAAGTGAACAGAATAATAAGCGACCAGCATCATAGAGTAGAATCTTACTCTCCAAATAACACATGTTTAAAATCCCTTTCTTAATAGGCCAGTAACTTCCAAAGATTTTATGCTGTGTATCTTACAAGAAATGTTTCCAATGTTAGAATAATTAAAATAAGGAAACTTGAAAGAAACGAACAATAAAGAAGCACGGATGAAGTACCGCACCAGAAACAAGCGAACAACTGCAGATGAGAATGGAAATACATCACGAGTGAGCATGAAACAGGCCCTGGGATTTCTAATGACTGTAAAAAGGAAGGGCAATGGGATACGGGATTTTTATCATATAAAATAAAAGGAAGCATCTCATTTAAAAGAAAATCATCTGCACGTATTTATACGAAGGGCATGAAACACCTTCATAGCTTTGCGAAAGCTACAGGAATGGCCACTGCTTTGTGTCAGGCTCCGGCAAAAAAAGTAGTCAAATCATCATTCCCTCCAAATTTTTTATCATAAAGGCACTTTCATTTTTTCCCATTGTTCTATTTTTCAAGAAAAGCGCATCATTTAAACGCTGATAGGTCACCTGTACCTTTTATTTTTCACTTTCTCCTACTCCATTTCCTATTAGGGTGTAAGCAAGACTTTGGAGGGTCTTCAGAGAGAAGGAGTAACAGCTGCATTCCTAACAGCCGGGGTCCCCAACCTCCTGGCTGTGGCCTGTTAGAAACTGGGCTGCGCAGAGGGAGGTGAGTAGCAGGCAAGGGAGAGAAACTTCATCTGTGTCTGCAGCCGCTCCCCAGCGCTGGCATCACCGCCTCAGCTCCGCCTCAGATCACTGGGCGTTAGAGTCTCATAGGAGCACTGGTCCCTGGTGCCAAAAATGGTGGGGACCGCTGTTTTACAGGGCACAACTGGGTGTGCCTGAAACTCACTCCTGAGGCCATGAGATTGGCAATATCCTTCTAGCATTAAGTCCTGAGCATCAGGCACTGTTCTAAGCACATTGCATGCATTAATTCTTTAATCCTCCTAACTGCCCTTTGCAGAAAGGATCAAATCTATGTTCTTTTCATGAATGAGGATAAAAGGCCGAAGGGGTCAGGTGTCTTCCCCAGGGACAGACAGCTGAATTCAGAATTCAGGACTTAAGACAGCTGCTCTGGGATCCAGGCTGGAGCCACGTCGCCGTGTGCCGTGTGCCGTGTGCCGTACATTGATGATGCCCCAGGAATGTAAGGTCCTACCGCTTTGTCATTCACAGCCTTCCTCTCGCTTCGGTGAGTACATGGTGAGTGAATTACCTGTCACTGAACTGAGAAATACAACTTTTCACACGGTTCTTCTTGCCTAAACTGCCAATTATGTAAATTACTTAATCTAATAATTCTCCCTATATTGCCTTCCACGAGAGTTTGGGAGGGCGTGCATACGTATGAAAAGTGCTTCTGCGATTTCATTTTAAAAAATTTTTTTTACGATTTCATTTTTAAATCATTTTAACTATATTTAATTGTCCATTAGAGTGATAATAATGAACTCCAATGCTGAAAATCACATTGGAGAAAATCTTATGTTTTTAAACTAACGACTCCACGCTTCCTCTGGAAAACAGCAATAGTTTCTCTCCTGAAAAGTAGCTTTTTGTCTGTGTCTAATTATAAAAAAAAAACTTCAGATCAGTCAAAGGAGGCCATCGAGAATTGCCCAGCGTCCTCTGCCCCGTGAGAAGATCACTGTTCATATTTGGTTATCTGCCCTCCCAGGCGTCTGCCCATAGATGGGCAGCATCTCTAGGGGAATGCGCCCACGGCTTCTCACTATGAAGGGGATGTCACTCTAGGTCCTATTTGCTGCTGTGTCGTGAGACCCCATTCACGTCACTACCGGGGACCTTACTTGTTCCACAGACGGCACGGCAGCCCGCTCTGAGCTAGCCCCAGGACGCCTCCCCATGAACGTCCGGCGCGTTCACGATGCTTTCATATTTTAAGCAGCACGCCAAAGAGCATCCCTGAACATCCATCTTTCCCAGTTGTTTACTTTTTTAAAAGAGTCTAGATCTGAAATTTGTGGGAGAAACTACATAAGTTTCTTAAGACTTTTCGTGCATATTGTCAAGGCGCTTTCCGAAAAATGTTTACACTTCTCCAGACCTCAATAAGAAACAACGGCGTCTCACGTTCATTCAAGATGCATGTCCACCCTGACCAAAGAAGTGACAGTTTCACGTTATTTGTGATTTTATTCCCTTACTGGTGTGTTACCTCTTCCAAATGTGACAAAATTACTTTTGCTTTGTGCAAATATTCTAATTTAATCCCAGTTTAAAATAGCAATTCCTCAGCAGGCATCAAAGCGCCTAACACATTTAATTTGCAGCTTAAATGTCAACTGGAAATCAGTTATTCATTTCGCTTTCTCAATAAATGACTTGTGAGCATAGTCCTGAATTTGGCGTAATTTGCCTTCTCCTTCTGCATGCTCAGTTCTGAAATAGTAACATTTTAATAATTTCATTTGAATGAGAAGAGCACCGTGATTCCCAGCTGTCAGTCAGAACACAGGTGGGAGGGGCTGGGCAGAGGGCCGGGGTCCCATCCTGGGAGCAGAGGCGGCGTCCCTCGTCCCTCACAGGAAATGGAGGGACAGTGAGCTCAAACGTAGAGCATTCCAGAAGGTGGGTGGAGGCTCACTGTCTCTTCATTGTACCTTTTATCGGTACGGTCTGCAGGAGCAAACAGCAACAGGGGTGCTGTGGACAGAATGTCTGTGCCCGCCCCAAACTCACATGTTGACTCTAACTCCCAATGAGATGGCGCTGGGACGCGGGGCCTTTGGGAGGTGATGAGGCCACGAGGGTGGAGCCCCCTGAATGGGATTCGAACCCTTATCGAAGGACGCCAGGGAGCTCCCTCGCCCCTTCTGCCCCCCGAGGACACAGGGGACCAGGAAACAGGGCCTCGCCGGGCACTCGGCCCCCAGGTGCCTTGACCCTGGACGCCCAGCCTCTGCAACTGTGGGAAACAAATTTCTGTCGCGTGAGCTGCCCGGTTTGGGCGCTTTCTTATGGCAGCCCCCATGGCCTGGGACAGGTAGGGACTGGCTTGTCCCTTCTTTGATGCGACTTGAGAGGCTAAACGATGACACAGCTGTGACTGAATCGGAGCCCTCGAGAATACGTGCTTGTGGCTTTCCGAACATGACAGGAGGTTTCGCGCGTTCCTCGGGGGGACCGGCTGGACAACGCACAGGCCACCGACCTAACTTCAAAAGCGCTCCAGTGACACTAAGCAGATGCCGCTTGACATTCCACGGCCGGCCAGCTCGCGAGGGCTGGACACGTCACACACCAGGCAGGGTGACCTGTCGCTTGCCCAGGCTCCTGTCACACGTGCACCCCACACACGAGTCTACGCGGGAGCTTGTGTTTCTTGTACGAGAATGAGGACGCTGTTTCGTGTAACAGCGCCCTGCGGGCCAGGCGGAGAGCGATCTGTGGGGTACGTGACAAAAACCGCTGTCGTTAATGAGATGGCGGTTGCGACAGGTACGTCGCCCGTTTTCTGAGCGTGCGCTGCCATAGACGAGAGACCACGGCAGCCGAGGCCACCTCGTTATCACGTGTCACCTCGCGGTGGCACACGAGAACAGAGCGAGCAGCCAGGGTCAAGTTCGCCCTGCCGACAGACTGCGACCCTGCGTCTGCTGCCCGCGGGGACGAGCTGGCCGTGTCCTCGCAGCCAAGTGCGGCAGCAGAGGACACCAATGCGCGGAGGACACCA
>NW_024347788.1:12051903-12106527 GCF_902729225.1 Pteropus medius | reverse complement strand
CGGAGGACACCAATGCACGGAGGACACCAATGCGCAGAGGACACCTCTGCACGGAGGACACCTCTGCACGGAGGATGCCAGCGCACGCCGAGGCTGCTCCCTCGCACGCCGGCCAGTCGTGTGACAGCTGCAGGCGCCCCCCTGTCACTCCCGGCATCTCTGCCGAGCGAGTCGACAACACCTAGTGAATTACCCGCGACAGCGTCCGTCATCTGTCACGGGGCAGTGGCGAATCCTTCACACGTGAAAACACAAGGGAGCCGCCGAGTACTGACTCGGCTCCTCGGCGACCCGCTCTCTGCCAGCACCGCAGAGGTGGCGGGCGTCTCGAAGGCAGAAGGCCGGTCTGATGTCGTAAACACCGCCCTCATCGCCACAGCTGTGCCTGTGACTTAGCGTGACAGAAGGTTTCTTTAGCGTTTGGATTTTAGCATCCGGATCCTCATGGGAAATGAGGCGGGGAAGAAGCTCTCCTATTGTGTGTAAAATTGTGAATAAGAAACAGAGCGTAGATCTGACCGTTTACGGACAGATGGACGCGAGAGGCCGCACGGGCAGCGGGACCATGCATTCTGCCAGCAAAGGAAGCTGCCTGCGGGGGGCACATCTCATTTAGGAAGACAGGGGCACCGTGAACAGCGAAGGACGTTGTGTGTTTAGGATGCAGACCGAGGCCAAGTTCGTTTCTTCGCATTTGAATCTGGGGCCCTAACAGGCTGCGCGCAAAGGTTAAAGCCTGGTAGAAAATCCTTTCTCGCAGGTGCCACCCCATGGTCAGTGCTGCAGCTCATTTAAGGGGGTGGGGGTGGGGGTGGGCAGCAAAGGCCCTGACCTGGAGGAGCAAACCCAGGACCTGGACTGGCCTTCACCACCTGCTCTCTGCTGGTGCCCAGCTCGTCTGAGAGACACATACAGGTGAGGACTTCGTAAGACAGTTCATGGGAAAGAATCTAGAACTCAGAACACAGAAACCGCCAGCTGAAAGCAAGCTGAACGTGACTACACACACATGCACACACACGCGCACGCACGCACACCCCAGACCCAGCTAATGGAGCCAATCCTTTCTTAAAATACTCAACAGAGCTGGAAAGATTATGTTTCTCTCCTAGGAGAATATTTTAAAAAAACAATATACCTATAGCATTTATGATACAGTAATCTTACTAACGAATCAAATCTTTTGCTTCTTTAAAAAAAAAATACCAAGTCTTACCTGGAAAGCGAATCCTTAACCTTTTATTTAAAGAAAAATTGTCCACCAACCTCAGATAACTTTCTAATCTCTTACTAATTTATCTGAAAAACAATCCTATTTGTAGCAAAAAAATATTTTCCCCTGAAAATTCGAATTGCCAGACTGTAAGGACGCCACATACTTTCAGATAAGAAAAATTTCTTACTTGCCTCAGATTCGCAGACCCATGTAATCTATTAGTGCCCCATAACTCTGCGACATCGTAATAAATGGGGCACAATGAAGGGGAAAAGCAATTACCTATTTCAAATCTATAATCAGCTCAAAGAGAGACACGAAAGCGAGTGTGTGTGTGTACACAGCATGGGCACACGCACACACTCAACGCTGAACCGACAGAAGTCAACGCATCGCTAAGTCGTCTCTTCCCATGGGTTTAAACACCGTGCCCCAGATCTGAAAGCCTCTCGAATCCAAAGGCGCACAGAGGGGCTTATTCACTGGCCTGGGCAACGTCCGCCAGTTCCTTAGAAACGCAGACCAGTTGCCCGACGTGCTAGATCACGGCAACTTCTCTGTTCAGAAATATCCAGTTCTTAATTATAAAGCTGTCAAAATGGTAAAGGGTCGCTTAAAATATCCAGACAGTTATTCGAAGCCCGACAAAGACTCGAGAACCCGCTTTAGGTCTTCACGTTATGAGGACAGAAATTTAACCCAAATCAGGGGAAGCCAGACGCCCACAAGTCCTTGGCAAGTGAACAAGTCTTAGGATTGTAAGGCGTTACTTCCCTGCATCATCTGGCGTGCCCAAACTAATTCATTAATTAGTCTACAAAACAGTCGTTATTGCAGTGCTAAGAACACGAAGCCAGTGCCATTTCCACGTTTCACACGTGACTGTTTTCATCTTGTTCCCGATCACATACTAACCATCCTCTTTCGGTTATATCACTATTTTAAAAGGACTTTTTTAACTACATCAGATGAATGCGTCGTTTCTAATCATTTGCTTGTACGTCACGCCTTGAGAAACTGACACTGAGGATCTAGCCTGAGATGTGTTCGAATCGTGATGTGAAAAACCATATCACTCTTTGGGTTAGAGCATTCCTGACACAATCTTGGAACGGAAGAAGGGCGATTCTGCCCCACGATCCGGAGCGGCCCAAGGCCAAACAGCATAGAGGCCATCCAAAAAAGGGGTCTCTCCTGACCGGTAAAAGTGACTCTCAAGACAACACTCCAAAAATGTCTTGTTTCTCAGTAAAGTTTCCCATTTTACATATGAGTATGCAGTGGTTTGAAAAGCAAGACGAAGCCTGACCCACCGCCTAAGGCCACCCTCAGTTTTCAAGCGAATTCTTTGTCCAGGAAAAGAACGTAGAAGATGCCCACTGCCCACTTCCTCTGACGCCTCCGTCACGTGGCAGTGACTTGCAGAGGCAGAGGCTGGCCCGCGATGCTCAGTGCAGCTCAAGTACCCTGGCTATTTAATTTTTATGCAAAAATATAATTATTTTAAGCTGGTTATAAACCAGTCTCTCGAGTGCACTTTCTGTATGGAAGACGCTAAACTATAGCAATAAGATTTTCTCATTCCTACATGTCAGCGAAATATGGTTTTTGATCATGTGGCATTTTCATATGTAATATTCAGTAGACTATAGTTCAAAAACAAACAAACAATCGAAGTGTCAGAAACAGGGTCAAGCACCTAATGAGAAGCTGCGGCGAACGCCCCATAATCTCCTAGGTGGCTGACGGTGAATTAAATTTACTTTACGGGCATTTTGATTCATCTGTCATTTACCAAGTGGTGTTTTCCTACAATATTAGCACAAACGCTCGTCGACTTCATTGTTTTGAGAAACCAAAGGAAAAAGGTTAAAGACAAGAAATTCATTTAGTCTTTTGAGCTGGTTCATTCTTTTTTTTCCTGACATTTTATTGACTTTTAAATTACAGTTTGTTTTAATCTTATGTTGGATATTACTAATACAAAAGGCCTAACTAATAGCCGACAGCAAATTTATTCAAAGCCGTATTATTTTTATTTTACCTGATATATTCCTCAACATTCTACAGATGATTTCTTATAGGTTTCTAATTTTTTTATTAGTTGACTGTAGTTTAGGCTCATTATTTCAGAAATAGATTTATGACTCTGTTTTTTAAATTTTTTGAAACATGTTTAAAAACTCTTACAGAAACTAAGACGAGTGGTATTTTTCATCGCCATCTGCTCCTTTGCCGTTTTGATTTACTCGAGCTACTGTTCACACTTCTACACAAATAGATGGATAAAGAAGACATAAGTAAAACGTTTTAAGAGCTGTTATTTTCTTTAACGTCTTTCCTTTGATAAAGTCTAGAAATTGACAGAGCTCTAACCAAAAACGATTCAGACGCACTAGAAGCCGGAGCTGGTTCCAAAATCATTTACTAGTGCCAGAAGAACGCCATGTCCCTAACTAAACAGTAAAGGAAGGAGACAGACCTTACCCTAAAGCGAATCCCTCTCGTGGACGCAGAGCACCAATGTCCTGTGTCTAAGGCCCTGGGTCTCTAACTCGATTCTGCTTCTCCCAGAGCCACCGAGAGCCCCTCGCTGTCCACAGCCCACTTCACGTGTGACCACCCTGAGCCACGCAGTAGAAATGAGCTCATTGCTGCCTCGGCCACCATGTGACCTGCCCCGGAAGTGCTCTTTCCCAGATTGCCACGTGGCTAATTTCCTACTGTTGAGGTTTCAGCCCAAAGGGCACCCCTCAGGGACCTGCCCTCGATCCCTGAAGCTATCTCCGCCCCCTCCTCCTGATTCATTTCCTTCTTGGCACCCACCATTACTGGAAACTGTGTTCCTTGCTTGCACGTTTTAAACATTTTTGTCTACCTCCAACTTGAGACTGTCCATCTCAGATGAAGAGCTATTGTCTCTTCTGGTTGGTCACTGTCCCCTAGCACCCAGACCAAGGCCTGGGGAACTGGTCACGCTCGGTCAACACGTGTTCATTGAATTTAAAAAAATATGGCACTGATCTTTTAAAATATTTGCAATTTGGTGGCTTCTTATGTCAATAAGGTTTCACCTGGTCAGGTTGTCTTTGGGTGGCTTTAAGACCTATGTCCTTCAGAGTGTACATGCTGATGACCAGATCACCACCAAGTCTGGTTGGACTCGATTTTGCACAAACTGCCAAGTTGTCAAGGGCCACATGAGCGGTGCCTAACCTCTAAAACCAAAACACAAAAGCAAAACCCAGGAGACTGCTCGTAGGCTCTCTTCCGTGTGACCAACGAGCTGTTCCCTTCTGGAAAGACCGATATGAAAGAACGCGAGCCCAGCCCTCGTAAATATCCTTCCCTGGTTCTCTCTTCTGGGACGCTGCTAGGACCCAGGAGTAGAGTGATCTTAAGAAGCAAGAGGTTCAGCGACCTCGGTTTGGCTTGGTCAGCAGGTTTTGTCAGGTGGTCTGTAATGAAGCGTTCTAAAATGCAGACCCGCTATGGAGGACTTCGGCAGAAGAGTGCTCAGATGTGGTGCTATTACTGAGCTAAAGCTTAATTTTTATTCTGTTGGGGAAGCAAGTAAAAATCTGAGAATAAGATTTTCTTCAACTCTGTACATTTCCCACTTCTTCTTAACTCTTATATTCAACAGAAGCGGGGTTTTTTTGTTGTTTTTTTGTTGTTGTTTGCTTGTTTGTTTGTTTTTTTCTGGTGCTTCCTAGCCAGCAGTGTTGCCTTGGGAAGCAGTTCAATTATTTGTTGGATACTTATCAGGCATGACTTTAGCTGGACTAGTAGACCCAAAATGCTGTTTTTGGACCACCTTTTTTGTATTCAAAACTGGGAGGAAATGTTGTCACTAGCTTTCTGGTATCATGGAAAAGCCCTAAATATATTTCTGACTTCTCTTCTCAGAGAAAAGATTACTGAATCTTCTACACTAACTTACAGTGCATCGATGACATTTAAAATATAAGAGCATGTGTGATGAAATAGATATTGTGGGCTGGAATAAGGTCTCCGCAAAAGAAACTCCCAGAACAAATTCATATTTTATTTCTAGCTGGCATGGCGCTGGGTTTAGTAATATTGGAAGGAGATTAAAATAATACAGTTCTGTTTCTAAATGGATTTACCTACTTACCTCTCTGCTCAGGCATTTTTTCCCCACAGGGATGGCAAACAAATATTAAATGATAAATTACCTTGTTGAATTTCACTAGTCTTCTGTTCTGAATTTAACTCATATAAAAGAAAACAATAGTTTTCCCCTTAGTTTTTTGGAGAGGAAGGGTAGAATATCTTTATTATCAGTTTTCAAAAGACTAATTATTGATCTGTTTTTTTACTGAGATATATTTGTTTTAATGCTGTTGAATATATTTAAATAATAAAATGAATGCTACATTGTATGTTCCAAATGAACATAATTTCAGTTAATCACTCAGCGATTGGCAATATTTAGCATCGAGTTTGATTTTTCAATTTTGGGTGAACGTTTGTTTTCCTCCCATGAAATAATTAATTTGGCAGTTAGGGTGTGGGACAGTCGGCGTGGAGAAAAGCCCACTGAACTAGATAATCACCAGCCACGTCTTTTAGTTACATCACAGTCCAAAGTCGACGCTAAATTCCGAAGCATCTCGCACTGTCAATCAAAGCACGTGTGATCTGTCCAGATACATCCGGTCATACTTGCCACTCTCTCCCTACGTGGACTCCGTGTTCTCTGCACGTGGATTAAGTTACAGAGATGTGTTAGTTAAAAAAAAAAAGTCTCGAGATGGCTGTTCTCCTGCCTGAATGGCATGTCTTCTGTCTCTTCTCAAGAAGAGGCTTTTGGAAAACCAGGCAGATTCCAATAATCTTGGGGTACACATAACATGATTATTTGGTGTGGTACACATTTTGTTAGGGATTAAAAAACTTCATAATAAAACAGTTATTAGCTTCATTATCTTGTGACAAATAATAACAACATAAATGTTAATAGTGTGCCAGTAAGATAAAATTATTAAATCATAGTAGAATAGACTAGAGAATTTGCATAGACTGCTAAAAGTGGCATATTATATGTTCATAAACATTTATTTCACATACACATTTTGTTGAATTATAATCATTATGGGTGAATTAAGTCTTTATTAATTGAATAAAAAGTATTGCTAGTCACTGTATTATATTATTAGTCATAAGACTAGAAGTTTTTCCTTTTGTAATAGTAGATCTATAGAGACCTATCTCAATTATGTTTGGTGTGCAGAAAGTAGTCATTTTAGACA
This sequence comes from Pteropus medius, assembly GCF_902729225.1. Taxonomy (NCBI): domain Eukaryota; kingdom Metazoa; phylum Chordata; class Mammalia; order Chiroptera; family Pteropodidae; genus Pteropus; species Pteropus medius. The sequence goes on along the minus strand of NW_024347788.1, from coordinate 12,100,035 downwards.
GTATCCAAAAACTACTGAATAAAATTAAATGTATGAATGACAAATACTCTATATAAATATATATTCTGTTTCAAAAAATATAGGAGATTGTATATGTATACATACATATGTTTTTTACATATGTACACACATATATATAAAATATTCATATTTATTTATTTACTTTGAGAAAGTTAAGTGACTTGCCCAAAGTCTAACATTTAGTAAATAGTCATGGGTGATGCTTCTATTTAATTATGGAAAGCTACCCCAAGCTGAAAAAAAAGACACACAAAGCATGTTTCAATGATTATAAACTGATAAAAATCATGCAGAGTGTGTTCTTTGACTGCAATAGAGTCAAATCAGAAATCAACATCGATACAATTGCTGTGAACCCCAAATATTTGAGTTTGAGTGGCAGTCTTCCTAATCATTCGTATGTCGAAGATGAAAGCATAAGAGAAAATATAGGACATATTTTAAACTAAATTACTATGAAAAGTGTGGCACACAGATAAAATAGTGTTTGGAAGGGAGCTTATATCTCTATTTATCATGTAAAAGAAGAAAGAGCTAAATCAGTGAACTTATAATCTACCATAAATTGCTAGGGGAAAAAACAAAGAGCAGAATAAACCAAAATAATAAAAGGAGAAATTAATGAAATAAAAAAAGATAATTGGGAATATAATACAGGCAGTATTTGGTCTTTGAAAAATCAAGAAAATTGGCAAAGCCTTAACTGGAAAAAAAAAAAGGAAAGAGAATACAAATCACCATATCAAAAATGAAAAATGAGTTATCACCACAGATCCTATAGCTCTTAAGAGGATTTAAAATAATACTATTAATAACTTTTTATTAAAACATTTGATAAAGGAGATTGATTGAATAAACATCTTGAAAATGTAATTTACCAAAATTGACTCCAGAAGAAATAGAAAATCTGAATAGCACTAAATCAAGAAAATAAATTGAATTTATTTTAAATATTCACAAAGGAAAGTCTAGACAGATATTTCTCTGATGGAATATGTTATGCGAACTTTTTCAGAAACAGGGAAAGGAACATTCGCCACTCCTCTGCTTGATTTTTTTTTGAGATTCCCCTACCCTTACAGCAAACCCCAGAAAAGATTATCAAAAAAAAGAAAAAAAAATTACAAACCAAGATCACTCATGTGTATATACACACAAATTCTTAATAAAATACAACAAGGTGAACTCAAAATATATAAAATGATAATATCTTATAACCAAGTAGACTTTATCCTTGAATGGGAGTTTGGGTTAACATTTAAAAAATAATCAATGTAATTGACCGTATTAATAGAAAAAAAAAGTTACCATCATTTAAATTGATGCAGAAAAACCATGTGACAAAATTCAACAGCTATTCATAATAAAACCCTCAGCAAAGTAGTAATACAGAACCATCCCAGTCTTATAAAGGACATTTATGAAAAATCTACATGTCAGCCAAGTTCCAGTCATGAGACAGAAACCCCAGTAATTTCAACAGGGGAAAGTTAATATAAAGACTAATTAATTTCCAAGCAGCATTTCTTGCAGGAATTTTTTTGGATGAGCATCATTTGGCATCAGTAGGTAGAAAAATATGAATTTGTTTTAATATGTACACACTTCTACTTCTTATTACCCTGGATTAGTTTGAGTCTTTAACAACCATCATCTGAACTATAACATTCCAGAAGTTACCTTACTGAATCATTTTATTGTGCGATAAAAAGAATCATCAGAGAATTAACTACAAAGAAAATGATAAAACAGAGAGGATTTCAGAAGCGCGAGAACAGCAGACATAGGGAGCCGCCATCCTCTGCAAGGCTGAGACAGAGGAAGGAACGGAGAGCACCCTGCCCCCGCCCCGAGCTTGAATTCACAACTTGCTGGGGAAAGAGTGTTCATAGTTCAGAGACGTGGAAACCCTGGCAAGCCGCCCTCGGAGGTGCCAGCAAAACTACGAGAACAATACCACCAGATGTCCTGCTGGGTGCCGACAGCCACAGGACACAGAAGCAGGGGTGTGAGAGCTTACTGGGACAGCAGGAAAAGCCCCCCCACCTCCACTGCCCCCGACTCGCAGTGCCGTGCCTCAGAGGAGACTAAGGCGGGGTCAGCTAGCCCGTGGGAACAGGTCATACATTGGTCACAGGCACAAGCACATCGTACGTAATGGACATTATTTGCGTGGGTTCAGAATCGGGGCGAAGATGCTCACTTTACCGCTTCTAACCCACACGGCACTGGAGGAACTAGCCATTCCAATATGGTCCCCAAAAGGGAGGAAGCACATCGCCTCTCTCTGCAGATGTGACCGTTAGTGTTTTTTTTTAAAAATTCCCACAGGATCATCCAAACAGCTACTAGAACCAATAACTGAATTTATGAAGGTCGCAGGATACTAGACTAACATAAAAAGATCAATCGTATTTTATCCATTATCGATAAACAATTAAAAATAAAATGTGCAAAACAAGGGCACTTTAATAGTAGAAAAATACTAAAAGTAGGTAGGAATAAATCTAATTTAACATTTTCTGAGAGAAATTAAAGACCTAAATAAATAGACATTTTACAGTCTTTTATGGAAAACCTCTATTACTAAAATGGCACTTTCCCCCAAATTTATTTATAGATTCAAAGCAATCCCGACCAAAATCCCAAGAGGATTTTTGTAGAATTTGACAAGCGATACTAAATGATTCTATGAAATGCAAAGGACTTGGAATAACCAATGCATGCACACACACACACACAAGAAAAAAGTCAGTATCTACTCTAAGTGATTTTCAAGACTTACTGTATAACTACAATAATCGATATAGTAAAATGGCAAACTGATCGATGGAACAAAATAGAGTACAGAAATAGTTCCTCACATATATCAGAAACTGAGTTTTGACAATGTGACAATGATGCCAAGTCAATTCACAGAGGAAAATAAAGTCTTTTCAACAAACGATGTCAAGAGGCTGAATACCGAAATTAAAAAAAGAAAAATTAATAATAAGCATAGACCCTAACCTCATACCACACGCAAAAAACTAACTTCATAGGGAATCACAGTATTTTCAAAAAACGATTCTGGGACAAATGGATATCCACATGCAAAAAAGATGAATCTATAACCATAATTCACATCACATATGAAAATTAACTCAGAACGGAACGCAGACTTACATTGAAAAGCTAAACTATTAAACTTTTAGAAGACAGAGAAAAATATTTGTGTATTAGAGTCTGCAAACATTTCTTATATTTTACAGAAAATAAGAAATATTATGAATTGGACTTCATCGGGATTTGAAAAAAAAAAAAAAGTTTGTTGTTCAAAATACACCAGTCAGAGAACGAACCGGGGAGAGATTACCTGTAGCACCCATCAGTGGATGGAGATTTTAACATCATTTCACAGAGGAAGCTATTTGAATGACCGCGAAGCACATGAAAAGATACTAACATCATTAATCATCAGGGAAATGCAAATTAAAACCACGATAAGACAGCACTCCTTTGTATGCCCATTACGCTGACCGTAAGTAAGTAAAAAGGCTGGACACGGAGAACGCAGGCAACCATGGGCCGCCACTGAAATTCGCAGCTGCAGTAACTCCCAGGTACCTCATGTAAACAAACGTACCCTGGAAACCCAAATCGCCAAATCGCCAGCTTTCACAAAAACTTGGCACGTCACCTACCTAATAATTATACCGATGTTATTCCTTGAAATAGATTGACAATGTATAAATACGCTATTGAGATATCGAACCATACATTGCCACACAAGGTATAATAGGAAAAGCTGAGCCCTGTTCTAGAAGACATCTTCGAGGTCTTACCAAGTCGGTGTACCTGACCGCTAGGCCATCTAAAGCCACTTTGGGGCCAGCTGCTTTGAGGGCCCACAAATGGGGCTGGCAGGGCTCAAGTGTTACTAGACCTCGGAGAGCGAGGTGGCGGCTGCCGCCGCCCACGTGCATCTCGTTCGGCCTGCATTTACTGCATTTACTGTTATTTTTAAACAGAAATCAACACGTGGGCGCAGGGCACCTGTGCGGGAGCCTGTCCGGTTCGCAGGGGCGCAGGGCACCTGTGCGGGAGCCTGTCCGGTTCGCAGCCGCCTGTCTGCAGCCACCAGCTTTTCCTCCAGATCGGAATCCCGGCTCCCCAAGCATCGCTGGCCCCTGGGTCCACGCAAACCCGACCAGGCCCCCCTCACCTGCCCAGGCCCCCGACAGCTCCGCTCTTACCTGGGGCCCACGGTGACCTAGACAGACAGGCGGTGGCAGGACTCTGCCCCCGATGCCCCAGAGAAGGGCCTGCCACCCACTGGCACGCTCCATGTTCCCAAAGGGCGCCTGCCGCCCCCAGCCCGCAGAGCGGGCTTCTCAGACCAAGCCGTGTGTGTGGCTTCGCCATGAAAGACAAGGCCTTCCCAGCACGGCCAGGGCCGAGGACAGCCGCGGTCCTGCCACCCGAGCCCGGGGGCGGCGCGGGAGGCGCTGCGGGGCGCGCTCCGGGCCACCCCAGCGGGGCGAGCCCTCGGCTTTTTGCATCTGTGAAACGGGATGGCGCAGGTCTGCCTGCACGACAGGGACAGCCCGGCCTGTCCCCGCGCCTCGGGCACCTCCGGTGCGCACCTCTCCAGGGACGGCGAGTCAATCACTGCACCTCAGGCAGGAGGTGGAGACCCGACGCGAACCCGACGCGAACCCCGCATCCCGCTCAGGGGGCCCCCGCACTCACTGGCATCCTCGGCGCCTCTCCGTCCGCAGCTGCCGGGGTCCGGAGCTCGCCCCAAGACCACGTCGCGGGGTTCCTGCGGCCCTCGCGCTGGAGAACAGCCTCCGGGGGTCCTTCTCATGCCCGCACCCCGCGATGCGGCGGCTGGCCCTGCCCCGAGCCGCTCCGGCAATGCGGTCCCGCTCCGCCAGCAGAGCCGGGTCCTGGTCCCAGTCCGCGTGCGTGGCGTGTGGGGTTCCCAGGAAGGCGCACGAGGCGCCTCGGAGCCCGCGGGGCGCTGGGGGAGGCAGTGCGGGTCTCCACGGAGGGGCCCGGCGGGAGGGCTGGGCTGGCTCGGAGCTGCTGGGTACCACCCTTCCCCGGGCAGCGGACCGCGGGGATGCGGGGAGGTCGCCAGGTGGCCTGCACTGCGCTTTACAGGTGGGAGGATTTCACATAATGAAGCAAAGATTGGAAACTGATGCCGATCAATGAGATGATCTGGCCCATCCATCCGGGAAGGCCCAGGTCGTTGCTTGGCAACGGCGGGTGGGAGCCCTGCCTCACCGCTGCATCCCCACGCACGTGATCCCCGATTCACAGCAAGGCTTATCGCCCCTACACCTGGTCCTCTCGCTCATTCACATCCCTGGCCAGCTCCAGCAGGCATGTGACTCGTGCCCCCTCTCTAGTGGGTAACTGGCAAACGCAGGTCGCTAAGTCAAAACAGCACCTGCCTCGCTCAGCCTTTCCTGTTAGCCCACGGCCAGGGGCTGCAATTCAGGCATTGGGAACTCTAAAATTGAAATGTGGTCAAGGAAAGTACCGATGATTGTTATAAATCAACAACTCGGAATGAACGAGTTTTTCATTCTGACTTTATTCTTTATTCAAGTCGCTTCCTCTTGATGCTACTGAGATCGTGAGTAAATAGGAAAGCTGACAGGGCCATCGGGAAACGAAAGTGTTCTTAGACATGGAGCCAAACAGGATGTGGCAGGTGAGAAGGTAAAGATGAGGGGGCGTGCCAGGGGACCTGGGGGCGGGCAGGACTCAGGCGCTGACCCCGCAGAAGGCACGTGTACCGAGGACGGCCACACCACTGTCCTCTCTGCCGCCTCCTTGGACTGTAAAGCTGCCTCTCCGGCCCCTCTTTCCTCCACGGCCCTCATCTTTTCAACCACGCCCTTCTGGGCCACTAAGTTGATAGCTTTTCTCGAAACGAAAACTGCCTTCGGCTTGGCGTTTTGCATGGAAACGTACACACGCGAGTGTTATTTAGAACACGCGTTTCGTACAGAGAGGAAGGCGCCTCTGACACACAAAGTCGACAATGAACGACGCGTCCATCAGTCACCGCCTGCTTAAAAAGACATAGGTAACATTTTCTCCTAAACCTTGAAATACGTTTCTTAGACTCCGTGGTGAAGGGTGTCATAGAGAGGGCCAAGTTGCGACGCGAAGCTGAGCTCGTCCTCGCAGCGTCCCTGTGCGAGCGGCTTACACGCGTGAACACAGTCGGCTGGCGGGGCCTCCAATTCCAATAAGCATCAGCTTTTGTGCCTTTATGGTAAATACTGTCATCTACTCCGCCATCCTCCCTCATGGCCACTTCCTTCCCACCCCACTACCACTTTCAAAGGTAGTATTTGCCTACCTCCTAGATTTAAAAAAAAAGCACTACATGGATCAAGAGCTTGCTTTTTAGGTACCTAAAAAGCAATATCTGAGAGATTTCTCAGGGATGGGCATGTTCAGCGTGAAAACCACTAGGAAACACAGTGATGAACGTGTCTGCATCGCATGCCGGACGCACTTGGGGCGTCTGAGATGGAACTGACAGCCCGAGCCAAGAGAACACCAGGGCCTCACGCGGCCCTCGAGGTGCCCAGACGCGTCTCCTCCAGGACGCTTCAGAAGCTCGCAGGAGGCCCGGGCTGCATCGAGCTCTGCTGGCCCCTGGGCTGAAAGGTCGCAGGCTGTAAGTGGCATTCGCTTGTACACTCTCTCCTGCTTGCTCTCTGATTTTCTTTCTCAAACTGCACCTACGCCTCGTTCATGGGGAGCCGGTCCCTTAGATCGGGAGCAAGCGCACAGATTTTGTTTTTATGTGACTGAGTGAATTCTAAAGGAAAAAGGAACAGATGCCGGTTCTAAAGGATGTGGAAGTAAGTAGGAGTCAAACAGCCACAGCCCTGCAGCTTCGGTCTGCGGGTTTGGAGTGGGGTCAATCCGGTCTCTGTGCTGAGGCTGACGCTGAGGGGAAAGAGTCCGATCTTCAAAGGATCGTGAGAAGCGGGGCCGACAAGAGCTGGGCTCAGGGCGAGAGGCCAAGGAAATCCAGCAAGGGTCAGTGACCCCAGAGGCAAGGTTCCGAGGGCAGCGTTCCAGAGCCTTCTGGGGAAGTTCACACCGGCAGGCTTTCCTCCCCACTCCTGTAAAGACCCTCCTCTGCTTAGCACACCCTCCAGGACAAGGACGCACCGAAGGGAAGACCCTAAGGCTTTATTCACTGCTGTCTACAAACCCGGACGCTGACGGCTTTCTGAAAGCTGCAGTTGGCACGTCAGGTTCAAAGATGAGACGTAAAGTGAGGTTTGGGAGAGAGAGACTAATGTCGCTCATATTATCTGAAAGAGTTCGAAGCATTATTTGAAGCATTATTTGGAAGAGTTTTCTAAATTTACAGGCTTTGGACTGTAATACTCTAATTGCTTATACAATTTTATTTATAGTACTATTGGCTGGTTAAATGAACAAACATAAAATGTTTAAATATCAAAATTACTCCAGAATAACAGTACTATTATAAAAGTTTGAAATAAGATATTTGCCTTTTAAAATTATTTTCAGTACATTCGGGTACAAAGGATATTATAATTGATATGTAAAGGGTGATTGTGTTTTTATTATAGTAAAAGAAATAATTGTTTCAGGTTTTAAGTTATATCATATTCCTTTTTTTTTAATTTTGTAATTTAAAAGTATGTAACTAGCACATTTTTGTATATAGCACTCATTCCTTTAAAATTTATTTGTAAACAACTAACGTACAATTATACAATTAAAATTTATGTGTTTGTGTGTTCTACGTGCTTAGCTTCCGTGGAGAATAACAGGATAAGTCAGCACAGGTTTTGCTATTCAAATACTTAAAAGGCGGATGGGAAGAAAATGTAAATCTTAACTTAAAAATCATTCAACTACAAACCTGGTTATGCACATAAAGCTCAGTTAAAATCTTGGACACCCGAACAGATCTAATTATTCACAGCTCTCATTTCTTATTAGTGTGGATCGCTTCCTAGTAAGCCATTCTAACAAACGATTTTTGCAGATTCACTATCGTGAAGAATAATCAAAGTCAATGTCTTACTAACTTTTTGACACTTTATATTTCTTACTGACTTTTTGAAACTTTGTGGTCCTTTTCCCAGAAACCAAGGACTAAAACAATATTATTACTAATAATATTTTTATTTTCTTTTGAGAGAAAATGTAAAAAATGAGCCTTGGTGAAATCTGATTATTCCTGATACTGAGGGAATCCCATTTTCTTGCTGACACATCCTGCAAGTGACACTATCATTTTTGTCCAAGTCATCTTCTCCATCCACCTGGCTAGCTCTGCACAGCTGAGGCTAACTGTCTCTCGGTCTCAGTGAATTCTCGTTTACCTCTCAGCATGGGTCCCTGACCAGAAAAGCAATAGTGAGATATAGGTATAGGTACAAATATAGATGGTTATAGCTACAGATGGTTTTTACAGATGGGTTTATACAGATGGTTTATTGTTATCAATCAGGAATATTCATCCTTGTCATAAATGACATTTGAAGCAGACAAGTCTTTGTCATGTGAGGCCGTCCTGTGCATTGTAGGAATTTATCAGTATCTCTACATTGTACATGCCACATTGCAGTAGCATCACTACCCAATTGTGACAACCAAAAATGTCTTCAGACTTTGCCAAATACCACCAGGGACATAAAATCACTGCTGGTTATGAAATACTGATATGATATAGATATAGATTAGATAGATGATAGAATAGATAGATAAATAGGTAGGTAGATAGATAGATAGATAGATAGATAAATTGATAGATTGATAGATAGATGATAAATGATAAATAGATAGATGATAGATGATAGGTGATGATAAATGATGATAGATAAATAATAGATGATAGATAGATGATGATAGATGATAGATAGATAGATAATAAAGGGAAGGAGAGGTAAACATTGAGTTAGTGAGAGATCGCTTCAGATCAGCAAATAAAGATCCCACTCGTATTTTTACTCATGCATCATATTACATACCCTCATTTACTTATCTAGTCTCTATGGAAAAATAGACATTCTTGAATTGTTTATATATTATCAGAATGCACTCATAAACCTTCTTTTACATGAATTTCATCATATGTTAAGGTATATTTGTAAAATAAACTCTTAGCATAGTCTTGCTGAATGTGTTTATACATAGTTTTTAAGTTTGATTGAAATTTCAAAATTTCTACCCAGAAATAATTACAGTGATTTATAATCCTACTGACATTTGTCTAACACTCTCACAAACTCTGAGTTATAAAAACTTTTAGAGTTTTGCAATTCGGAATGGTGATGTATATTATACTATTGTTTTAATACGCTTTAAATACTTATTACCATTAATTACTTATATTTAAATTCTTTGTTTACGGTTTTACCTGCTTTTCAATTAACTAATTTATTTTATTTCATTACGACTTATAAATTAAGGAAATCAGTTCTTATAAGCATCTATTGTAAATATATTTGTAAATAACTTTTGTAAATACTTTTTCTCAATTTGTCATTCGGCTTTCTTCAGTTATTTTCTTCATGATTTCTAAACTAAGTGTATTGAAGAATTTCTTTTTAGTATTTTTATTATTCCATATTCATATTTAAATTGAGGATCCAACACATTTATTTTGTTATAAGTAGTGAACACAAAATTTTATATTTTATAAAATCGTGTCTATAGTCAGGTTTCCATAACTAACACACAAAATACTTTTATCTGCTGAAAATGGAGTTCTGTTGCAAATTGTCTGTTAGTCTACTGTTCTGTTCTCTTTCTGAATCTCTGAATGCCTTTTTCATATGTCTATATTTTTACAAAATAAATGTCCTAGATGTCGGGGCATTTGGGAGTATGTCCACACACATATATTTATGATTATCCAAGAGTTCTCTGTCCATATTAGTATGTTTGCTACTTATCCCATTTCCCATTTGGGAAAAAAAAATGCAGCTCACTGCCAGCGTTAATTTAATTTTACAGAAACAAGTTCTTTGAGGCTGAAGCAAATCTGACTTCTTTTCAATGTAAAAATAGACTACATAAAACTGTTCTTGGAGTTATTTCTAAACAGAACCTGTCTCTAATCCTAACATAACAGAAATGTGTGTGATGATCGGTAGTTAATAATTTTGTGTGTGTGGTAAATTTCAAAGCTCGAGCAACACAAAGCAGAACAGCTAGGATGTGACATTTCAGCGGCCGAGAAGTACCGTATTTGCTAAAACACCACTACTAAAACCAGAACGCTATAAATAGAATGATGCCGTTTGTTTCCAAATAATAATAAAAGCGAGATATTTCATGGCCAGCTTTGGGGGTGAGGTTAGGACCGGAGCCTGCTAGTTAGGCTGCGGGGTAAACGCTGTGGCCACAGCATCACTGGCGGGGATTCTCAGGGCAAACGGGAAATGGGTCAAAAAACAGCCAGGACATCGAAATGAACTCTCACCGTTTGGCGGCCACAGAAACCACCACCACAGCACAAAGAGGCGGTGGTCAGAATTCAAATACACGTTACGAGCGGCTTGTAGCAGTTCAAACATCGTCCTGCCCGTCTCCTGTAAGCTCTTCATTATTTTATCTTCAGAGCTTCTAATTACTAACAATTTAATAATTTTTATTAATAAACATGAGTTTGATGAAAAAGCATATATATATAGTTGTTCTCAAAGCTGAATGTTAAAACCAGCTAGGGAGACTCTATCATCTGTCTCTCTATCATCTATCTACCTATTTATCTATTTATCTATCTGTGTGTGTGTGTGTGTGTGTGTGTGTGTGTACATATATATATATATCAGCATTTAGGCCCCAATGCCATTCTCAACTCTCTCATTTAATTGGCCTGCTCCTCTATCTAGCCAATCATAGAGAGCCAACAGAAAAAAAAGTAATAACTCAATGTTACCCAGTAACTACTGACCTCGCCTGTGAGTTGCTGGATAAATAAAATACATACATACATACATACATACGTACATATATAAAGGATATTTGAATGATGCATCAGATAAAATTATTTTTTTTTTTAGTTTTAGCATCTTAAAATATATAGTAGAATGGTGAACATGGCTGATAAATGCACGGAATGATGGGAACATGATGGGCTTGCATGAGGACCACGCACGGCCACGTCCCCCTCAGTGTTCTGCCGCGTGTCTCCACTAAGGTGTGAGAACCTGTGTGGACAGAAGCCTGAGCACTGGCTGGGCTCTCAAGCTCTGACACCCTGACTCGTACCCTGCGCAGCGAGCCGTCCCACTGACTCTGCACTCAGGCCACAAGCTCACCTCTCTGGGGCCCCCTTCGCCAGCTGTGATCTGGTCATGCCGGTCGTTCCTTCCAGTTCCTGACCCTCTGGCTGGTCAAACGTGACAAGATCAAGACACATATCGATGGCCAGGATGAGGTTCCAGTCCCTATAGAAGCTTTTCACACACTTTTGCCTGTATTTGGCAGAGTCCTAATTGGGGCATTAGTCACCAGACAAGCTAAAAATAAAATGATGCTTAGATTTCTATCTGGCTATTGATCTGTGAACAGTTCCCTCGGGACCCCACACTGGCAATGGGGCCGAATTTAGCCACTGCTGGTTCTCTACTCTAATATAATCTGAATGCGACCAAAATCCCCTCCCAGCCCTTCAAATTCTCAAGTTTCAAACATTACCAGATGTAGTTAATATCATATAGATTTATTAGTTAATTTTAATGCATTCGAACATTATTGTGGTTTAGAAAAAAATAATTGGAAGAAATGACGACATTTTAGCAATACTTACTCATGACTTCCAGATTTTAATGGCCCTATCATATTCATCTCTAACCTCTTCATTACCATCATTGCAGAAAATTAGGGGTAATCTTGTGAAAGTTAGACAGGGAGACGGTTGAAATAACTGCCAAAGCTATTTTCCTAGGCCTTGTAGTCTGCAGTAATCACGGAATAATACATACTGATTTTCCACCTTTGCATGGTACAATTTTCCTTCCTAGGTTCGCTTTTACTCAGGTTTTGAGGTTTGATATGATAATGTTATCACAGCTGGAAACTGATATCAACTTCAACCATTTTCTGTGTTTGAGACCAATAAACACTAGAGATCATTGGCTGGACAATAGTCACTGTCTTGGCAAGTTAAAAAGTTTAGGATTTTGTGCCTACTTGGTCGGACCTCTGTGGACACTTGAGAAAAGGCGCACGGTCAACCAACGGCCAGGGATTCAAAAAACAGCAATAATCTGGCAGCTCATAGAAGTCAGTGGTTTTAATTCTAAGTAATTCGAAGAACAGATTTCTATTTCAAATTTCGAGTCACATCTTTTTTCCTTCAGTTAAGAGAAGTCTTAATTAACCTCTCAAAGTCTACATGTTACAATTTAATTTACTGTTCGATGCACAAATCACGTGCATTTGTGTGTGTTTTTATATAATTAGCCCAAGATGATAACATAAATTGTACATTATTTTTTTCCTTGAAAGATGTTTTTCAAATAGGATAAAAAAATATATATTATTCAGTAGAGATTAAGTTACAATGTACACATCAATACTTCTCTGAATTCTACATTTTGTTAGCTGGGGATTAAATATGAATAAATCTTATGCTATTTAGAAAAAAACTTCTCCATCGTGGTTAAACAAAAGAGATTTCTTTATAAAAAAATGCTCAAGCTGATTCGCAAAACAACTCCTTTTTTTGTTAGTGCACATTGCGAGCTGCTAAAAACAGCTTAGAGCAGCGCTGAGATGACAGACAGGCAGTCTGTATAATAATTTTTATGACAGCTCAGCGGATCAGCAGCTCACACATCAGCCCTCCCACAAAAAGCATCCTTGGTTTGAAGTCCAGTTGCTTTAAGTGGCGTGAGTTAATCGTGTTCAAGAAGTAAACAACTATTCCAAGATAGAAGGGGAAACAAATAACATTAAAGTCTCTCATTAATTAGAATTGGATAATATTTATAACTACTTTGCCCATCAACTAATGTTGAAATGTTGCAACCTTCTCACGTGTTTGCTCTGACGACAGTAATATTCCTATTTCGCATCATTATTTATTCAAACGTTTAGGAGTAATGACCCATAGCATTTAGTGGACCTTAGGGGAATTCGGATATGCTTCGCCTCTTCGTGTCATGCTACCTAGAACAGCAACTTCTGTGTCCACAATGGTTACCACCCGCTCATGGAACGTCCATTCAAAGAGCCCCTCTCAGTGTGGAGATAGGATGGGAGAATCGTATGATTTTATAGACATGACAGTATCTTCCTTACCATAAGGACAAGAAACAAGCAGAAATATGAGGTGTTCATCCTCTGTCTCAAAGGAAAAAATTATAGGTAACTGAGTAATTTATATGAACCCAAGTGGTCTCCTCATCAGTCTTTCTTGCTTTTTCTAGTAAAAACGTCTACGTGAGTAAAAAAATCACGATGCCATACATATAACTCACCAATATTTATAAAGCTCTCTGAGGCACAGATATCAATTTATACACTAGTTACTGGAATCAAATAAAAGACAATGAGTCTAATGCTCTAACCTCAATATTTCCAGTGCTAATCCTGTTATAACACTGAAAATGGCAGGAATACTGTTTTCTAAACTTTATAGTTATTAACACATAAAGTGATCATAATATCACCGTAAGAATATGAGAGGATAGTAAACTGTTTAAAGACAGTTAATCAAATTACTATTTAAGACAGATTTTCTTTAGAATAGGATCGAATGATAGAAAATGACGATATCGACAGGGAAGTATTTTTTAACAGTACGTATATACTAGGCATTGTTTTTCATTGGAAAGATACGGAATTACTTATATCATGGAATCATATGCCTTGATATCTGAATAAACTGGATTCTCCATTTTTTGTGGTTGTAACCCTTAGCGATTTCTACTACAATTCTTCCTATGTTACAACATAGCACTATCTTATAGAAGGATCATTGATTTGGAATAAAACTAATAAGAACTCATATTTAGAAGAGCAGAAAGAGGATAAGAAATCTTGCGTCAAATCAGCAAGTGTCGTAGATGCAGGCACCGCGTCCGAACATCCAAACATGACATCGCTCATGGCAGACCAGGGGAAGGGGAGTCTGCCTAATTCATAAAGGATGAAGCGTGTGCAATGTAAGACAGAATGTGCAATGGAAAATTGTCTCTAAAAACAGACAACAGATATTATCAATGACCCAGAAAAAAACTAGAAGGTGTTTCGCCTTTGAAAATGCATAAAGAAAATGCAAATACAATATATTTAAAATATATTATCATACATTTAACATATTAACTATATAGTTAATACATATTTATATGTTAACGAGATGTGCAAATATAATTATGTATTTCTGTAGTTATTTTTCTCAATCCACAAAATCATGAATAAAGTACATGATTTGTGCGTATTATGTGCTAACATTAGCATCTACACCATTTCATTTATCTAAGCAGAACAATTTTTTCTACCTACTGTCAAAATTTCTATAAGACTCTATATATTCATCAAATTTAATCTCTAATTAATGCAGGATTTTAAAGCCAGAGGGAAAAGCCTTATTTGCCATATTATGTATATATTTACATACGTTCATCAGTTTAGCTAAGAAATTCCAATTTCTTTGAAAGTAATATACCTCTTTGCTTTGCCAAATTAAAAAAAAAAAAACATATAGTTCTTCGAGCGCAGTTTTTCATATTGATAAATGAAAAATGTAACTTAAAATCATCCACAAAATATTTTTCTTTCTCCACAGATCAACGGAGAAAACTAACTGGGAATAAAATATATTATGATTGTGTAAACCAAAAATTCTCCACAGAGTGCAATATTCTTTCATGTTTTACCCCGCCCACCTCCTATGTTCTTTCCATGGAATGTTTTTTCTGACAATATAAAGGTTCCTTCTGTTGTTCTCTGAGTCGTACTCATGCATTATTTTTGTGCTTTTTCTCTCAAATTCATAGTTGCTTAAAAACAAAGGTGTACTGTAACATTACATTAATCACCTTGACAACGCTGTTTACAGATATTGAACAATTTGATGTCTATAAACGAAGTCAATGATCGTTTTCAAAAAGAAGTTACGTTTTCAAGTGTTGAAAAAAACTGTGCAGAAATCTACAACCCTTACTTTTCCGTCACAGTAACTAAAATGTTCTTTTCTTATAGTCAAATTCGAATATTCCAAACGAGTTTCAGAATCTGCGTTAAGCCCAACAGAGCTACTTAACCTAAAATATGTACAGCCCATACTTTACCTCACTTTCAGATTGCCCTGCTGCAGCTGTCCGTCGTACACCGAGAGAATGTCGAAATCTTCTTCGAGGGCGAAGGTGTGGAAGGACAGCTGGATCCGATTGCGTTCTCCCGTGACGATGATCCACGTGCAGTTGGCGTAGTTGGGATAACCGTGCGGGAACCCCGGGCTCTCGATGGTGCCGTTGGGACCCTGGACTAAGCCTCCGCAGTTCTGACCTGGAAAAGCAAACACGCGGAAACAGCACATTAGTACGTGGCTCCCTGTAAACCGCGATTTCTTAACATTCCCAACCGTACTGGCCAGTTTTTACCATGAGTTGTTTTGTGATCCTTCAGGCACCGATATTAAATGATAAATTACAACAGTGTTGTCCAGTGCTTAAAGATAGAGAATAACAACGAGAGAGAGAGAGAGAGAGAGAGAAGTAGGAATGTATACAACATTTGGAAACTCGTATTAGATATTTGGGGACATTTTCCTGTCTTTTCAGGTACAGCTTCATCGGTATCAGATTGCTGTATTTGTGAGACAAATGTGGTGTAGATTATCTGCGTAGTATCATGTTGGAACACTCTGCCCATAACTGCCTTGTTGGGGAAAAAGTAGGGTGAACCGATTATGTATAGTTAATACACTCAGTAGTCGAACTATTGGAAAAAAAAAAAAAGTATCGATCTGTATCTACACTGGCTAAAGTCCCATGAAGCCCAAGAATTAAACAAGACCACAGGAATCTCATTCAGTTTAAAATAAAAGGCGCATGACAAGAGATACTAAATTCTCCAGAAATTAAGGAGCAGCCCAGGAAAATTAGGGGCCAGCCCTCGATCAACTGAACATTTTGTTTACACGCATGGGACTTTCTCTGGGGGGAGCAGAGAGAAGCGCACCCGAACGCTGGCCCCATAATGGACAGGCTGAGTTGGGGTGGACGCGCGACCCGAGGCAGGTTTGTAAGACACCCCACGTTTCGCTCAGCACTCTTAGCTTAACTTCCCTTAGACGGGTAGAATTAGGATTGCTCTTAAGTGTTCGAGACGACACACGTGAAATTGTGATGTATAGTTAAGAAATTTACATTGAGTCTTCATCCTCTTTGGCACAGAGCTCCTAAGACCCTCAGAATGCCCTAAGTGACAAGAGCGACAATCGTACACCTGAAACTTACTGGATTTCATTAACCAATGTTTTCGTAAAAAAAAAAAAATTTAAATCAATCAATCAATCAATCAATCAATCATTTTTTCAAGAGAGCGACAAAATCTTTTGTTATGTTGATGAGGTGACTCTGGCTTTGGCTCGTTGTCAGCAGAGCTGACCCTGCGACACGGTTGGAACTTTGGGTCCTGAACCCGGGGAGGGGCTGGAGGCGGGGTCAGTCCCCATGGGCCAGTGCTGGGGTCGCTCATGCCCACTGAAGACGCCTCCCTGATGGGTTCGGAGCTTCTGGGGTGGCGCGGCGAGGGCCGCCCTGTCCCCGCGCCCTGCCCATGCGTCTCTCTGCCTGATGTGACAGCAGGTCCTCCGACATCCCCTGTAACAAACCTGCGGCCTAGGGACCGAGTGGCTGCCCGATGCCCAGGAGCCGCCCTGAGAGATGGAGGGGACCCAAGGCGGGCTCGTAGGAACCTCTGGTGTACAGCCTGTCCGTCAGGAGCGCAGGTCACTACCTGGCCTTGTGACTGGCATGTGACAGTGGAGTGTGGTCTCGTGAGACTGAGCCCCTCCCCTGTGGCATCGGACGCTGTCCGCATGTAACCGGCATCAGAGAGGGAGTGACTGGCAGGTTGCTAGCTGGCATCGGGGACATCGCTTGCTGGTTGGTACAGGGGACCCTCCACCACCCCACACTGGAAGTGTGTGCAGGGGATCCTCCACCATCCCACACTGGTGCGGGGGACCCTCTGTCACCCCACACTGGAATCAAGAGACTGGAGCAAAGGGGGGGCAGTGGAGCAGCACCGACCACCTTACCCATCAGGCAGGTCAGGCATGTGGGGCGAGCTCACGGGGTGTCCCCAGTGGCTGGCCCGAGCCCCTCAGGATTTTGTGGCATTGACTGTCCCCCTAGGCTTCTCTGGCGAGTGTCAGATTTGAGGAGCAGTTCCACGTGCCAGGATCCGTTCAGTACCCTGTAGCCCTGGGGGCCAACAAGGACCTTCTGCAGCAGGGCCACCCCAAGAGCTTGGTGGCAGGCATGCCCCAGACCCCCAACTGTGCTGCCCCACGAGGTCGAGTCCACAGCCCCCTCCCAGCCTCCCGTCCACTCTCCTCAACCTTAGTCCACCGCCTCGGCTCTGAGGTTCCCGCCTACCTGCTTCTCCCGCTACCTGTTCCCAGGTACTGCTTCTGGAAAGTAAGCCTCGGGGACGTGCTAATGTCCCCGCTTTAGATGTGCTCTGATCTGCCCCTCACGGAGTGCCTGTCATGGCTGTGCCAGGCGACCAGACTGAGGGACAACAGTGGAGGCAAAGATCAGGACAGGTAGACGACCTGAGCTGCCCTGGCAAATACACTTCAGCCATTTTAACTGTAATAGTGCTGTCACGTGAGGGGACACGTGACTTTTACCAAATCTTTCCAACACTTAATTCGTCTGCGGTTGGCTCCTAAGCGGCCCCTGAAAACTGACCACAGTGTTTTGTTTCTTCTTAGTCTGATCATTTCCTACCGACAGGTCCAAATGACTTTACGTGCTTTGACGGTAAGGATATGTAGAAAGTTCTGGAGTGATTTGGGCACACTCAGGGTGTTGTGTGTCATGTAAGTATGATCCCAGCTTTTTTTTTTGAACTGCAAACAGAAAATAATTTCCAAGGACATTTTACACAAAAATATTTCACAGTAGTAGCTCTCGGTGAGCTCAAATCCTTCACAGCAATTTATCAAATGCTTGTGGGTGTTTGCTAAATCTTAATAAAAAAAAGATTTAATGAGAGGGATTTATGAGTTTAAAACCAAAGAACTAATAAGAAGCCCATTTTCCACTAAATTTAAATCTAACAATAACACTGTAACAAGTAAGCATTAAAGCTGTAGGGTTTTGAAAGGACTTTAAAAAAAAATAGCTTTCCTGTATTTTTCAGCAAATTCTCACTTCACCATAAATCAGAAAGTGAAGATGTGATTATAAATCGGAGGGAAAAAAATAAACTCAACAGAAAAAGGGTCGGCCAGAAAGTAATTACTGTTCCAGATGCGGCATGATGAACCAGATCGGCAATATTAAGATGTTCTCCAAGGACCGACATTTGGGCGGTGTCTGCATACCAGTTAGTACGGTGCATTTTGCAGACCAAGTAGCATTAGATCAGCAGAGAGACTTTTCCACAGGCCCCGTATGGAACTCGGGGAACTGCTCGAAAGCTGTTGGCTGAGTGACGTGCAAGCCTGGCTGTACATCGCAATCAACCGAGAAGTTGTACCAATATCTATTTCTGAGCTAGATTCCAATGTAGATGGTCTGGGCCAAAAATATCTAAGACAACCTTGAAGAAGAACAGAACTGGAGACCTTATGCTTCTTAATATGTCATCTGATTACAAAGCTATAGTAGTTCAGATGGTGTTTACTTGGTGCAAACTTAGATAGCTAGCCAATGGAATGGAACAGAAAGCCTCAAAACAAAGCCACAGAGACGTAGACACGAGATTGATGACAAAGGCCACATTGGAGAAAGAATGGTCTTTTTAATAGACGGCGCTGGGCCAATCAGATGTCCAAACGGGAAAAATAAATCTCGATCTCTATTTCACAATATCCGCAAACATCACATCCAGATGAATTGCAGACCTAAATGTAAAACGCGAAACGATAACACTTTCAAATGCAAACAACGTAAAAACATTATGTCTGCGGTAAGCAAAGCTCTCTTAAACAGAACGCACAGTCATACAAGGAGAGTGAAAAGGAACTCGAAGAAAATAAACATATATTCAACAAACGACATATTTATAATAGAACGAGGGAACCTCACGAATCAATAAGAAAAACGCAACACAATAGGACGACGATGACTACAAGCGGCCGGAGATCCGGGATCAGAGAAGGATTTTTCCAAAATCGGAAAGAGACAAATGGGTCATAAAGCGGTAATGACTCCGCTGCCCTGACCACCTCGTCCCCTGGGCCAGGGCCTAGCTGTCCTCACAGCTGTCCTGGAGGTGGAAGGAAATAGCGTTTTGTGCTAAAAGAAAACACAAGCTGATTTTTTTGGTCTTTCTTTGTAGAAGCAAAAACTCCGCCTTGCAACTTTTGGTCCCACTAAGAAAATACGAATTTGCTGGCCATTTATTCAGTATCTCCTGACCCATAAAAAAATATATTTTTTTTACTTAAAAAAAAAAACAAAAACACACACACACACATGAAGATACTCATTCATCTAAGCAATAATACCGGTCAATAAGGATATTGACCGGAGTTCCTCAGAGTAAGGAGTATTAACTGAAAATTTGTACCAACACTGAGCTGAGGTCGCCTCCTTAACAATGACCCGGAGCCATGGATCCCAGTGTCATCGGGACCCACGGGAGGTGCATGCTTCCTAATATCTCACAAAAATGACGGCTGATGCCATTTTTCATTAAATTAAAGTAACTCTCTAAATGGAAATCCCAGGTTCCAAAGTGATTATCATCGATGAATGCGAACAACGCACGGCTGACGTTCCTTATCGATATCATAACTTAACCCAGGTTTCACCCCAACGCATGTCTGAAATGAAGGCTGCTTCGATGGAAACAAAATAAAGCCATAAATGGATGTACATAGGCGCAGATGACAGTGCATTTTCAGATTTCACATGCACCGTCGCATATAGAGAGTGTGTGGGACTCACCCTTGGCCCCTCTACCAGTAAACACCAAGGTTGGGGTTTTCCCCCAAATGTCCCCAGCAGAGTTTTGAGCCTGTCTTGCTTGTATGATTTTCCCATTTGGTTCTGTACCGTAACGGGTGCTTGCCTACTACAGAGAACTCTCAAATGCTTCACATTTTTTTTAAAATGGCTTACGTCCATACTTGATTTCAATGTTGGCCTTAAACGGAGCTTCAACTAAGCACATTACATCAACTGGAAAACGATTTTAATGAACAAACTTTTAAATACTGTAATTACAATCATACATTAACACATCGCTCAACAGGAATCTGTTATAAGTACATTTGTATGTTATATTTGCCAAAGGCAATGAAGTAATCTGTGGTGTTTCAGTGATAGTTTTAATCTTTGAGTGAAAACTGTGTTGTTTTTTGTAAGACCGAAAACTCAATTGTTACAGAAAAAAATGCCTAGTGGTCTTCTTTCCTCGAGTATTGGTGGTGGGAAGTCACCTTGAAATCAAACATCAAAACCAATGGGAGAAAAACGTGAGTATGTATATATATGAATCGTATGTATACCGTAAGTACACGCCATTCAGAAACATCCACACAGAACTGTACGCACGGACACATGTTAACGCAGGAAGTGAGGCCCATGGCCCAGTGTCCCAGACGTGACGGAGGACCTTGTAACACCAACACGGGGATTATTCCAGCAAGCCACAGCTGCGCGACCAGTGACCGCGTGGTGGGGGACGCTTCATCCCCAGCCAGGTTCATCCCGCAGTGAGCTTGGCCTGGGCTGGCTCTGACCCCGGTGGACCATGGTGGCAGAGCTGGGTTTCCCACACTCCAGCTGCTGTCCTTCCTCTCAACTGACCAGCGCCAGCTGCGGAAGCAGCGTGTCATGTGCCATCTGAAGATACAAACATTGTCGTCTTCGCCCACGCCGCCCTGAACACGCCCCAACCCGTCTGATCTCGGATGCTAAGCAGGGTCGGGCCTGGTTAGTACTTGGATGGGAGACCACCTAGGAAGATCAGGTGCTGTAGGCGAAAAAATAAAGTAAACTGACAAGGTCCTTGCAATCTCTGAGGTCAACCAAGGGTTGCGTCGCCTAAAAAACAAATAAATAAAAAAAGAAAATGCAGACATCACTCACAGCGCCACTACCGTGGCAGGCTGCGTCTGGCTTGCCGGCCTGGCGGTGCCCGTGTTTCCTCTGAGACGTTAGCGATCGCCCTGCACCCCTGGGCCGGGAGCCCATGGGGACAAGCCCCACGCGGCTGCCCGAGGCCAGACGGGGCCCGGGGCCTGCTGAACACGCTTCTGGGAAGGGCAGGTCCGTGCTGACACGGCTCACTGTGAGTGCCCGACGGGACAGAGTGCCGTGTCTGCCAGAGACTGCCCTCCTGGGGTCCGCTGCTCCCTGGAATTGTGTCCCTCAGGCCTGGGATGCCCATGGCGCCGGCCCCGTCCACGCAGAGAGCAGAGCAGGCACCTCTCGGGCAGACAGACGTGATGAAGAGTTCACATCCTGTGTGTGACAAGCGCGGATGCCCACACTGGCTTATTCTGAAAATCCCGTAATGCAGGGGGTGAAAACGAGGCACGCGCTACGCTCAGTGGCCTTCGCCACTCGCGCCCTCTGTCCAGTCCGTGGAAACGACAGCTTACATTTCCCACGTCTGACGGAAAATTCTTTGCAAATGGAACTTACAACCTGGTTGTGGACCCCCAAAGTTCCTCCAATTTCGACATTTTTCTGGCAACATTCTACTGTCCCCCTGCAGCTTTGCCACAAGACTGACCGCTGGCCCCTCCGTGGGCTATGACAGCGCAGCAGCTCTGCAGTCGAGGAGACCGTCCGCCGCGATGCTCGCTTGTATTGTCCCCTTTCTGTGTCGAGTAAGGGGTAGGACCCTGCGGGGTGGATGTGGAGCTGCCGGACCCAGAGTCCTCCGTGATCCCTGGGGAAGGAGGGGGTGAGGGTCCCTGATGCCCTAAGGACCTCCTCAGCAGCAAACTGGTCAGACATGCGTCCACGATTTCGTCCATTCTTCAGGGTCTGCATTATTTGGAAAGTGATTCATTGCAGAAGGATCGCGACTTCCTCCGGCTCTGACTGAGGTGTTTGGAAAGGGAAGCCTCCGGCCTCCTCTCCACGCCCGGAAAAGCTTTGCAAGCGCGGCATTTCCCGGCGCGGCGAGAGCAGCCGCCTCCTGGCTGGGTAACCCCGGCCTCGGGGTGCTTGGTTGGGTGTAACCCCAAATGCTTGCGGAGACTGCTCATTACAGGGGCAGAGGAGGAACATCAGGACCCAGAGGCGCACGAACATTCTGTCCCCGATGCCTCCGCTGTGCCCCGGGCAAGGCCACGCGGGAAGCCATGACACGGGACGCGGACCGGGCGCACCCTGAGTCTGACGGGAAAGGGGTTTCCGCCCCACGGTGTCACCGTGCACAGCCTTCTTCGTCCCACTCGAGTTTGTTGTGACCACGAGCGTTGAGTCTGCTCGACTCCCTGCCTGGCCTTGCGCACACCGAGCCTGTCCCCGGCTCGGGGCCTGTCCCCACGGACTCCAGCGGCCCTCGTGCTTTTCCCAGCGTGACCTCGCCCACGGGTGGCCCGCAGCCTGTGCGCCCAGACCTCCGCCTCTGCGACAGCGTGCCCCTGCACCGCCGCCCACGGCCCTGCGCCCTGCGCCCTGTCCTCACAGCTTTGGTCATTCTGTGAAAATACCTGTGTGCTCGTTGACTCGTCGTTTACCTATCTCTGTAGCTAATACGTAAACCCTCAGAGCGAGGACGCGATTGGCCTTATTCCTATTCCTATTCCTAAAACACTGTCCGCGGGCGCGTATTCAGTCACGAAGCACGTGGGAGAGCTCGGGCACGTGTGTGGGTGGCGGCCATGGCGGCGGGACAAATTAAATCCGTGCATGCGTGGATGCGGAAAGAACCTGTAAAAACACAAAGCAGCCGTCCTCGGTGGGACTCAGTCGTATACTGCGGCCAGGAGGTTACCTGGGACACTCAGAGCACAGTGTCGTCATTCTAATTCCAGTAAAGGGACCCTGCGGTCCCAGCCCTAAGGCGTAGCAGCTCGGCTGCCTTCAGCTCCTGAGACTCATTTAAATATTCCCCACTTTATTCAAAGCAAATTTCTCCCCCAAGGGGTCCTCCTTTGCACCTTGCCATCTCTGTCGCTTTATTCTAGAAGGGGGTCATAACTTGGCCAGGCAAGGCTGCGCTGAGTCCGACTTGGAACGTCGTGGCTATGACGTCCACATCGTCCCTCAGCCACTGCATCCTGCAGAGGGGACTTCAGTTAACCCTGGCACTGTACTGTTTTCACCAACTGAGAAACGGATCCATGCACGGGAATAAAATTGTCCAGTGTCTCCCCGCCCTCAAGAGACAGACTGGAAGAACGTCCTGCACAGGGTAGGGGTCAAAAATAAGCACTCGGCTTCTGGGGTCAAATGGGACAAAAATGTGATTAATTGCTAGCATGGAGCATTGGAGATTGAGTCACCTGGTCCATATGAGCCTCAGTTTCCACATGGGAAGTAAGGAGAATACATGCTTTGCAAAGTTGTCGTAGTGATGGAGATAAAGAGTGTTAAACACAGGTTGAAGCTGGACAGAGACGGGTGGCCGCGGCTGCCACAAATGGTGCCACGCAGGCTGCACGCGTAGGCCACCAGGGGCGCTTGCTGCTCACGCGCACGCCCAGCGGCCTCAGACGGACCTGCTGGAGCCCGATCGAGAGCAGACGGGTCGTGTCGTGGACGAGGTGATGCTACATCTGAACATGCACGAGGGAGACAGAAGACACTGACTGGACAGCCACGGGGACGTCAGAGGGAGCAAGAGCTTCATTTCCGGGTCCGCTGCTGCCACGGGCCTTTTTACCTCCGCGTCCCCGTCCGTTTTCATGGGAAAAGTCCCCTTCCGACTTTTCACCGGGCCCCGTGCTGCGGGCAAGGAAGGCAGCCCCGGCCCCTGGCCCTTCCCGTTCCTCCATCCTGTGAGTTTCTGAAGAAATCGTGCACGATCTCGGCATCCCACGGAGCATTAGGGTTTGTCGTCCAAACACCTTGGGTCTGGTTGACTTCGTGTGTATTTTTATCTGACCGATTTCTGATTCAAACTCGAGATCACGAAAGGTCCGCTCTGCCGTCCTCACATAGTCACTGGGTTTTATCTGGAGTCTCCTCTTCTCTGTCGTACTCTAGTTTAGACTCCAAGGTTTGGGATCAGAACTAAGACCAGGGAGAGAGATAACTGGTCACCCAGATAAAGAGTATTCACGCAAGAGTCGACCTGTTTCGTGGGAAAATACCGACTGAAGTGGCCTTGCTTTAAACTATTGCAGATGGACCAGGAGATGATACAGCTTAAATGTTTAGGAGGAGAAGGGAGATGGCCACAGAGATTAGGGCCCATTTGCCGTGTCAACCGATCAACGCTGTACAGTGGATCGCGACCGTCAGACGGATGGGAGACATGTTGGGGAATGATACTAAGAGGCTGAATGAACAGCAGTACGAAAGCTGACGCTAAAGTGAGAACTTGGCTTAATGCAGAAAAAAAATCCTATCGATGTACAAAATTCCATGCCGCCAAACTTATGCAAAACTGAAGGATATCGTACGGTTGGCATAGAGCGAAGGAGAACTTAATGGACGACGAGAAAGGGTTTCATTATCGAGAGTGAAACAGTTGTCGAAATGGGTGAATGGGATCGAAAGGCACAGGCGTCCCGTCGCGGGGTCGGGAAGCCCCAGGGAGGTGACGACGGGCAGCAGCGGGACTGTGGTCAGGAACGCTGCGCTGTATATTTTAAAGCTGCTAACAGAGGATATCTTAAAGGTGTCCGTCGCAATGCGCACGTGCACACACGCGCACGCACACACGCACGCACACACACGCACGCACACACACGCACGCACACCGAATTGTAACTCTGCATGGTGATGGGTGATAACTAGACCGCTGGTGGTGACCATTTCACACCAAATCATTGTGCTATACACCCAGAACTAGTATAATGTTGTATTTCATTTACATCTCAGTAAAACAATAACACCACAAATGGGTTAAATAACTGGCATTTCCAGAAAAAAAAAAAAAGAAAAAAAAAGGTGGGCGAAAGCACTCCCTAAGGTGCCGTGAAGTTTGTCACCGATGAGCCCAAGGAGACGGCTGCCTCCCGGCCATCGGGCATCTCCGGGCCCTGAGCTGTCATCAGTTTTGAACAAACACAAGTGTCTCAGAGACCACCGAGTCAAGCTTAGCGGTCTGTGTCCTCGGCCATATTGCACACTCACGGGCCTGTTCCTGATCGGCTTCTCAGGCCCCAGCTGTGAAATGCGGTCCACCTGGCTGACAGCCTCATCTGATCGCCCATCCTCTGGGAAAATGCGCTGCCCCAACTTCTTTCAAGTGTGTGACGGCGCTCTGTTGTCATTCGCTCAACACGACACGCTGAGTGCGTCTCCCGGAGTTAGACAGGCACATTTCATCCCCGAGTGTGCGATTGAATGAATGGGCAAGGCGTATGTTTAGCAGGGAGGCCTAATTTGATTCATGTTTTGAATAAAACGGATAGGTGTTTGGAATGAAAAGGACCCTACCTTAGGGAGCACCCCAGCCTGTGACGATGGCCATTAGGTTGTGCTCATGGTCCCAGCACTGTTCAGACACCTGAGGCTGAGGAATTAACTCGATTCTCTGGGTCTAGTCCACTGAAGTCCAGAGAAATAGAAAATCTCTCGGTCTCAAGTTTCCTCTGGGATATGAGAGTTCTATCTGAGTCGAGAAGAACCTGAATTGGCATGTTTTTGACATCGTATTGCAACTCGAGTAATGACAGAGACAGCCAGGAGAAGCAGGGAAAGAAGCGGTAAGTTCTATTATCAATAATAATTAGGAGATTGCATTAACAGGAGTCTACGGAAGAGCCATAACATCCTAAGGAGGACACTGGGAAAGACAATGCAAGGAAATAAACCCGACGTCACCTGTATCTGGAGCCTGGGACGCCCGGGAAACAGCGTGGCCTTTCTTGTTTCTCTAACTCAGCGTTAATAAAGGTCTTTTGGGAGGAGCATGTGCCACTTCCCTTCTGGCTTGTAGCCTGTTTCCCTCTGCTTTGGGTGACAATGCAGGTTACAGGGAGTGGGCCCAGAAGGGCCAGTTCCCGTGGCCTACAGGAAAGGATGAGGTGTGTCCATCGGGCGCAGGACAGATCCGGCCCACATTAGCTGGGAGGCAGGGACGTTCCCATGACACCAACAAGCGTCTGGAATAATCGCTTACAAGAGAAAGAGCTCCTGGCCTGTTCCTTCGCCCCAAATTCAGGCCATTACGTAAAACTTCCCAAAGTAGACTTGCTGGTGGTGACAGTAGCTGACAGTCTTCGAGGTTAAGTAATTGACTTTTCTTATCTGCAAAAGTCTGGTGAGGGTAAAAGAGTAACTTGATCCACAGACCGCTAAGCAACTGAATGAAAGGTGACAATCACTAATGCGCAAGTAAATTAAAAGTTTTTCTTCAAGGACACTATTAAGAAGATCGGTGGTTATTTTTCATGCAGCAGTAGAAATGCATGAAATGTGATATCAGTTTGCTACCACCGAAATCTGTGTCATTGTGGTTTAATTCACAATAGTTCCTTGTCTGCCACTGCATGGATGCAGATAACATGAGTTCCCTCTCTAGGTAAGTTTTAGAATCTGAGTTTTAAATGAATCAAACACTTACAGGCAGCAGAATCTCTCAAATAGACTTTAGAAGCCCATGATCTTGGTGATTTCTATTTGCTGCAAAATAGAAACTCTCCTTTGTGATTTACGACAAACATTAAAATGGTCCAAGATAACAACTTAGTGCTGACAGGTCGACTGCAGAGGCTCCTCATCTCAATATGACATTTGGGTAGTTAAGTTGCCCCAGGCTGAAAATAACACAAATGGCAGAAAGGAAACATCAGAGGAAAATCTATTTTCAGACACATTTCTTTGGAAATCCAGTACATGCTCAGTCTCTTTGGAATTTGAATTGAGGCGCTTGCAAAGAGCCAGTCCTTCTCAAGTGTCACACTTTCAGGATCCTGACAAAGACATTTTTCATATTGTTATTCATGCGAACTATCTCAGTGGCTACTTTTCTCCAAAATATGTCATCGAGGATATTTTAGGATTGAGCTGGGTTCGTTTAATCTTGATTAGGGCTTTGATACCCAAGTATTAAGGTGGGTTCTGTACAGCATTTGACTACAAGCGTCCGAGCTCAGAAATAACTTCCCTATCCCATAAATAGTCTCAGGAACGCTTTTCTCTCCCTGGGCACACTGGGGACAACTTAACACCACACTTACTCGGAGCATTTTCTATTTGCCTATTGCATTACCTGTTGTCACGCCTACACACAATTCTCTTGGACTAGTCTGGGTCTAGAACTCCGAAGTATCTAAAATCATTCTCAAGAGGTCAGTTTAGATAGCAAAATCCCAAATGAATTCAGACCCATGGAAAGTGCACAAATGGTTCAGAGATGCGTTTCCCTTATGTGCGGAGGGGACCCCATGAGCACGACACCCCTGGTCTCGCTCCTCTCTCCGTCCCCTCTCACACACTGTTCTGGGAGAGGAACCTAAATCGTCTGCTTGCTGGGTTTGGAGGGGGAAGAGGACATTCGGAGCACAGTCCTTCCTCTCTCTTCCACCTCCAGGCAGCGCGCCTTCTCCTGAGCTCGAGGACAGGTTTTGCCGCTGCAAAGGCACAGTAGTTTACTGGGGGACAGAGAGAGAGGATGTCGGTCTAATGCCAGGCTTTTGTAGTAGGAAGTTCAGACGCCTGTGGATGTCAACTAAACTGTTCACCAGTAGCTCGCTTGTGCCTTACGTGTGTTGGCTCCCCTCAGCCTTACATCTCTGCCTTATTTCTCAGTTTATTCCTAACTCAGGCAGGAGAGAAAGCTATTTATTGAGCCCCTTCTGTGTACACAGGCAGACAATTTCAGAAGACAGACTTGGGTTGGCCAAACTCTCTCTGTAGGACAACAAATAACCAATTATGGCTTGAGAATGAGCCTAATCGAACACTTGACACATTTAGTTGAAGCATCAAGGTAATGTAAAACCTAAGTAGTGCACAAAGAGATGTTAAACAGAAATATTATTTTAATAAGAAAAAAGCAACTACTCATCTTTATTAAGATTAAAACATATATAAAATTAATTACTGAAAGGCCCTCAACAATAAAATATGGATTAGAATTCTTCTGATTCCTTTATTGAGAAGAGGGGGACAGTGTATCCCCCATTCGTCAAATATTTATTGACAGTAAACTGCGCTCCCTCTGTTCTAGGCCCTTGAGTTCCATCAGAAAAGATAGAGGTCCACGACCTTCGGTTCCCATTTCGGTGAAGAGAGTTAGACAATAAACAGTGAACATAATGAACACACGTGTTTTGTGCCCCATTAAAAGAGAGGGAGTGTTAAGAAAGAAAAGGAAATGTGTGGTGACTGAGGGGGAGAGGGCGCCGGGAGGCAGGGGCTGAAGTGTAAATGAGGGAGCAATGGAGGTGACCTTGAACACAGACTTGAAGGAGAGCATCATGAGGACATCTGCAAGGGACAGAGGGAGGTCACTGAGCTGAGGGGAAGGAGGCATAAGAGGCAACTAGGGGATGGCGAAGGCAGAGCAGGCATGGCTGGGTGAGGCTGCCATTATTTTGAATTCTAATATGAGTGAAATGGTGAGATTTTGAAAGGCTACTGTTATATATCACTATTGTATGCATTTCAGATTTAAAGGACTTGATCTTAACTGATGGGAACATTTACTGACCATTTAATTAAAAGCTCATTATTTAAGTATTCTGACGACTCCGGGTTTGTACAATGACTAGTGTCACATTCAGCTTGCAAGTATAATGATTGTGAATAGAAAATTACTCAAAGTTATTATAGAATAAGTCAACAATGGTACCTAATAATTTCAGCTTAGAGTAAACTGAGATAGTCCATAATCATAGAATGCATCAAACAGGTTATTTTGTCTTACTCTGCTGGAAGGTCACCTGAAGACACACACGAAGGGCTTGTCCTTATTTGGACTAACTTATAACTCAAGGCAGAAAAGGGTGGCGGATCCTCCAAATATTTTAAGGGACAAAATATAACAATTGAGGCCAAAAATAAAACACTAAAAGCCTGGAAGGAAAAGCTGTCGATAGACTTCCT
This sequence comes from Pteropus medius, assembly GCF_902729225.1. NCBI lineage: Eukaryota > Metazoa > Chordata > Mammalia > Chiroptera > Pteropodidae > Pteropus > Pteropus medius. The sequence goes on along the minus strand of NW_024347788.1, from coordinate 12,070,621 downwards.
TTGGAAAAGTGGCATCTTCAAAAGTACCATGTATAACAGGAAATTTAGAAAGTCATGCACGTGCCCAGGTAGGAGTCATTCTCAGAAAGGTCATGAGGAGTCTTTCATCTCTCATGCCTGGCTGGTTTCTAGGTTCGGTGCACGCGAGAAGGAAACGCTGAGGCGGGTTGTAAGCAGTCGGTGGGTGGGGCATCGGGGGCGGGGCATCGGGCGGGGCATCGGAGGCGGGTAGCATCGGAGGCGCGCCCCAGGACACGCCTTGCCATCTGCAAAGGCTGGGAGCACTTTTCTCCGCACGCGTTTTCTTCTCTTCCTTTCTTCTTTCCTCCCCTTCCCTTCCCTTCCCTTTTCTGTTTCTGTTCCTTGCCCTGCCTTCCTTCTCTTATCTCTCATTTCTCTCTCTTTCTCTTAGCATTCAAGGAAATCTCTGTCCAAACGCTCATTGAACACGACCTACAGAGACGAAGGCTTCAGGGAACACACGTGACAAAGTATATAGATCAAGCATGATAGCACCTGCACGATGAAAATCCCAGAAGGGGGAAAAATATTTAAAGAAACAATGACGAAACGTCTCAAGATTTATGAACAGAAATGGATTTATACATTCGAGAAATTGAGCTAACTCCAAGAAGGATAAAATCAAAGAGATTCACAGAGACACATTACAGTTAAATTATTGAAAGTCAAAGAAAAAGATTGACTCTTGAAAGCAGCAAAAGGCAAGAAACTTGTTATATACAAAGGGATCTCAGTGAAACTAAAAGCAGATTTCTCAGCGGAAACCAGGGAGAACAGAAAGAGTGGGATGATATTTTTAAAGTGCTGGGGCGGAGGGGGCCAGAAAACAAAACAACGAACAACTTGTCAGCAAAGTTTTCTCTATTCAGCACGATCTCCCTTCACAGGCTACAAATTAAGACATTTACAAATAAGCAAAAGATAAGAGAGCTTGTTTTTTGTAGATCTGCCCTATGAGATAAGCTAATGAGAGGCCTTCAGGCTCAAATGAAAAGAAACTGCACAGTGACCCAATCATATAAAGAAAGAAAGAATTCCAGTAAAAGTAAGTACGTATATATTACAGTTACTATTATTCCATTTTTTAGTTTTAACTCTTTTTTTTACATGATTTAAAATATAAATGCCTAAAATAATAATTATAAATCTGTTAGCATAACAGTGTAAAAGATATGGCTTATGACAATGTTACCTCGAGGGAAATTTTAGAACTGTATAAAAGCAGAAATTTTACATGCTATTAAAGCTAAGTTGGTATCAATTCCAACTCCGTAGTTATAATTTTGGGATGTTAATTGTAATCTCTATAGTTACCATTAATAAAATAACTGAAAAATATACACAAATGGAAATGAGAGGAAAATCAAAATGATACAATACAAAAATTAATTAAGTGTAAGAGAAGGCAGTAGTGAAAGAAACGAGGAGCAAAAGGGTTTTACACATATAAAGACAAATGGTAAATGTCAAAAATGAGTCCTTTCTTATTAGCGATTGCTTTAAGTGTAAATGGATTAAACTCTGCTTTCAAAAGGCAGAGGATAATTAAATGGATTTTAAAAAATAAACCTGATCAAATTACGTTGCCTATAAGAGAGTCAATTTATGTCCAAACATGCAAATGAGTTAAAAATGAAACGATAGAAAAAGATATTCCATGCAAATAGTAATAAAAGAGAACTGAGTTGGCAATATTAGTATCAGAAAGAATAGACCTTCAATCGAAAACTGTTATGAGACAAAGCAGAATATTTTATAGTACTAAAAGTGTTAAGTCCTCGAGAAACAGCAATTATAAACATAAATGCACCAAGCAAAAGAGCTCTAAACTGTATGAAACGAACATCGACAGAATTCGAGGAAGAGCCATACAACAGTTAGTGACCCCAGTACTTCGCTTTCAATAAGGAATAGAACGTCAAGACAGATGATCAGTATGGAAATTGAGGCCTCGAACAACGCTATGAAATCAAGGAGACAGCGTAGATATACAGAGAGCACTCCAACCAAGAACAGCACTCTTCTCAAGAGCAAACGGGGATTTCTCCAGGATAAACCATGCGTTAGACCACCACCGAGTCTCTCTAAGTTAAAATGTTTGAAATAATGCAATCTATCTTCTCAAATCATCATGGAATCAAGCTAGAAATCAATAACACAAAGAATACAGAAATTCACAAATATGTATGAATAAAACAACCAATTTAAAAAATTAAGTATAACCAATAGGTCAAATACCAAGGGAAGTTTAAAAATACCTAGAGATGAATGAAAACAAGAATATTACACACCAAAAATATGAAATAATGAAAGTAGTGCTCATTGGTAAATCTATAATTGTAAATACTTGCACTTAAAAAAAAAGAAGATGAATCTCAATTCAGTAATCTAACTTTACACATTAATGAATTAGAAAAAGAAGAGAAAAATAAACGGCAGCTGAAAGGAAATAACAACATAATTAAAGTATTGATAAACAATACAGAATGTAGAAATACAATAGACTCAACAAAACCAGAGGTTGGTTTTTTAAAAGATAACAGAATTGATAAGTTTTAGGTAGATCGACTATGAAAAAAAAATAGATAAGGCACAAATAACCAAAATCACATATAAATAAAACTATAGAAATAAGAACAATAATTCTATCAATAATTTTACCCCTTAAAATTACATCGCCTAGAATAGAAAAATTTCTAGAAACATACAATTGCTAAAACTGAATAAAAAAAAAAGAAAGAAAAAGAAAAACAAACGGGACAATCTTAAGAGACTTATAACAGTAATACAAAATTCTTCTCCCAAAGAAAACTGTAGTACCAGATGGCCTCAATGGTAAATTCTACCTAACATTTAAAGAATTAACACTTAAATCCTTCTCAGATTCTTTAAAAAGTAGGAGAGAAAGGAATACTTTCAATACTTTCCAAAAGGTCAATCAGTATTACCCTAATAACAAAGACAGACTAATACAACACAAAAAGAGAAAAGTGTGGACCAATATCACTTATGAATATAATCAAGAAATTCTGAAACACAATACTACCAAACTGAACCCAAAAGAATATTAAAACGACCTATCAAACAGGAGTTGTTTAAGAAATGCAAGTGCGGTTCAACACAAGATAATCACCAACGTAATAAACCACATTAATAGAAAAAAAATAGAACACATGATCATGTTTTCAATGCAAAAAAAAAACAAAAACAAAAACAAAACAAAAAACATTTGATAAAATCCCAAACTTTTCATGGTAAAACACTTTAACAACTAAGAATGGAGGAGTAATTCCTTGACATAATAAAGAGAATTTGTAAAATCTCACATAATAATATACTCCATGGTAAAAAATAGAAGGACTTTCCTCTGAAATCAGAATCAAGATAAGGAAGCCTGCTTTCATCACTGCTATCCAACATCGTAAAAGAAAAGGTAAAACTATCTCTATTTGCAAATGACATGATTTTACGTATAGAAAATCCCAAAGAATCCACACAATTATGACTAGGATTAATAAACGAGTTCAGCAAAGTTACAGAATCAAAGATTAACTCAAAATGTGTTGTTTCTATATACCAGCAATGATCAATCGAAAAAAGAAATCAAGATGAAAATTCCATTTATCACGGCATCTAAATTTATAACTGCTATGAAAATTTAAGTATGAATTTGAAAGCTTCATGCACTGAAAACAATAAGACATCATGAAATAAAAAACGATATAAATTGGACTATATCCCATTTTCATGATTGAAAGTTTAGTACTGTTAAGAGGTCAATACTACCCAAAGTGATAAATGAATTCAATATTCATCAAAATTCCCACTGTTTTTTTTGCAAAAATGGAAAATTCAATCCTCAAATTCACATGAGATTTCAAGAGAGATCAATTAGCCAAAATAATATCAAAAAAAAAAAAAAAGAACGAAGTTGGACGACTCATTTTTCCCAATTTCAGAACTTAATACAAAGCTACAGTGATCAACATAGAGTGGTACTGGCATAAGGATAGACATATGAACCAATGAAATAAAATTGTGAGTTCAGATATAAACCTACATTTCTATGGACAATTGATTTTTTTAAAAGGTTGGCAGGAACATTCGATAGGCAAAATAATCATCACTTCACTTAATACTGGGACAACTAGATATCCACACACAAACGAGAAAACTGGGACTGCTTTCTCATTATATACCAAAAAAGAAAAAAAATGATGAAAAATGGATCAACGTCCTAAATATAAAAGCTAAGACCATAAAACTCCTTGAAGAAAATATAGCGGTAAATCTTCATGAGCTCACATTTGGCAATGGATTATTAGACATAAAACAAAAAACATGAGCAACAAAGGAAAACTTAGATACGATGGACTTCATCAATATTTAAAAATATATAACTTCTGTGCATCAAAGGACATTATCAAGAAAATGAAAAGATGACCTACAGAATGAGAACATGAAAATTATATATTTGATAAGGGTCTCGTATCTAGAATATATAAAGATCACTTGCAATTCAACAACAAAAAAAGATTTCACAATTTGAAAACTGACAAAATACTTGATTAGTCATTTTTCCTAAGATATGCAAATAGCCAATAAGTAAAATATAAGATGTTCAAAATCATTAGTCATTAATTAAATGGAAATAAAAATCTCAGTGAAGAACAACTTCATACCTAGTAAGATGTCCATAATTAAGAAGAAAGAAAATAAGTATTGCTGAGAATGTGAAAAAAAAACATGGAACCACTGTATATTGCTGGTGGGAATATAAAATGATTCAGTTGCTATGGAAACAGTTTTTTTCACTACCAAAGTGAAACACAGAATTACCATATGACCCAGCAATTCCATTCCTGGAATAATCCCCCAAACTGAAAACGAGTACTCAAAAACTCACATGCAAATGTCCATAGTAGTATTAAACAGAAGATCTAAAGGGTGGAAATGACCGAAACGCCCATCGACAAATTAATGGATAAACAAAATTTGATACATATCTAAATGGGATGTTATTCAGCCATAAAAATGAATGAGGCACAGATGCACACTCACAGCATGGATGAACCTTGAGAACACTGCATTCAGTGAGAGAAGCCAGGCACGGAAGTTCACCGAGTTTGTGCCTCCATGTGTACGAGACAACCAGAGGAGGCAGATCCACAGGCTGGTAGTTGCCAAGGTCTGAGCGATGACTCAGGAACATGAGTTCAGAATTTACTTGTTGGCTGATAAACTATTACACCTAGATCAGGGTGATGCTTGCACAGTATTATAAATGTACTAAATGCCACCGATTTGTTCCCCTTAAAATGGTTCATTCGATGTTAGGTAAATTTAAGTAGCATATTTTTTAAATCAATTAGTGTAATCCCCGATATTAACAGGCTAACATATAGAAATCACGTGAATCGTAGAAATTATAGCAAGGAATGCACAAATGCATTTTATATCATTCAACATACATTCAGGATAAAACCACCCAGAAAACTAGGAATCAAGGAGAACATTTTAGATTGATAACGAGCAACTACAAAAAATGTATAGCTATCATTATACTTAACGGTGAAAGACCATTTCTTAGGATTTTCCTAAGATCAGAATAAAATACGTCCACTGTCACCATTCTTATTCGACATACTTCTAGAAGTTGTCAGCCAGTGCAATAAGGCACGAAAATGAAACAAATGCTATACGGACCAGAAAGGAAGAAATGAAACTGTCTATATTTATGGCTTCCATGGTTATCTCTATAGAAAACCTCTAGGAACTGATGAAGAAACTCCCAGAACTAATTCATGAGTTTGGCAAGGCTGCAGCATGGACAGAAACATTTTAAAGGCAGTATCCTCTAAAATCATTGAAGAATATTAGGTGGAAACCTAAAAAAAAAAAAAAAAAAAAATACATGACTAATGTGTTGAAAACCACACAGCATTGGAGACGTGAAGAAAGAAATCTAAGTAAATGGCGATATGTATCATGTCGGAAGACTCAAAAGAATGAAAATACCCATTCTACCGAAACTGATAAGCAGGTTTAACAAAATTTCTTTTAAAATTCCAGCCTAACTTTCTATATTTACAGATGAGAGTATTCTAAAGTTGATATGGAAAGGCAAAGGAACTAGAATAGCTAGAGATATGGACACATTCGCACAGAAACCTGTACACAAATGTTTATACAAACTCTGCTTTAAATTGACACAAGCTGAAACCACCCAGTACGCTTCCACAGGTTGTGGTTTAATAAATCGTGTACATCCATAGCATGTAACACCACTGGGCAATTGAACGGAACAGAGTACGGACTCACGCGCAACAACTGGGCGAACCCCCAGAAAACTGAGCTGAGTGGGAAAAACAATCCCCAATATGAATTGAATATCCATGGTTCAAGTCACATAACATTGAGATAAAATTACAAAAATGGGAAACAGATTAATAATAGTTGCCGTGGGTCAGAAGGATCATGGGTGTGGGTATAGATGGGTGATAGGATCTTTGGGGTGATGTAAATGCTCTTTGCCTTGATTGTACTGATGTTGGTGCCCTGGTCGTGATGTTGTATGTAGCTTCGTAAGATGCTGCTATTGGGAGAAACCGAGTCACGGTACAAGAGATGTCACTGCATTAATTTTTATAACTACATGTGACTCTAAAATGATCCCCTAAAAGATAAATATAATAAAATGATTCCCTAATGAAAAGTATAATTAGAAAATGGAATACAGACTAAGGCAAATCTCTTTTTCATAAGAACATTAAATTTTGATCCTCTTAAATCCCCAAAACTGAGAATTGGGAATATGTTAGTAGTAGGAAATATAAATTGTCTAAATCCAATGGAAATGAAGAAATATAGCATGCTTCATAAGAATGAATATACATACACGGTTAATATCTTCTAATATGATTACATTAGCAGAATTTCCACATAGTTATACTAATGTATAATGTTATTGTGATACAATTAACATAATTTTGCTTGTTTAGAAAGTTCGCATCTCATTAACAAATACATCATTGACATACGCAGGTCGAATAAATAAATGTGTTTAGATTTTATGAAAGAGAAGTTTGGGGATGGAGAAACACGACACACGAATAAACGTCCTGGCTTTTCAAATACATCACGATGAAATGTGTAAATTGCACAAGAAATAACATCCCTCGAGTAAATCTGTAAACAGTTTCTGATAACTTAGCACGCTTTGAAGGTTATAATGGAACCATTTTTTGAGAACTAATAGCAAATTTAATAAATGTTCTTGCTTGGTAGACAAATAAGGAACTCCTCTGAACGACTCAGAGGAGGCGAGGCACACACTTCGGAAGCGTCCTGTTCTGGAAATCACCAAGGAAAGGGGTAGGGTTCACAAAGAGATCACACCGTCACACACTCCTTTCGATAACGCTCAGGTCATTTCGTTCCCTCCAGGGAGCACTTTGCACAGGCAGGTGGCTCCCCGTCATGAAACGCCCGTCTGAGCGCTCTCCACGCACTCTGCGGGGCTCCCGGGTGCATGCTCGTGGGAAGAGGGGACCCGCACGCACCGACCACAGTCAGATCCGTCTCCGACCCCGCATCACGCTCCGCAGAACTAGAACCTCCCGTCAGCGGTCGCCTCCCTTCGTGCCCCTTTTCCGGCACATTTCTGCGCTGCGTGTCACCCGATCACCCTTCCCATCCACCTGTTTCATTGTCCCCAGGGAGCTGGTTCCCGCCCTTTCCCATGGGGCTTCCAGCTCTGGAAGCCAACAAGTGGCCCGCTTATCAAACACTGGCAGGACGCTCGTTAGGGTGTTGGAGCGTGGGTGACGGTGTTCATTCCCAAACAGGCGACAAAAAGAAAAATAAATAAATAAAGAGAGACCAAGAAAAACAAATGAACAAATAAACAAACAAAAAAGAAGTTCCTCTGAAGGACTCTTAATGTCGTTTCCAGTTCCACAAGGAGGGGCATGGTTTTTTCCCAGGGCATCTCTGCTTCCCACAGAGTGGGGTGACGTGGCTGCACAAGGAAGCAGGCGAGAGGGGCTGCTGAACACACTACACTATCTAATATTATATTAATTATATCATATCATATTATATTTATTATATATAATAATATATCTATTATTATTATTTTATATATACATTTTATATATACATAACAAAGTTAGAGCAAGGAGCAGCTTCCTAGACAGAAGCCTGTATTTATTTGGGGGGGCACTTTTTTCTTTTAGGTGGGGAGCGATATCATATTGTGAGTTTAATTTGTGTTTCCCTAATGGCCAATAATATTGAACATACTGACACGTGTTTATGTTTCAGCTGTACATCGTCTCCGGCGAACCATCTCTTCATGTGTTTTACTTACAAATTGGAATGTCTTAATGTCGAGGGAAGCCCTTCATTGTAAAGGTGAAGGAGCAGGGTAGCTATTTCTGGAATCTGCAGGTGCTCGTCCTTTCTCTAAGGAAATCTCTAGAAGCTGTTAGTGGTGCAGAGACATGCCTAAGGCGCAGGCATCGGGAATTCCAGGATCCCGATCGGGGACGGGGCTTCAGGACCTCACGAATCCCTTGCCTGGATCAGAAAACGGAAAACAAGCAAACTCGAGTCAAGTCTGCTCCCTTCTAGCAAAGTCTCTCTTGATATATAACTGGGTGAGCACGCCCGGAGAAGCACCACGGCCTGGGCAAGTGACTCCCGTCGGTGATTTCAGTGAAGCGTGACCTGGCTGAGCTGAGCCAGGGCTCACCGCCGTGGTCGCTGAGTGAGTCGTCCGTCGCATTTCCTCGGGTTCCATTAAGGGTTCTCACACTCGGTCACGCGCACGACTAGGATGAGAAGACAGTCGCTCAGGAGACTCGTCTCTGAGTTGCTTGGAAGTCACGTTAGTCTTTGTGCTGCCTCAGGGACATTTAAGAAACATTCTACCTTCAACTAAAATGTTTTTGGATAGCGAAGGAAACCATCGAGAAAACAAAAAGACGACTGAGCGGATGGGAGAAGATGTGTGCTTATGAAACATCTAATAAGAGGTGAATATCCAAAGTATATAAAGAACTCATGCTACTTAACAACAACAAAAAAACTCCCAAACAATCCAATTAAAAAGTGGGCAGAAGACCTGAACGGATATTTCTCCAAAGAGGAAGTACAGATGGCTAATAGACATATGAAAAGATGCTCCAGGTCACTAATCATCAGAGAAATGCAAGTTAAAACCACAGTGAGATATCACTTCACACCTGTCAGAATCAATAAATCATCAATAATCATCAATAAATCAAAGAACGAGTGTTGGCGAGGACTTGGAGTAAAGGGAACTCTTGTGCACTTGGTGGGACTGCAAACTGGAGCAGTCGCTACGGAAAAGTCTGGAGGTTTCTCAAAAAATTAAAAATGGATCTATCTTTTTACCCAGCAATTGCACCAATGGGTATTTATCCAAAGAAAACCGAAACAATAATTCGTAAAGATCTATGCACCCCTGTGTTCACGGCAGCACTATTCACAATAGCCAAGACATGGAAGCAGCCTAAATGCTCATCGACAGACAATTGGATAAAGCAGTTGTGGTTCATTTATACAATGGAATATCACTCAGCCATTAAAAAAATGAAATCTTACCATTCCCAAAGACATGGATGGACCTAGAGATTATTATGCTGAATGAAATAAGTCAGACAGAGAAAGATAAATATCATCAGATTTCACTCACATGCGGAATCTCAGGAACAAAAAGAACAAACTAAGCAAAAACAGACTCACAAATACGGAGGACGATCTGGTGACGGCCGGAGTGGGGGAGAGGGGATTGGGGGCCTGGGAGGATGAGGTGAAAGGTTAAAGAAGTACAAATTAGTAGCTGATGGATGGTCACGGGGACGGGGAGCACGGGGGTGGGGAGCACAGCTTAGGGATGCAGTCAGCGGTAGGGTAGTGGCTGGGGGAAGAGACAGAGGGAAGATGGAGTCATCAGGAGATCGCTTCATAAACTATATGAATGTCTAACCCATGTGCTGTTTACTTGAAACTAATAAAATGAAATTAAAAATCATAAAACGAGTCAGTTCCCAGTGTCCTCCTCGTGCCTGAGCAGCGTGCCCACGCGTGCATGCGGTGTGTCCCCACCGTGCTCGCCACCTTCCTGGTGTCCACCTCTGTGTTTCTAGCACATTCGAGCCTCTGCTGCTGCTGCTCTGCCGTCTTCCCCTCACACCTCTACTGCTGCTTAGCTCACCCTTTTCTTCTAACGTGTCGCGCTTTCTGAAACCGTGTTGGCCTTTTTCTTAATTTAGTTCCTTAGGTCGCTCAGCTGTCTTTCACGCTCGCCCGTCAGAGTGGTTTGTCCCAGTATCTGGATGCATTAGGACAGACGCGATGCATTTCTCTGTGGAAACATTTTTACGTCTGAACAAACTCCTTAAAATTTTAGGGTCTGAGACTGCCAACTTTTTTCCGACTTGAAAATGTCTGCTGCTTATTTTATGAAACCACCTTTCCATAGTGTTTGCTCTTGTTCTCAGGGTTGAAGGTAGGGGCACTGAACTGTTTGTCCACAAGGAGAATGATTCAGCGAGAAACCTTTGGAAGAACATCCAAGAAGGATAGTGTATAAAAAGCCGAATTACAAACCCTCGCTGGGCTCCCGAGGCTTCTAGAACTCATGCAAGAGAGCAGAGACCAATGTCCCATGATCCTTTGTCCTCGAAAATCTTGCGTTTAAGGATTTATAAATACGTGAGATGCTTAGCAGAAGATGCATTAAAATTTGTGAAGTGTTGACCAAGGGCAGGTAAATTTATTTCTTAGAAACTCTTTAAAAAAACAAAACAAAACAAAACAAGGCCTCTGTGACCGGGGAACCTTGCTTGGGGTATCCGTGTGACCGAGTATAGGACAGACGGACCTTTCTGATTAGGGGAGGTTTAGAGATCCACTTTCTCGCGTGCCATTCGCAGTGACTGGCCCAGAGGACAGGCCCCTCCCCCTGTCCCCGCCCCGTCTCCTCACGTGTCCCACCTGTCAGCTTGCGGAGAAGGGCGGCTTTCAGCCCAGCCGCTGCCTCCGTGCTCATTCGCCTTTTGATGCTGCTCGTGGTTTTTAACCCCGCTGAATGGCAGACTTTCTCCGATTCACGACGCAATCAAGACTGTGGCTGATGAGGAAACACTTTTTCTCCTATGAGCCATGTAGCGGGGAAGGGGACGGTGTGTTTGGGATAGGCGAGGAGCAAACACGCTATCTCCGGTAGGGCGGTCATGGCGAGATGCCGGCGACGGGTCAGCTAATACGACCCGCGCTTCCCACAGTTCTGGAGGCTGGGAAGTCCAAGGGGAAGGTGCTAGAGAGCTTGGTCCCCACTTCCCAGCTTCCTGTGTGTGTGTGTGTGTGTGCGTGCGCACGTGTGAGAGAGACAGACAGACAGAGAGACAGAGAGGGCGTTTCTCTGGCATCTCCACTTACGAGGGCACCGATCTCGTCCTGAAGTCCCACCCTCAGGACCTCATCCACACCTGGCCAACTTCTAGAGGCCCCATCTCCAAATACCACCTCCCCGCAGGTTAGGACTTTAACGTACAAATTTGGAGCCACCATTCTGTCCACAGCACATGCCCTGTGAGCTAGCTACCTTGTGATCTTGTGATATGGTAACCATTTGTACATAAATATATTATTATAATGAAAAGTGCCAACTCCAGGAGTAGCCCATGCCATATTTCGGTCTATTTTCTTCAAACGGGACAGAAAGCTGACCCTCGTTGTAAGCAGCTGTCCATGACATGGTGTCACTCTATCACTATGCAAACGTGATCTGAGGTGATCTGAATGTACATGAGTTTACGCTACCAAAAGCACCATGACAAGTGTCAATAGGATTCAGGACACTCCAGGCAACCCGCAAACAAAGGGGGGCAATAATTGGTTGAGCAATCCAGATACACAAACATTTCTAACACGAGGGAAAATGATTTGTCACATGTGCTGAGTAACAAAACCTTTCTTCGAAGAGGTGAAGAATGCACTTGCGTGTGGTGATGCTGTGTTTGGGACCCTCCACCCCCCGCACCCGGCAAGACTCTGCTTATGGAAGAACCATATTCACGGAGCAGGTTCATACAAACAACACCGGCCCTGGCTCCTCCTGACTCCGGCTTTGTCAAGAAGCTCCGCTGTGCGTGCACACATTGGATGCTGTTTCTCCACCAATAATTCTCAACACGATGAGGGCAAATACCGCAGAGCAAAACTGTGTGGCATGAAGCACCGCTCGTGTGAAACCGGCTGGAGAAACAGCATCCGCTCTCGGAAGCTGGTGGCGTGATTTCTGTACCTACGAAACGGTATTCTCCCCTCGCTGTGCTTTCCTTCCCCTCCTCGGTGAAATAGTCGATCCTCTTGCCATTACGGTGATTAGATGACTCCCTGGTGAAGAACAGCGCGGATTGCCAAATTAGCCTTGGGAAAGCACTAACGTGGAAAATTCCTAGATCTTGCTTTTAACCCCAATTGATGCTGTTTATCTGCCCACAAAGAGAAACATACATTACGGTCGAGTCTATTTGTCTAATCAAATGGAAACTTTTCTCGAGGAGAAAAACATTAACATGTGGCAAACAGGTTTATTGTGATAACTCTGGACGTACAGCAGAAACGCTGGCGCTCGGGAAGAACAGGAGGGATGTGGCGACAGGTGGCCGGCCAGCTTCCAGAGAGGGTCACTGCCTCCTCGCTACCTGAAATCACCAGACACGGTCAGCAGACCGGAATAACGTTCCCTCGGCCGTGCTCAGCACGCAGAGAATAAATGGGAAAGCTTTAAAACGGAACCGTTTTCGTGGTTAGATTTGATTAATAGATCCATTGTATCTCACCTTGTGAGACACACACATCAGGAAGTGTGTGTGTGTGTGTGTGTGTGTGTGCGCGCGCGCGCGCGTGCATTTTTCTCCTCTCTCCTGGAGGTGATCAGCCTGGAGGAGTCACTGCAGAAGGTCAGGTTTGAAGATTCGTCTGTGCATCATCTTTTCAATGACACTGACCGTGAGGAGGGGGCAGCATCCCACGAGCTGCCGAGACGGCTGCTGAGTGGGTCAGCTTGCCAAGGCAGCACCCGCTGGGTGAGCCCGTGTTCCTTCTACGAACATCTGGCACGGTCGAGGTGGCGTGCTAAGGGCGTGAGGGCGCCAAGGCCAAGGGCGGCCCGGTCCCCGGTGTGTGGGAGAGAAAGCACCCATAGGAGAATTAGCATCTCCGCAGCAGAGGGGCCGGGGGACTGACGTCCCCTGCGTTGGGCTCACAGACACTGACCGCGACACGCGTTGGCTCTGCGACGCACGGTACCTCTGTTCCTTCTGTCTGCATCGACCTCCACGCATATCAAGACAGCACATCATGGTCCTCTTCCCCAGCCAGACTCCAGAACAGAGGCCCCTGCACCCGCCTGCCCGCAGCTAACGGCACCATCGCGGGATGCGGCCCACGCCCTCCCTTACGACGGCCCGTCCACTCATCGCTTCTCAGAGCCTCTGTCGCTGCTGCTCAGGGCCCGCACTCCCGCCTTCAAGTCCCCCGTTCGATTGCTCAGCCAGTCCTGCTAGCCTCGCTTTATAAAAGTGTCTCATAACTGCCGGTCTGCCTACGCCCTCACCGGCGCCAGCTCAGCGTCCGCTCAAGGGCACAGGGCCCTCGCTGGCTCCCTGTCTGCATCCCTGCTCCTTGTCCAAGCCACAGCCGGGAAACAAGAATAGAACTGTGATAAGTATGAGATGTAGCAGCTTTTGCAAGTTCTCTGAAGATCATTCCACTACTGCGATATTAACGACACATGCGAATGATGTGAATAAAATAATGTGCCATTAAAAGGACAAACACAATTTTAAATCATTGAAAAGTTGTGTAGTATTTGATAAAAGGGCACCTCTACGTATATGCAGTGTATGGTGACTCAGCGCTGTGCTTAAGGTCAATTTGGACCAATCTCTGCCTTGCGGGAAAGCGCGCTGCCGTCCTGGGCACTCGGCTGAGTCTGAAAAGTACATGTTAGGTTGACAGTAAGATTTCACAGGGAGGACGCTCCTCCTCAGAATGAGCCTGGAAAGTCATATGAAGCTGAAAGCCTCGGGTCACTTAATTCAGCCTCAGACCTTTCCCTATGAATGCTGCTTTCCAACATGAATGCACTTTGCCGTGAACTCTCGTCACCCTTCGAAAGCACACGCAGGGAGACACCGTGTCCCCCCCGTCACGCGTTCACACTCAGTGGTTCCGGCACGTGTGTCCATTACAGAGCGAGTGGAAACAGGCCTGTGCAGTGGACGCAGTGTCAGGGAACAGTGTGACGGAGCGTCAGGCGGTTCCAGGTCATTTTTAATGTGAATACAAGAGCACGCACACACACAGTCGTGTTTTCGAAATTCGGAAACATTAACTCGTGTTGAGACCGTGTCATCCAAACTGGTGAAAAATCTCATCTGAATAATGAAGATGAAAATAGCAGTTTTTGACACAGATATAAAATGCCTGGAAGACTTCTTCAAAAGGTAATGCATCCTTGACGACTGAATTGTTTGTTGGAAAGGCAATTTGATCCTAAGACTCTAGCTATCTTGATGAATAAATCTATTCCGCTTTCCTTCGACTCCGATTTTTAAATGTGATAAGTGCTACAACATTTAACTGCAGGACGGCCGAAGCAGCAAAAACGATTTGCTAATTTCGGTGGCATTATTGCAACCTCTCCCACATTTATTTCCCTCTTTTCTGCTTTTTAACCAAACCCTGGCTCGTCCAGACAGTGGATTTTGGTGAAATGAGCCCACCCTCGTGCCAAGGAGAGACTTGACTTAGCTTAAGCCAGCTCACAATGGTGCCATGAAGTGGCCAACTCCATTCAAGGTCCCGTATCCTCCCGATTGCAGTGACCGCATGTCCACGTGACTGGGCACATGGCCTCGGCTAGTTCTGCCATGAGAAGTCCACAGCCGATCTCCAATGGCTGGAGAGGAAAATCCTCTCCCCCTCTGGCTATGTGTGGAAAGCCATGTGGTACTCGGAGCTTCCATTACGAGCAGAGCCTGACGGGACATTGTTAGCCGACAAACGGGTGGAGGCGAATGGCCCCCCGGGGAGAGAGAGCCACAGCCCTGAGGCCACAATCATGAATCTTGGGCTCCAGCTACGTCTGCGCCCCAGTTGCTATGTCAGCCAACGTGTTGCCTCTGATGTCTAAGCCAGCTTTCAGGGCTGTCCGATACCTGACGTTGAAAACGTCCCGAGTCACACGGCAGCCTAAGATGCCTAAGTGACCTCCCTGTGCCATCAGTTGCTTGCAGATCAATTTTGCTTGACTGTTTTCCTCCTTTTCCCCCAAACGACAACCAAACTTCGAGGTGGAATGCACTGAGGAAAAGCCAGTGTCCCTAAGACAGAGTGGTGTTTGCTGCTTCTCATGGGAGTGACTCTGGGAAGGTCACACCACCCCTGGGAGCTTCGGCCTCCTTCTCCGTCAGGAGGAGACGTTGAACTCTGCAAACTGACGTGAGCGCTCAGAGCAACGCCTGCCACACGGAGTGTCACTCCTGAAGCCTGACTCCGCCCCTTCTCTTCCCCGCCCGGGGTGGACAACTTTACTGGGGGACGCGGATGGCTCACGTTATTTATGTTTTTATATAAGGGTGTCTTTTGATCAGTCAGAATGTTGTAATTATTAGTTTTTGTATTTATGACCTCAGTTACACACCTGATACCTTTCGGATCAGAATTATTTCTTATGATTATGGTATACGTATTACCTGGGAAACAGCTCATTTCTACGGTTATTTTACAATCGGATAACATGTGATGCCATCCGAAAAGGCTGTCTGAATGGAAAGGCTTTTAGAGCGTAGTTTTCGTGTTGGACTTCAGGGCACCGCAGACCACGGTAGTGTGCACCTTTTCATTGGGGCAAAGATACGCAAATTTGGTAATTTTGGTTGAACTCAAGCTGTCTTCTTTAAAAATTATTTAAATGTTTCAACGAATGCATTTAAATAAATAACGCATATAATAGACTTCTCTCTATGCCAAATATATAATATTCTATTTAAAGCTTAATAAATATTAAATGCGTATTTTATTGATACTTTTCATAATTTTGAAAATTTTCCAGAGACATTTTCCTCCGTCTCCTCGAAAATCAAGGAGTGTTTAAGATGCGCAGATTTTCACACACGTTATGCACACGCCCACGCCCTCTCACCTCTCGTGGGACATGAAAGGTCAGTGCAGGTCAGCCTGTGGGGGCAGAAGTTAGGGATAAAGAGTTCGTCCCATTCCGTCTGTGCCGTTATCATTGGTATGTCACTGAGAATTCTCATTCTGATCCATTAATATGTTTCTGCAATTTTTCTTTGTTCTAAGGGCACTATGCCCATGAAACGATTTAGCGTTGCCAAAAAGACTCTAATTGCCTTGATTTCCATTTCAGGAAATTCATCGAAACACGAAAAGGTGCATTAAAAGTCATGAAGGCAAATACGACATTCTTGCATTGTACGGAAAAGCGAAATCCAGGCAGATGTAATGGCTCGTCGACGTCCTGGATGAACCGGGGTGCTCTCGCAGCCAGCCCCCTCTCCCTCTCCCACTCCGAGCCTGGCCTCGACGCTTACACGGGAATACGGGCTGAAGGTCACACCCGACCCTGCCAGGCGCCTCGGACTGTGCTCCCGGAGACGTGCAGTGGGGACAGAGGCTGGGAGAGCAAGGCCCGCAGCCAAGGGCGTGCTGGTCATCAGGCCATTCACGGGGAGGAGAGACGGCCTTTCCTCAGGGAGTCAGAGCAATGACCGTGAACCTCACGGAGACATGTGGGCCTCCTGAAGGGCAGCGACCAGTCAGGCCAGGCACACTGTCTGCCTCCTCAGAGCCCAACCGGGTGTCCTGACACTCTGAGAGTAAATGTCCCTGTTTTTCTGCACGGTCGGCTCAGACATGTTTCTGTTATTCGTCTCTCTCTAGACACTAAACTCACTGAAACGTTCACAAAATGACAACAGAAACAAGAACGAGAAGAAATTTTCTTCCTGGATCAAAAGTCTATGCATTTGGATGATTAATTTCATTCAAGAACTGTAAAGAAATAATTAGCAATGTGAGCAGAATATCACGTACAAAGTTTTTTTTTTTTAATAAAAGGATTATTTATTACAGTAAAATTTGAGGCTACCCTCGATATTGCTGACCAGATGTTGGCTAAATAAGTTGTTGGACATTGACATAATGGCACTTCGCAATTTCTAAAAGAATTTCCTTAAAAACATTTATAAACTGGGGAATTTTGACTATCGAATAATAACTTTTCCCGTTTTTATATAGGCACAGGAAAATTAAAAAAAAATACAAGTTTAAATACCAGCGAGTTATTTCTAAGTAAGAACATTACAGGTACGGTCTGTTTTCTTCTTAATATTTTGAACATCTTTCTATAAAAGCTGCGTTTGATTTTTAATAATAAAAAATAGGATAGATGACTTGGTAAAAATAGGTTTTCGGTCTGTCTCACACCGTATGACCCACCTTCTTTTCCTTATCTAGCGTCTATTAGTTACCAAAGCTTAAAGCTGGCGCCTTGCTGCTAAAGTTGATTTTATATATATAATATATATATATATATTACAATAAATAGTCAGCTTTGTTCATATGTCATGCATGTTCCCTAAGCATCAGTTTAGTTTGCAATGGTTTTTAAAAGATAGAGCTACCTTTACAGAGAGAGCTATTTTCAAATCCAGGCTTTGCCATGGACATACGTGGTAGTTTGTCTTAGTTAAAATATTTGAACACTTTTGTGTAAATTAAGCATAATATCACCAGAGTCTAAGAATTGTTAAAGAGATTAAGTGAAAGAATATATGTAAAATATCATCATTAGTTTTCTGCCTCCTTAAGGGAAGACAGACAAATGTAAAAATATACTGGATCATAAATAATTAATCATAAATTGCCAGTAAGTTGATCTTGTATTTTCAATTCTTGAAAACAGTAAGTGGAAAAAAGGATTAATTGTTCATTCGTTAAAGAATGTAATAGACATAAATTTATTATATTCTTACAAAAGACATAACGTGGTTTTCTTCTGACGTTAATGAATCATTTAACAAAATTATGAAATCAAGTAGTTTTCTTCTGAAAACTACTTTTAACTTTTACCAATTGCCTTTTAAATTTTACCAATTGCTTCCAGTTGCTGAAACAAAATCATATTTTCCCCTTAATACTGTAAACAATCTTAGCGAATGAGAACGAGAATAGGAAATCTCAAATAGGAAAAAAGGCAGTTAAGAAAGTAGTTAAAGGATTAAGCAAACACATATCCCTACTGGGAAAACTGTAGAACAACATGACCACGTATACGTACGTTCACATTGCTATAGATGTGATGGCAATCCAATAAATGTTTTAATTTTAGAGATGATAAAATCGGTTACATTTGAAAATTTAGTTAAAGGAAGTAACATACTAACAGAAACTCTAAAACACATTTTAAAAAAATTATGTTTCAAATCTCTTGGTGAAAACACTTATTTATAGGTTTGGTGAAGAGGCCGATTCCTCCCTGGGCAGTGGGCACTTTGATTTTCAAAACGGAGAACTTTTGAAGGGATTCGATTCTGTCATTGTAAAGATGTTGCACTTGTTATAAAGAGGA